>NC_050607.1:4154570-4463320 GCF_013368585.1 Megalops cyprinoides | reverse complement strand
CGGTGAGATGAGGAAACCCTGCCAGCAAAAACACCCCTGTCCCAGCACAACAAAGCTAGTTTGCTCCACCTCTGTGGGCCCCTGGTCCCTGACATAGCTGGGTACAAACACGGGTCTTAGGGCTCAGTCTGTGCTCAAAATTAATGCCTTAGCTGAATGAGCCACTCGGAGACTCCTTAAAATGTGTTTTCGTAAAGGCATGCAAAATGTCACGGCCGGTGAGAGACATCATTTAACATGTGGAATATGCGGTGTACTCAAGAGGCGCCGGAGGTGACCAGACAGTAATTCCTTTTGGCAAAAATACATGCCGTCTTTTGTCTGCTGTCACCCGTCAACATCAACTCCACTTAGATGGCTGACAAAAAAGGTCAGCTGGTTGTGTATGATGGTGGCTGTCTGGACAGCTGTTGTCTGTTATTGCACACTGCACTAAACCACCCAGGTTAAAGGCCTCTCTGTGTTCAGGGCAAGCAGGCGCATGGTGACCGATCCTCTTGAATTTAAAAGATCATCACAGCTACGCAATCAACCCTGTCTGCGAGTGTGCTTTCAGTCAGTATGAATGGAAAGAAAGGGAAACTCACACCAGAAATTCATAGCATATTCTGTCCAATCAGAAACCTGCCATACCCTGCCGCACCCACATTACTGTGTACCCAATGAGGTGTCAGTGGAAGCCTTTAAGGAAAAGAAGCATGCAGCCCCTCCCTAAAGTGTTTAGTATTACGGCACATACTTGCTGTGTACTCCACGAGCTGTATATGTGACTTTGCATTTACATTTACATTTACATTCATTCATTTGGCAGACGCTTTTATCCAAAGCAGCTTACAAGTGAGGCAGAGTACAACACAAGCAAACAGCCACATAAGGAGTCAACCATAGTAGGCTTTGCCTGCCTTTTTAAAGCAGACAGCCTCCACAGGAGGTCTGCTGGCGGTACTTTCACACTGACACACTTCTGCTTCACTGTAACTACCGAGAGCAGGCCACCAGTAACGATATTGACCTGAATGGAGTCTGAATGCAGCACACACCATGGTGTAGGTTAAGGGCATCCTAAGGTGAGCTCCCATATGTCTGTGTTGATATCATGCTTAAGAAGACTGGCGGGAGCTGAGTTTTGTTTTCATATTTATCAATCTTTCATACTTGCTACTTAGCAAACCTTTTTCCCCTTCAAAACTCTCTCCAGACTGTGTTTCTGCATGTATTACAGGTGTCTGTGTGTCCCTACCAGCAGAAATAATTATGAAAAATGTTGCAGATGACACCTTATTAATCTGAAAAGGGTCAAGCACTCTGTATAGTGGTTGCCTGCCAGTAGTTTAATTAATGGTACAGACGTGTGCTCTCATTAGTGAAGAGGACCCAAGGGACACAGTAGTTGTAAAATCTGGAACAAAATATTATGAAACAAATAACTGATTAATAGCCCAACGATGAAATAAAGTCCAGCATATTCCTTGTACTCTGAGTAGCCCTACCTTTCTGCATTTTAACCTAAAATATTTCTCATCCCAGTATTATTTTGAAGAACTATCAGAATAATGAAAGCATGAAAACACTTTATCAATGTTGATCAATAAGTATTGGTGAATTATTTTTAAATTTAGCATGAATTATGGCATACCTTTATGGACCGCAGGCAGTTTGTGAAATTTGCAATGTACAATAGGTTGTAACCCAGAAGCTTTAGAAGTTCAGTAATAGGAGATGTTACCCACAAACACTGACCCTAGATCTTAGCTTTTTGCACAAAATGGCTGTGGTCAGGTTTTGGTTTTTACAACCTGATTCTGAATCGAGTTTACAAAGAAGTGTCAGGGTATTCTCAGTACACATTAATGTCTTTTCAATTATGGCCACCAGGGGGCAATCAGAGGTATCTTTGTTTAGGAGAAAGCGGTCAACATTGCAGTGTTGGGTTTTGTCCTTGAGAACTTGAGTAAAATTCCGTTGTTAAACCCTGATGATAATTCTATATACGTATTAAGAGTATACTCTGTGTTTCAATTAGTTAATGTGTGAGAAGCAGCGGGCAATGCTGCTCACCTTTATGCTGTAAAGCATGTTTATCTGTGGGCTTAATGTTGTGAGCGGATGACCTTCATGGTCTGCTGAATACAATGCACTAAGGAGGCAGGGCTGCCCAACACTTTGACCTGCCTGGCAGGCTGCGGGGGGGATGCAGGCAGGTGTTTTATGTGCGGTTACATGGACCGTAAAACCCAGTGAAATGGACAGTGTGCCGTGTTAATAGCACTTGTAAAAGATGGTAACTTTGGGGCTTTTCAATATCACGAAGCGGTCACCGGTGCGATTTGGCATCTTTATTGCTGTATGTGCGGCTAATAAGCATGTGTGGAATAATGTAATGGGGTAACCGAAGTGCTAGTGCAGCTAATGCTAACTGCAGTACACTGCATAGAAGTTAATGCCCACTAACGTAGTAAGCATTGTTAGTATCTGGCTTCTCCATCTGCTGACTGTGGTTGTTACTCATGCTTGTAACCGTACTGTATGTAAACTTATCTGCATTGGGAACAGAAGGGGAAGCTGAGAAATGTGTGTGTAAATAAGACCAGAGTGGCTTTAACAAGAAGCATAATCTTATATTTGATTTAGAGTTAAATCAGGACGTCTGATAATTCTGAGAGACTACCAGGTGCAAAAAGGATAAAGATTTGTGACTTTAAAGGAGGGAGTTTGCCATTGTTTTAATGTTGTAAGCAGACACTAATCCCTGTCTGTGTCTCCACAGTTTCCTATGAAATAAACACTAAGACACTCAGTGGAGTTCAGTTAGAGTTCAGTCTGTACACCTATCCTGTTATTGCAGCCATTTCTGTTCTGGTAAATTGATCTGGCTCAGTTCTGACACTTGTTTCGGTCATTTCAGTAATTTACTTTCAAAGTACATAGCTCACATGTCAAATTAACGTATGAGGCTAAATACTGCACAGTTGTTAGGTAGCTGAAGGAGACTGTGTTGGTCTCATCTCTATCCTGTAATAAACGTAGTTAAGAAGTTCACACTCAGCCACACATGAGTCCCATCTGGGTGTTCTGGAATAGTTTACTATGTTTGTTGTAATGAATCACAGTAGATAGGATTGATTTGTCTAGATTTAGTTTCCAGCAGCAGGGCAGGTATTCTCATGTGTTTGAATGTTTCACCTTCAAGTTGAATGCTCTTCAGTGACTGTTAATGAGTTTAATTACCCAAAAGTTTAAGATGAATGTTTTTGTCGTAGTTTTTTCTGCTATTGTGCCTCTGGATAATAGGATAGATTAGATTTAACAGGTTTTGAACCTGGGAATCCGTCATCTCTGAACTGTTGAATGTGGATAGGTTTGATCTCACTAACTCGTACTTTGAAAAGAGCTGTTAGTCACCTGGACTGAAATTTGATTGATTGATTGAATAATTCATTGATTGATTAGTTAACTGGACCCATGCAATGACCCTATGCCAATGAATGCACAGCTAGGCTAAAGCAAAGATAGACACTACATTTCAGAAATTTTAAACCACAAACATTCAGTGTAGTTTGCTTTAAGTCATTTTGTGTGAAGTAAGGAATAACTCCATGAAAAATGGGCCTACACTCTAGAGCTATGCAGCCAGTTCAAACTTTTCCACCTTCCTGCATAAGAACAAGATGAAAAAAAAAACATGCTGAAAATAATCTTTGTGTGTTCACCCAATGTTCCTATTAGCATATAACCTTGTTCAGGAACAAAGAACTCTGGGGCTGTGGGACAATTAAGCTATAAATTATCTTCAAATTAAATGTCACAGACAGACTCTAAGTATTGTATTATCTGTCACCCAACCTTCTCTCATCCTTCCCCGAGTGTCCCAGATGCAGAGGTTCCATTTTTCTAAATCTGGCCGGGTGTAGGGTGTGGGGGGTGGTGTGGAGGGGGGGGGGGGGCGCGCATCTTAGAAGGGAACAGTCCTATGATTGTGTACAACTCACTGGGAGAGGAATTAATGGACATATCAGAACTTGGTGCCCCAGAAAGGTGCATCAGCAGCTATGCAAAGTTTGGAGACTAATTTGTCATTTTGTTAGCGAGTCGGCGTGTGATCTAAACTTCGCGTGCTGCTCTCTGTGACTGTGTCAGAGCTGCGGTAGACGTCTCCGCAGTACAACGCAGGCTCCAAACGTTAAAGGGCAGTCTGATGTCACTGCACCTGGGTATGAGGGCAGAACCCTGGGTGAATCCCTCAAGCCTTTGATGTCCACAATGATGGACATTGCCGATTTCCTCTCCAGGATAAATCAAACTGAGATCTTTGTTTAGAGATATGGCAGCAAGCCAAGATGTCTGACACGCTGCGCTTTGCATTGTGCTATTTCTCTGTTGTTGGTCCAGAAGTTCCATCACTGGCAGTGAAGGCAGAGGCAGCTAGTCATTAGCGAGGATACACGCTCTGTTCCTTCCTGTTTGTGTTTTGGAGTTCTGCCACTGGATTTTGGTGCTGAGGAAGTAAAATGGGCCAGTGATGGAGTGTGGTGCTGAACTGTATGAGGGACAGAATGTTCTGTTTAATAGTTATATATGAGTCTGATATTTTCGTATGATGGAGAATCTTTGCCTTAGTCCAACTTAATTGTGACAGGTGCTCCTTAGCCCAGAAAGGACTTGAAGAGAATGCATAGCCTATACAGTCCTGTAGCATTCAGCATGTCCTCGACATTTTTCGGAGAAGTACCAGTTTATCGCTCACCATGACAAACTACTGTGTCCACACCTGGTTCCAGGGAGGAAGAGAAAAGAATGCTCCAGCATCATTTACGAGCAGAATGGTTGCTCTTTAGCCCATTAACAAAAGGGCAAATCATTTGTCTGTGTAATATGAGAATGTCTGGAGTACAGATCATACTGAAGAAAATGTTTCAAGGAAATTGGTTTTTCCTTTACTCTTCCCAACACATGTAACATGTAATTTCACCTTTAGACCACAAGATGGCGGTGGTGGTTCATCAATACTAATTCAAGGCGATGGCTTCTCCGCTAAATCAGTAATGTAGATGGCTACAATGCAAATCATATATAATTACGAACTAACAACTCATGTAAAACCAAATAAAAAGATGGTCATGTTATATGGTCATTTACTGTAAACCTTGCTGGGGTCTTTGCCTTGACTTGGAGCTTTCTGGAGTGGGGGGGGGGGTTAGCGGGGCGGCAGTCCCGGACGAAGAGCAAGGACAGCAGAACCCTGGATCCATCTGGGGAGAGGGTCAGTGCCAGGTGGAAAAGCCTTAAAATGCTGCCTGGGACTGAGACCTGCAGATAGGAGGTGAAAAGCAAAAGGTGGAGAGAGGGAAGCAGGTGGGATTGGCAGACAGCTGATGCAACAGGATGGAGAGAGGGGGTTTATATGCATCATTTGCTGGTTTGGCTTGGATTGGGGAGAGGAAGCGTGGTTATAGTTTATAGTTGGGGAGAGGAAGCATGGATGTAGTTTATAGTTAGGATGGAGTTTACTGTCCTCGTGAACTTAAGTTATTCAAGCAGAGGTGGACACCCTGGCTTCGGAAAGTAAAAGTCCTGCCATATATTTGTTCCACCCATGCACAACACCAGCTGAATTTAATTAGCACAACTCTTCAGCCAGGGAGAGGAGCTAATTAGTGAAATCACCTTGTTTAGTGAATGGCTACAACAAATATATGGTAGGACTTTTACTTTCTGAAGCCGGGGTGTCCACCTCTGTATTCAAGTATGCATTCGAGCGTGTACAGACAAGAAGTGTCAAGTGTAGCGGATTCCAGGTCCAGCAGAATTCCAGCTAGTGGCAAAACGGGAACTAATCATGGCACAAGCCATCTCTGTCTATTGCTTGTCTCTCAGCTCCAGAATTCTTTGTAATATAATTTAACACACCGACACAGGTCATTTGGATTTTTTTGTCCAAATATTTGTATGAAAGGTCCATGGAATTTGTATATTTTATTTATTTATTATATAGCCCAGGCCTAGGCTATGTGAATTGGATGGCTCTCTCTCGCTTCTGAAGCTATTATATGACTATGGCCAACTATTCTGAGTGCAGCTCTACTTATTGCCAGCAGAGGTCAGTATGAACATCGCTAATTTGGATCATTCTCAGTTTGATGTTATAAATATGCTCAATATTTAAAATGTCTTCATATTTAGAAGAAACAGGGAGGAAAAATTAAACCAAAAAAGTAAATTTATTGCCAGACCCCATGCCAACATACTCAGCAGTAGAAAAGTGAGACAATTTAATATTAATAATAGGAATAAAAGTAATTGAAGTCCAGCGTAAGTAATTCATGAGGTGCATGAGGGGCACGATGTGCCGGTCTAATCCTAAGTTAAAAATTTAGATTGCATCTGATGAGTGCAGCCGATCTGAAATGGAAATGAGAGGCCTTTTAAAGTGCAGGGTGTAAAAGTCAAACAGAGATCTGAAACTCACTGCAGTGAGGTCTGCCTGGCGTAGGTTCAAGAGTGCATCCAGCCATCATTACACACTAGCGTCAACCCACTGACAAGGCTCTCCCTGCCTGCCATTGAGAGATCCAACCATCTCCACCCATTCTTATTAAGGAAGTCATGCACTCTGCAGCCAATAAGTTATTAAGTTGAGGTGGTGCTGTGAAAAAAGCAATCAGAAGTATAATTCTGACACATTACTGGCATTTAGCAGACGCTTTTATCCAGAGCGGCATACATAGGTCAGAGATTTTTTACAGTGTTATTCATTTATACAGCTGGATATTTACTGAGGCAATTGTGGGATGAGTACCTTGCCTAAGGGTGCAGCAGCAGTGCCCCAGTGGGGAATCAAATGGGCAACTTGCACTGCAATGTCTCTAGCCAATGCATAACCACACCCCCCCCCTCCCCTGTAGTAGGTGTTTATAGTCCAATCTGTTGTTGCAAATGTGATGCCTTCCTCGTTTTTGGAGCATGATGAGGAGTTGAATGAGGTGACGCAGCGGCTGAGGCAGAGGGAAGTCTGATGGGATCTGTGCAGCGGACGCCCCTGATTTCCTGCACAACCAGAACAAATGGAGTGAACTCTGTAGCAGATGCACAGAGCGGGAGAGAGGCGATGCGCGCACACAATGATATTGCGGGTCTTAATATTTAATCCCGGGGAAAATGACAGAAACCTTGCACACAACTGAACCGGTTTTAAGGAACTTTCCAGCTCTGGAAAGGTCAATTTCTCATGACATCGCCGGCTTGTTTTGTGGCATTGACATTGGGGTATTGGTCTCGGTTGTGGAGAATGCGTTTGCTGTGGTGTTGCTTGAAATGAACTTTCTGCAAAACTGTCTCATGCATGTCGGATATGCATGATTATGTCTGGTGTTAATCCTCCATCTGTTCATGCCCTATATCTGGAATGTCTTGTATGTGAAACAGTTTTGAATATTCATAAGATGTGTGTGTATACATTTACATTCTGTATGTCTATGTATGCGTACAGAATGTTGTTTGCATGTGTAAATTCAACACAAGAAGTGTGCTCCAACCATAGAGTCAATGTAATGAGACACGCGAGTTTAAGAAGGGGCGGGGTAGAATGTGTATGCATGGGCTGAAAGGGAGTGAAACGCTGATTTGTGCCAAAACAAATCCACTGACATGCGATACAGCCTGTTTATCCTTGAGCTGTGAACTCATGCTAATTGCCCATTAAACCGAGCAGATATGGGGGCTACCTTCCCTTCCCTCCCCCTGTTTCCTGTCTGTTTCCCCACCCAGGTGCGCGCCTGGAATGAATCGGGTAATGATGAACGCTCATATCCTCTCTTATCGCGGGGGACGTGCCTTCCGCACTTCCTTTTCGGGATGTCTGACAAAGCCTATTACGGGCCGAGCGCTCCCCTGACGTACGAGGGAGGCCTTTGCATTTTTCATTTTCTCTGTTACAGGCAAAATGCTTTAAATCTCCCCCGCATTTTCCCCCCCTCTCCCTCTCCTTCTCCCTCTGCATGTGCTTGGGCCAATTACAGCAGGTTGTCGGCAACATCTTCATATCTCCAGCTTGCTCTGCTTGTACCTCATATTTCATTTTGCCCCCCCCCCCATTAGCTGGGGCTGATGGAGGAAAATGAAGCCATGGAGGGTATTCTGTATGTGTGTGGGGTGGGGGGGGGGTGTCCCCTGTCAGGCCCTTTATCTTCCACAGGAAGTGACATCGCATTTGCACTGTGAGGAATCCGTGCTTCAGAGCGTGAGAGGCAGGAGGGGAGTGATGGAGTTTTAATGGGATTAGTTACGCCAAGTGCATTTCTCCAACTGGGGGATATCAGCACTCATTCAGTTTCTCCAGGTGTACACGGGGAAAAAAAAAATCAATTCATCTGAAGTAATTGTGGGTAATTTTTAGAATGCATCACAGCTTTTCTTCCTGTGTTCCATTGACGCACTAATGCCGTCATTTCTTCCCCCCACCACCCATCTCAGAAATGTTTCTGAAGACCTTTAATAGCCAGTTATAACTCATAATTATTTCACATGTAGCTCTAATTTAAGCTCGATGTTAACTTCATGTTTTATGGACAAGGTCTGTCTGATGAATTTGAAAATGAATCACAGGAAAAGTGTTTGAATGGCCAGACCATAAGCCTTGGTACATGTTGGGGACGTCCAACCAAACACTTCTCCTGGGTTTAACCCCATAGAGGCCGTTTCTGGGCTCCAGAATAGCTTATCTTGAGCAAAGGCCAAGCTTCGGGTTTGCTCCCAGTTGTGTCATCATCTGACGCTGACCAAGAGCCCCAAGTGGTGGATCAAATGGATTTTGTTCCACTTGCGACAGGGATAGTCATGTCAGCAGGGGTCGCTAGACTAACTACCTTCTTTCGCAATTCATACGACGCCCGTGAGTTGCTATGGTGACGTCAGCGGAGCGGTGCCTGTCCTCCAGTGAGAGCTCGCTGTGCCTGTAGTGCGCTGTGTGACTTGCTGTGAGAAGAATAGCCGTTGGCTGTGTGCAGGAGTGTTGGAGGATTGCGTTGGTCTCACTTCAGCGCTCCTGCCCAGGTGCAGAGGTTTTGCGGTGAGACGAGCCGAGTACGGCATTCAATTGTTGATTCCACAACAGGGGGTTGCTTAAAGGAGCAAAAAGCAAGAAAAAACTTGAAGCCTTTCCTTTTCTCTCATCCCAGTGGAACTGCATTACAATATGATCTAATGTGATTATGATACATGAATAGGATACATGATTTGTGGTTATTTAAGAATAGAGCATTTAACAACATCTCAGCTGTCATTAAGAATTTGCTTGTAAATGCTTTCGGTGGACTCCTCTCCTCTGTATGTAAATATGATAATATGTTCTACTTATCAGACTGGCTTATTATTATTCCATGGATGTCACAGATTATGTATTTATGATAATTTATACCATTATTATACTGAACCAATGACTTATTTAACCCTATAAAGTCACAGTACTACAAATATTGGAAATGCCTGCATGATTGAGATTTGACATAATTTTGAAGCCATGGAGACGGCATTAAATCAATTACACAAACAAGGTAACTGCCCTTAGAGGTCACACTGCATTAAACATACATTTAGGTAAGTAATTACATGGTAGGCTATAACATAAGTGTTATGTAAATGCAAGACCAGAACTATGTACTTGCACATTGTTGCATAAAATGTGTGATTACATGGAGAGTTAAGATTGATTTGTGGTAAGAGTTAGGGTTGGGTTAAGGTTAAATGTTTGACTTGGGAGGGAAAACAGATTTAAGGTTGGAGTCAGGGTTGGTCTTAAACAGAGGGTAGATGATTTTTTTCTCATAAGCTGTGTAATTAGACAAACCACAAACCCCTGCTCCATATGAATCAATGTGTGATACCCCTCTCATATTTCGTTCTGTGCCTGATAATGGGTCTCTGGTTTCTGACATCTCGATCCAGCTCGTACCTTTGATACCAGGACGTGCATGTGCAGACGAACCAGTGAATAGGTGATGAATGTGTGAGTTTCTGTGTTAATCAGGAAACGACCAAATGGCACGCTTCTGTGAGCATGTAGCACATCCATGTCGGTGCACTGAACCCACCTCAGTGAAAGGTAAAGATGAGGACTCTTCCAAACTTCCGGGAAGTTTATTTTTTGTCTGGATGTTGCATAGTAGTTAAAATTGGGTTCATAAATAGAGGATTCCAGTTTTCTTTCTCAGTTGGGGCACCACGGTTGTACCCTTCAACAAGGTCTTGCACAAACTGACCCCAGATCCAACCACATAACCACCTACCTCATTAAACCTGACTGGCTACCTACCACACAGTAAAAAAAAAAAAGAACTGAATTCTCAGTTGACCTTTCCTGGTGAAATGAACACGTTGGCACAGGATAATGCATATGTATCTGCACCTGCCCAGAGAATGTATAATCTAATGTAAATAATGAGAGCCCTGTGGAAGAGTGGTATAACGGGAAGCCCCCCACCCCTTCCCCCATCGCCGCCCCCCACCCCCCCCCTGCTCAAGTGCTTGCCTCACTCGCCAGTTCCTGGGAGGTCTTGACAGCTTGCTCCCGATGGTTTCCAGTATCGAATTACTCCCAAGCGGGATCCTCTGCCCGTGTGCACAGCCCTTGCTGCGGGTTGGAGATTAGAATCGGAAGCCTGGAGGTGCATATGCGGAGATCCACCGCAAAGTCATTAAAGAGCCTCTTCTCTCCAATATAAGCCCATCCAGCCTCTGTTATTTAATTCGAATTTTCCTGTACGGGGAGAGATTGCGCTGCGCGGCATGACTGGGGTCTGACGGACCCCGTGAGGCTCAGAGACTGCCCCAATGTGTGTTATTTCCCAGCTGCTGGTTAATGACCAAGTTTTAAAGCACTTTTGTTGTGTTTCTGAGGCCTGTTGCTTGGAGAACTGCCTCATATTGGATAACGTCCAGGGTGTAATCAGAATCACTGTTCCACACAATTATACCCTAGTTATAAGGCTCAAATGCAGGAAAGGGGGGGGGGTGTCAAACAAGATGCAGTGAAAATATAATTTATTTCTAGCATAAACTTGTTTGTTTGCCTCAATTAAAGGGCAAATATGTACAAACAAGCCCAACAGGAGCACAGATGTAACCACATTAACTGAAGTGTAAAAGGCTCTTTACTAGCTGAAAGGCCATGCTAAATAGAGCGTAATTCAGGCTTTGTTATGTATGTAGAACAGCCTCGCTTCACCGTGAGGCAGGGCAATAGAAATAAACCCTCAGCGCAGACCTGGGGGCCTGGGAACAGATTTCTGACCTCCCTGACAACGACAACAACAAACCCCCGGCGCAGAACGCAGAAGCGAACTGTGAAATCTCTCTGGAAA
This sequence comes from Megalops cyprinoides, assembly GCF_013368585.1. Classification (NCBI taxonomy): domain Eukaryota; kingdom Metazoa; phylum Chordata; class Actinopteri; order Elopiformes; family Megalopidae; genus Megalops; species Megalops cyprinoides. The sequence continues at coordinate 4,451,966 of NC_050607.1, read as the reverse complement.
ACGACGCAAATCGTATCGTCAGCCCGGTGGAGTGGAAGCATGGCGCATCGGGACGGGATCTGACTTGGGGCAGGTGAGGGAGAAGCCTCCAGGTCTGTTTGGTCCCAAGGCACCGATCCGGGATCAGCTAAATCAACCCCAGGACTAACCCCCATCTCAAGGCTTATTGACTGTGGTCCTGGAGGGCTATCACGTCTGTGGGTTTTTGCTTGCAGTCAGCCACTTAGCCATCTGAGCACAACAGTGGTCTGGATTGAACCGGTTTAGCTTCGTTCCCCAATATCTTGAAAGTGTTTTTGCAGTCTGTTGGTCATGGTTATTAGATTGCAGCCACCCAGGTGTGGAGCTGGATTATCCAGTCCTAACTTTTCTGGGGAAATAAAACCTGAAACTGATCCGGGGTCAGTGCTGAGAGAGGGGGGGGGGGGGGGGGGGTGGATATGAAAGCTGCTGTCCTTGGTGTTGAGTTACTCAATGCAGGATGTTGTCACTGTAGAGTCCTACCTATTTTCTGAAGGCATTTCAGTTAATTTTGGTGCAGTGGAGTAACAATATAACCTATACATCACAACTGCATATCTTCTCAGTGTTCAGTCTTTAGCCACTGGGGGGCAGTAGCAATTCTAAAATCCTGCAATCACATTTGATTCAATGGTTTTAAGCTCTGTGGGTGTTAAAACACACTTTCTTTGACAGACTCCTCTTTTCTCCTTGCCTTTCTTTTTGTACAAAAGTTTTTAATATCTTCTGTATGACTCTGACTCAACACTTCTGTAAAACAGCATTGTGGAGAAAAATCGCCACTCTGGACTTCACTGGTACTTACAGTGATTTCACCCAAGTATTGAATGATACGTGTTAGAGGGACCAAGCCCCAAAGCAGGCTTGTCTCACTATTTCCCAATAAATGGCAGTTATGTCTTGTCTGCTACTAGTATTTGCTTAACTTATTTGGAAACAAGTCATAGTCACTTGGCATCAATGTACAGCATTTTTGCTGTTTCACACTCAAAGGAATTCAGATGAGAGGAGTTCACATAAGTCATCAGGAAACATTTAGGATGCAAACCTGAGAACAGATACGTTGCATGCCCTCATATGGTTTAATTACATTATACCTATCTCCTACAAGACTACAGCTGTCCTCCCTTTCTCATGTCATACCGCCACATAAAGCGGAGACAGTCCCGCCCGTCACAGTGACTCCTCTCTCCAGTGCAGCGCGCGTTGCCGTGGTGATGACGGGTGACAGCCACCCGGCTAACAGGACGCTGGTAAACGGCGGGCACCTGCGGGAGATTGTGCTGGAGCCGGCCCGTGGGCATGCCCGGCTATACCAGCGCAGGACTGAAACGGCGGAGCGAGGGCACTCTAATTGCTTTTATTGGTTTCCCGAGCCCGTGACTGATTGGACTGTGTTGATTGATGGGACTCCTCTGCTGGAGGCCCACGCTAATGCTCTGCGGCACACCTTAATTGGAAAAGATGAAACGAGCTGGGGGTGGTGGGGGGGGGGGGGGGTCTGGGAGGCTGTGATCAGCTCAAACCCACATCCTCTTGAGGACCTGGGGTTTATTCCACAACCGGCGGACTTTGGTGCTGGTGGGACTGGAAGGGAAGGCGTACAAAATTAATATCTAGGCTGCTGTACCTTCTGTTAATTTTTTTTTTTTAGTTGGCAGCAGTATGTTGTAGTGGTTGTGATCCTGCCTTTGATTGCTGACAAAAGAAAGTGGACAGGAAGGCGTTGACTGTGAGATCCAATCAGGAGCCGAAGAAGTAATCCACCCCTCCTCCAGATGGCTACCTGGGGGATGCTGTATTCCTCTTGAGAGTATTTCTAGATGTTTTGAAAAATGTGTGAAATGAAACAGTTGAGTTCTCATGTAAGCATCTGGCATTGATAAAGCCAGTCTGATAAGAATAGTGTTTTATTCATAACCATATCAAGTCTGAGCACTGTTTTCCAGAAACCAGGAGGGAGAACAGTCTGTAGCTGGAACTGCTTTTCTTTAGAAACATAGCCATGAGAGCAGTACTCATAAGGTGTGTTAATTTGGCAATTGCCATGTTGTTATTGACCATTTTGAAGAAATCTGGAGGCAGGAGTGGCCAAAAATGTTTATGAAATTCCATTCAAAATTCATCTAAGCCTGGAGCTTTTTCATTTTGCGTGAGACAGTCTGTTTGTGCTGGAGTTCTTGGATAGCACATGCAGATTCTTAGGCAGGTGCTTCCTCTTCGGGGAGAGTGAGGAGATTAATGTTGTTCTTAAAGGATTCTGTTTCACAAATGTGATCTGTCTGAGTAGAATCTGTATGAGTAGAATCTTTGTAAATGCTTCAATAATGAATTTCCTGGGGGTTGGATGTGTTGCCTCTCATTTGTTGTAAGATTGATGACTTTTTCATGATTTTTTTTTTCAGATATTCAGCTGGTGTAGATTATGTAATTGTGACAGGGAAAATTTTAACTGAAATTTTGAATGTTAGAAGACTGACAGCTATAATAAAATGCTTTGCATGAGGTTTTTTTATTTGCCTTTTTGGTTACGGATGTACCAAAATTCAACAGGTCCTATCTTAAAGTCCCTTCCTATGATAACTGGCACACTTTGATAAATACTTAAGTATATAACATAAGCCATATTAGTCCCATGTACATCATATCTGCAGAGTTATATTTTTGCTCATAAGATTGACACCCCCATTTGCTATTACAGAATGCAACTCTTACTATAGAGTGCAGCTGATACCCAATTTTTCTCATGTTTCGTGTAATGCTGTTTGCTTTGAGTTGGTGTCTCTCAGTTTTGTTCTTTTAATAGCTCACTTAATTTCTCTAATATGACAGGATGTTGATGTTATTAGCTTGGTTATGTAGAAAAAAAAGCTGTAGTGTCTAGACAATCACAGCAGCAAAAGCAACAATTATAATAGCAGGAATATTTTTAGTAATAACATGGTCTTTTCCCATGTACACAGCCTTTTCTTACAGGCACAGAAGCAACATATGATGCAGGAACATCAGCTATTAGCTAAGGCAGTATTACTAAAAACAAGGAATAGTGGACAGATACCCCCCCCTCCATCGCTTTCATACTGTAATCCCCACCCTTGTTCTCTGACTATCTCTTTCTGTTGATAGTGCTCAGATCAGTCAGTATGGGTCCTCTCCTGGTGTAACTTCTATTGCTATTGAAATGTTAGCTCATAGATCATTTAAACTCGCAGTTTAAGCATGATCTGCACAGGGGTTACTCAGGCTATTTCCTAATTTCCAGTTAGAAAAAAAAATTCTCGCACACTGGAAATAGTGACATCAATAAGAGTTTCTTTCAAGTTTTTTTTTTTGTTGCCTTTGACCAGTTCTCCACGCTGAGTTTATAGACTGTTTACAGTACCTGATAAAGTTTACAAGTTTCCCTCCTCAGATCCTCTGTTTGGTTGTGGCTGAACCCTGAGCTCGTTCTCATGTCTCCGTGTCTTTGATCTCCTTCCACTGAACATCCAGCACTGACAGGTTTTTATTGATTGAGGAGGGGTCGCTAACCTCAGCTTCAGTTGTGAGAAGGTCGTCTGCGTTGGTGGGAGAGTATCAGTTCCTCCTCCTCCTCTTGTCTTGTGGCTTGGCATCACCCCGGCGAGTCTGTTTTTGGATTAATCCATACCGTGCAGCTTTTCAGTGCTGGAGGAGGATGTGTGAATGTTACCAGTGGGAATCGGGGCGAAGCTATTTAGGATCACAGAAGATGTTCGTGTTTTTTTCGGTATCTCGGATCAAGCTTTTTACGTTAATTCGCTCGCAGCCACCATGTAGCAGCAGGGTGCCTCCGTGTGCATTGTGACCCCCGTAGCCTTCCTGTTTCTGTAACCTCGTTCTCACCATAGCCTGCAAGCAAGGCAAGCTCACTCCAGCTCTCCTGGCTCTCTGAAGCCAGACGCAGTGCGCCTTGGTGCTCAGGAGACAGATGGAGAGTGTTTAACGGTACATACAGTGGGTCGCAGGTGCTGGGTACCGGCAAAGATACTCTCAAAAAGTTTTTAATAAAGTAAACCATGGATTCTGCTACAGAGGTCCTCATTGTTATTTTTCATTAAACAATTTCTGGAGTTGTGTTTGGATACCCATCACTTCACTCCCTCAGAGGGAGACACATAAGTTCATATGTATGATATTGCACCTTATATCATTATTATTTTTTGGTGGGTAGCAGAGTGTGTGGTTATAGCAGAGTTTTCGTGACCTGGCTGTAACAGGTCAAGAAAACCTTTCTGATTAAAGCCGCAGAATATAGAACGTCTTCATTACATTTATAGTAGAAAAACCATGACCCAGGGCACTGAATTCTGAATGTGAAAGTTGTAGGTTTGAGCCTTGAGCTGCTATTATATGTTGCTGTGCCTTAGGTGTATTACCTTGTTTGACCCAGTAAGCTGGCTATATAAATGGGCTGTCAAAATGTAAAAAAAAAAAACAAAAACAAAAAAAAAACCCCACAAAAGCAGATAAGTCTGTCTGCTTAGGTAATAATAAAAAGAAAAAGAGGAAGAAGACATACTGTAGATTTCCATCTGTTCTTTTATTGTAGCCTATATAAATGCATTGCAGTTAGGCATTAGATCAACTTCACAGCAAAGTACAAAGCCGCTGTATCCTTGCTCATGAGTGCTTATCATGAAACATTCTCCTAAAAAACCCTTCTGTGAAAGGGGGATATTATTGTGTTATACGTCTCTGCCTCTGAGAAAGTCACCCTTAACAACAGCATCTGTTAAGTACATAAATAATATGAAGTGAAGGATAAATGTTTCATGGTCAGCATGAACTGAAATTTTTTCACTTTATATAAAAGTTTTACCAAAGTCAGAATTAGCCGGATATGGAGGCAAAACTTGGGGGAGAAAAAAAAAACTGGATGTTGATCACACACAACTTTAAACACTCAACTTGAAAGATTGCCCGTTTCAAAGTCAAATTGTGCATTTCTGATGACAGATATGAGAAAACCCAACCAGCAGTCTAAGTAATTGAAAAAGCTCTCCCATAGCAGCGGGTGTACTCTCGGGTGGAGGGGGAGGGTGGCAGTGGCTGCCACACGAGCAGCAAAGATAAATGTTTTCATGATGGCCGCTCCTCATCTTTGCAGATTGCAGATTACACACCACTTCCTTTGCCTTTAGATACCGACCTGACTTTACCGCTCAGGTCATATTGATTCTGCAGCAGGTACAGTAAAGGGGGAAACTGGATTCTCGGGAGAACTGTGAATACAGATAACCTGTCAGCCTCTCGTAGCCTTTGGCTGTCAATCAGCTGAGAGGCCCAGCTGTGTGTGTGTGTGTGTGTGTGTGTGTGTGTGTGTGTCTGTGTGTTGGAGTTGGGGTTGGGATTGGGGGTAATGGGGTATCCTACCCTCACCAGAAAGCCTCAGCATTGCTACTGAGCTGCGACAGACAACGTGGGGTCTTTGAAGAAAGTGACAGTTCATAACGGCACATAATACAGTCGGATTTGCAGCCGCTGGCACGGTTGGTTAAACTTCTCTCTGAGCAGAGCCTCACTCCGAGAGGACGGCGGCAGCGGCGGCTGAGAGATCGGTGACGAGAGGCGGCAGATAAGATCCCCGAAAAGACAGAGGACTAATCCCCCACCATCAAACTGCAATCAGCAGAGCTCAGATAGCAAACATTAATGTGCTATTAATTAGACCTTCTCGCCCCCAAATACTGCACATGGAATAGTGTGCTAAGTCAACACCAGAAGAGACCAGTTTGAGCATGACGGCCCCACTTTGATGAGTGACATAAATTACAATATATTTGGGGTTCCCTTTGGCATAAATTAGAATATATTGACTATGTGTAGCCTGAAGAGGGGTGTTGAGATGAAGATAATTGAAAACTAACCCTAGGGAGATGTTACCAAGAGAGGGAAAGGATGGAACTAGACCTGTTGGGGCTTCAAGGGAAATGATTTTGACATGCAACAGAATGCAGAAGGGAGCTCAGAATGTGTGAACAAACTGTCAACACCAGTACCGACCTTTTAATAGCTCATATTTACACATATGGCTGGGTTGGAAAACTCTTAAATGTGTTGATAATGTGTAATCAAGTACAAGCTGTTTTTTCTAAATAGAGTGAATAGTAAACTGATGTTAAATAGACAGTAAACAGATAAGTTGTCATTTGTTTGTGTACCACTTTAGCCAGAAAATGGAAAGCGTAAACTGTAAATGCAGTGTTGCACCCAAACAATATAAAGGAACACGAGTACATGAAAAATGATCCATTTTCTAAAAAGTCTAACTATTATTAACAGTTCATAACCAATCTACTGTATATGTGCTCAACAGTTTGAAAACGCGTCATAGTCAAAAAATGTAATGTTGATTAGTCCTAATCCTGTTGTTTTCTGCCGTTTTTCAGCAGTATGAAGAGGCGTTTAAGTTAAAATTAAAGGGTAACTATTAATAGAGATGAATACAGCGCTCACTGAAAATGATCATAAAAAGCCACACTTCTGAAGGAACAACTTTCGCACAAGTTTCTTACCCATTTATGTCCCCAGTCTGAAGCTGTATTTCATCCCCTGCTAAGACAGCATTATTCATCGCTTTAAAAAAGCAAAAGGTCATCAGTAATTTTCCAAAAAAACAAAATACATTCAATCCCATTTGTGGTGGCAGCCAAGACTTTAAAAATGTGTGTTGCCCATGTCTGTTTTGCCAGGCCTGTTGGGATTTGATTGGATAGATTTGGCATAACACACGCTGAAATTTGCAAGTCAGCACAGTTCTGTTTTTTCTTCGAAAAGTATTTCATCTCAAAGATGAAAATGATTCCAGAAAAAGTAATGTCCAGGACATAAAATAATTTCTGAACAGGTGAGAAAGGTCAGCAAGTCCCCAGCAATTACAAAAATGATGCAGTAACCTAGAAATGATGTCATACAAGGGATGCAGCTGTACCTCCACTGTACTGGCTGATGCCACCAAGTAGCTTATGGCAACAATGTTGTGGAGGTGGTCACCAGAGAATCACAGTTTTCTGTGGTAATATCTCATTTGTTGAAATGACCACAATGAAGACACTACTCAAAATGGAAAGGATTTTTAGCAAATATTACTTTTACCTAAGCTGTGAAATGTTCCATCTCCACATTATTTATTATAATGTAAGCATTTTGGCATAGAGTTCCCCAGCACATGAAAGAGTAGTCTGTGTTGATTTTGATAGTGACAAAGTAAGAACGTTCCTTGCCTGGCAATATGCATGGCTGTCCTGACACAAATTCCAGGTACCTGATATCAGCAGCCAGTAAGAGTATTTAAGGTTTGTCTTTGGAAAAACAAAAACCCAGGGTGTTTGGTTGCTTGTACCCGCTAGGTTTCACATTTGACTCGTTTTATATGTGTGCCCTCTACCCGGTGTGCACTTGGTCCATTCAAATGAATACTTTTATGATATTAATTTATTGTAATTAATGGCATTCAAAACCCATTTATGAGCTGGCATCAGTGTCTTTAGTGATGGAGATTTCTGTGAACAGACCATTGGATTCAGAGGGGACCCATTTGTTCTTCATATGAATAAATTATTAAGTTTAATTGCAGGCAACAATTTAATGGCAGAGCCGGACTTATTTCCTTAATGGCGGTTAATGAAGGACTCTTTTGTGCATGGCCATTTAGCTGCAGCAGGAAAGACGCTCAACGTGCTGTGTTTCAGGTGCATCTGAAACTCAAAGCAGAGACTCCTCCCATTGAAATTTATTGATGTGACTGCTGACTTGGATCAAATAAAGATTCAAACACCCCTTTGCACGCAGTTCAGTTGTGTGCACATACCCCCACGCACACATGCACGCACACACGCGTGCATGTGTGTGACCCATATGCGTTTTTAGAACAGTGTGAACAACAGAAGAACACGGTGAAGTTGCACCTTTTAAGTGTTGATTTGGGCCACGTGAATACGGGGAAATAAATTTGGATATCTAGCCATGTGATCTGCACGCAACCTTCATCTGCGTGAACGTTCAAAGTGGAATTGAACATGTTTAAAGTGGCCCAGGTGATTGATACTCTGCGTGTGACAGGTTACCCTCGTCATTACAATTCTGCATGACTAGGCGGATGTGACTTTGTGTTGTTTTTGTGCATGCGGGACATTGGAGGATGGAGGTCCGTTCACACTGACACTGTATATGGGTCACTTTCAAAAATTAATCTGAACAGACAAAAAAAAAAACAACAAAAAATGGCTCTGATCAGCAGTTCAAATCAAGCATTAAAGACTGAAAGATAGAGGTGATAAGAGCCAGAAAACAGGAAATTGATGGGAAATGGCGCTGCCTCTTAAATTGGATTTACATGGATGCACCGGCTAACAACTGATCCACTAATGCATTCAAAAGCAAGAGTAAAATGTTCAATGGCTCATGCCCCATGCTTCGTTTCTCTGAGCCCACCTACGATTAATTAATGGCTTACTTGTCAAAACCAAACGCCCACATCAATCCGACGGCTCACGATATTTTTGTGCCGTTATAGTACGTAATTTGTGCAGTTGTCAGATGTCCTTATCCTGGCTGACTTGCATTGCTGTCATTTCGCATTGGATGCAGCTGGGTTTTCATGGAAGCAATTAACATTCGTTTTCCTCCAGGTGACTTTAATGGTGCCCCACTAGTCATATGAGCCAGTGAAACCCAGGCATGAAACACGCAACTCTTTGATGATACGATTAAAGTGGACACTGAGGGGAAAAAGGCCTAAGACAAACACAAAGCGACTGCTAAGAGACAGCCGGAAGCCTCAGAGCATTCGAAAGAGACCTCGTTATATGGTTTGGCTCGATGCTGTACCAAGGCAACACACCCGCTTTAAGAGTGCACCAAAAGGTGTGCAATTACATTACAGATATTATGTAAATATTATGTATCTGTGCAGTTGCAAATAAGGAGTTGAGATTCGTGTAATTGCTGTTGTTATCTCGGTAATCCTTTTCCCACTTTTGCCTTTAGCCCAAACATTACCTCCAGGTCTGCCCTGTAACGTGCTTTCAAAAGTGTGAAATTACCAGGGAGACTGCAAATGTGAGTCAGAAATTCGCTGTGAAATGGGACACAGGTGAGAATGGTAACCAGCGAAAATGTCTGGGCTCAGTGGTCAATATCAGCCTTGCTTGTTTTGTTTCCCAGATAGTATTGATCAAGGGCTATATGAAGCAGCTGCTTAAAGGGTTTCGTGGGGTCTGCTTGATTGTTGGGCAGCTTGTCTGACACACGTTCCCCTCAAAGAGGTGTTTTCTCTCTCTCTCTCTCTCTCTGTTTTATCTGTGAGCACAGCCAATGTATCCTTATGTCTAAATTTCCCTGTAAAGCTGCATTAATGAAGTACCATTGTGATTGTGGGCAATCATGGGCTATTGTTAAGAGACATTACAGATTATTGATTTATCTAAATACCAATGAACTCAATGGATGTAGTTAATTGTGAACACAGTTTTGTTTGATGGGTGCATGTTCATGTAAGCAGGTTGTAATTACACCATAGATGGCTTGTTTTTTTTGACGTGCTTCAAAAATGACGATGTAAATTACTTGGATTTATGTTGTATTGCTGGAGAGAAGGTAATTTGCTTGGATTTGTGCATGGCTGGAGATTTATTATGCATGACTACAATTTACTAGTCTGATACAATAGTCAGGCCTACCTTTGCATTTTTCACAGATCAATGCTAATGGCCATTGATTTATGAAACCACCAACCGTAAAACAACCATAAACCTGCTGTATCTACATAAAGCTCCCAGACTGTCATCTTGGAAAGTTTTGCTTTCAATCATGGTGTTTGATCAATGCATGCCATTGTAACGAGACTGACGTAGAAGAGCAGAGACATTTAAATGCAATTAGCGGAAAAATGGCAGTAGTTCCCTTTTCCCAAGACACTGACCAGCTGCAGTTACTCCTTGTTTTATTTCTGCTTATTTGTGTGGAAGGAATACATTTTTTAAAGTAGTGCAAAATAATTTGGTTACCCTGATGGTGCTGGCTATTGACAAGTGTGCTTTTGATATAATTGCAAAATTCATCAGCCTGGAAAAATCAATGGCGGGCGGCCTTTCCAGAGAGGGCGTGACCACAACCATGGCTGAGCACTGCTGAGTCATCAGTATGATGTAATAATACGGATGAGCCACACCAATGGTTCCATCCAAACCGCAGCACTGGGCAAGGATTTCCAAAATCGAAGCCTGAAGTTTCCAGATATGGAAGGACCGAAGCACACTCATGCTGGATTCTGCTTCTGCCGAGATCATTCTGACGTGATAAAAAAAAAAAGTCATTCTTACTGCTCTCAGATTATTGGTGCCGAGTGTGTGCTGAATGTAAGCGGCATGTCAAACTACCTCAGAAGTGGCTGACAGGCCTCAGAATCCAGAGGGTTAAGGCACTGCAGTTGTATCTTTAAGATATATCTTACTTCACTGAATTGCTTTAAATTAAACCCTATTTTAGGCATATATCATGTAATCCCTATATCTCAAGCAGCAGTTATATACAGCACAGTTTCCATATATAACTGTAAAATACCATATACAGTCACACAGAACATGGTCTTGTTCTTCACTGGTATTTTGGCTCAAGACTTGTAAACACAGGCCTTCATCTTGTGTGAATTGCAAAGCAATGTGCAGCTGTTGAACGTCAGCTGACGCAGCTTTGTAATCAATAATTGCACAGTGAAATTCATTAAAAAAGATCCCTGATGACATTATGGAAACATTAAATTGAGATGAGGCAAATATTATTCATCCCAGATTCATATTGGATGCTTAATCTCAAAATTATTTTTTTAAATTATATTACTCAGCAATCTCGGTGACTAATATGCTTTTCATTGTTGCTTCTAACTCAGCAATTATTCATGAATTCATTGCGTTTTATCCATGAATTAGTGTGTGCATTACTCACCTGGCTGCATCTCTTTCTGTTAATCTGTGTGATGTTGATTGACACCAGATCTGGTCATGAGGTCCATTTACATTGTCATCCAAATTGTCATCCTTCTGTAACACCAATTCACCACTCACCAAGGACATGGATGGAACTGTGCTTCCCAAATGTATGATGTCAATTAAACCATAGTCTCAATGAAAATGGCCCATTTTTGGCTTGAACAACATGTCTGAAGAATCAAGCCCCTGACTTTCTTATTTTGCATTTGCATTTTGATAATGATAATGTAATACCTGTGGTTAAACCCTACTTGGTTTGAGATGTAGTTTCATGTATTAAAATGAACAGAAAAAAACCTTGGCGCTGATTGCCTTGGACATGTTACATGGAGGGCATGGTCGTTTTAATGGCGCTGTGCTCCTGTAAAAAAAATGTTACATTTACTGCATGGGGAAAAGTGATCAGCCACTGCCATCTGTTGAGTAGTTAAACTTCACATCTGCTGAGCAAGCTCCTAGGGCTTTAGACCACCCACAGGAAGTCCTGCAGTCTGTGTGCCATCCTGTTTCACCCTGACACTAAAGCATTTTCTCTGCTGCATGCCCTGTACCCGCCCCCCCCCCCCCCCCCCCCCCCCACCCCCAACCCTGCAAGATGGCTCACAGTGAAACTCTGAAAGGAAAGGAAAAAAAAAAACCTGTTTACCCCTCACTCCACCACCGTGGCCAGTGGATATCGAGGAAAGAAGCCGGAATCATTTTTCATTCAAGCGCTTAGCATTTGCATGCAAACCCTCAGCACCAGGCAAAATAATCACAGGGCCCAATTACGCAGTTTAATTGCGCGCACGTTTGGTATTTCGGCCCGTCAGAATCGATGAGCACGGGCAGCCTTGACATTTTACTGACAGCGATATTAAGCACGGTGCTCAGTTCCGCCACAGTCGGGCTGAGCTTCAGCGGCAAGACTGGAAACTGAAATGACATCTTTAAAGGTCTAACGAGTAATTTCTAACAGAAACTAAACCCCAGAACACAGAATGGCTTCCTGGAGAGAGGGAGAAAAAAAATACCAGGACACCTGCTACCTCGCCTCATCACAACAATTTTTCCCCCTTCTCTGTCACCTTGAATAATTTGCATAATTAATAGAAAAATCTAATTACTAAATACATGTGATTCTGAACACCTGTTGTTTTGTTGAGCAATTTACAAGCTGCATTAATATAATCGCTCAAAACAAGCCTGTTATGTACTATATCTAATGTATTTGCTGGATAGTGCATCTGTTGGGAAGCTTTCTCATTGTTTAAAAACAGACACTTTTCTGTGAAAATACTGATTCTGTGAGCAAACCTTTCAGAAAGTTGCTTTAAAATATTACTTTTGCCATAAGGATGGTCTCATTATGAATTAAAGCACAAGCTGTCGAGTTGACGACACCAAGGCAGAGCATGCACTAACAGTGTATATAGGTTGTGATTTTCATTGTTTCTTGGTCCAAAGCTTTTTTGCAAAGTGATGGCTTTGAGTCTATTGTTTTACGAGCACAGCCCTTAAAACAAAGTTTAACAGTTTGTATACCTGTACTGGTGTGTACTTTTGTATTGCATTCAAAGAGTAAAAAAAAGGTTTACAGAATCACAAGGTAACACTGAGACTGATTGAAAGTCTCAAGACAGGTGCAAGGACCTGTTGCTATGCAACTGCACATCACATTTCTCAAATAGGTGCAATGGGGAAAAGACAATGTGCATCCACTCCATATCTCTTTGACGTTGGGAGAATCACATTAAGGGGTGTGTTGCCCCTTTTCCACACACCCCTCTCATGTGAAAGCTTCCTGAAATGTAATGAAAACACCTGGCAGATCTCTCATGCTTGAATGTACAAGGAATGAAAACTAACCAAAATAGATTTGACTTGCTGTGTCTCTTTCTGTGGCATTAATTGCAGTGGTTGTTCTCCTATTGTTGTCAAGGAGATGCTAATAATCAGTGTTTCACTGCCGCATGCTTATGACAGGATGCAATTACAAATAAGCAGCTAATGTTGAACTGAATCATAATTATTATACATTTCATAGCTCGGTATGTGCCACTAGTCAGGTTGGACAGCCTTGTTGAGTGCCTTCCCTTCTCTGTCTGCTGTAATGATACTGTGCAACATTAAAAAATAATAATGGTAAGAGTACAGGGGCAGGGATTACACAGCACTTAACAACACTTTGTACAAAGCCACAGAGTACAAATAGTATTTCCAGAACAACTTCTGAGCAAATGATTATGTAACCGTTGAAAACAACGTCCTAACCCAGCTGATCAAGCTTTGTGGGTTTTATAACAGTGATTTCCGTTGTGTTACAACATGTCTGATACTGCCTGTTCAGAGTAAATACCATGCTACCATAATTTGCATGCATGTCTGTGTGTATGTGTGTGTGTGTGTGTGTGTGTGTGTGTGTGTGTGTGTGTGTGGTGTGTGTGTTTGTGGATGACATTAGCATATAGATATAAAACATTTCTCTTGTTAAAGTGCAAAAAGAAACGTGTCCATGTTGAATTTACCAACCTAATCTTCATTTGACATGCTGTTACCTATCTTTAAACTTCACCTATTACTTTTTCAGTAATGCTGTTACTTATCTTTAAATTAGGTGGTATTTATATACCTTCCCCTGCAGGCATTAAACTCATGTTGTGATTATAACCAAAAAGGCCTGTTTTGGGGTTGGGGGTGTGTGCTCCAGTCAGCAGATCTGGACTCCTCATGGGGCTATATCAGCATATCTCTAACACCAGCATTTACCCGGTTACCTGAGGTGATTTCGTATTTTGTTCTATAAAGTAACTGTCTGTCCATACTGCATACCCATGGAATTCGACAACCCAAGCATAAAAAAGTACCGTTTTCATGTATCATTTTGAGAAGTTACAGCAAAGTTCTCGAACGGCTGGAAGTATAAATAGGTTAAATGCTGATTTCACAAATATGGTTCTTGCCGAACTCCCACCAAGGGGACTTCAGTCGCTCATAGCGTACCAGTTCACAGGATTTTCCAGTGATGGATGAGCTGTTTCTTGGCATAGCGTGTAGCTGCTGAATCTTGGGACTGGAACACCCAGGTCTCTCAACTGTGAGTCAAGCCACTCTGCACCGCTGCCAATCCGCAAACCTACATATCAGAAAATGGCACCTTAAACCCATCTTACATCACAGGAAAGTGGTGCCTTCCTGCATGACCCTCGCTGGCCTCTTGCGGCAAACACACACCCTCCTCTCTAGTTTATAAATGATACATTCATGCAGTTTTTGTCCCTTCAAATATGGTGTTTATGCATTAAATCCTGGTATATTAAGGTCATGTTTGTCTGCACCGGTGCTTTGCTCCGGTATCTCAGCACTGGAAAAATAGGCTTGGAGTGGGAGTCAACACCAGTGCAAGATCACAGGCTGACATCCCCTGTAATGGAGGAGGGAGTGATTAAGCAAACGTGGACCAAAATGACACACGCTTAGCATCTGATCTAAAAGAGCCTTTAGTCTGGAGCCTTGGGTGCTCATGTTAATGAAACTGTACTTCAAATTGAAATGTTAGTTTACATCTGCCATGGTGCAATGTGTCTACATAGATATTGGCTGAAAACGTTTGGATGTACTATTACCTTATACTACTGTTGTATCAAACTAAACAATAACTGTATTCAGTCTTTGACATGAATTCAATACCGGTGTCATAGGCAGATCTCTCCAAAGGAAGCAATGACTACAAACAAGGGAAAAAAATCTTCTGTAGGCAGCATTTACAACAACTGAAAGTCATAGAAAAGAGAAGTAGGTTCCTGGCACAGTGTTGACGCAGTGTGAAAAAGCTTTGGCAAGTTATTATTCAGTGACCTTGACTCACACCTGTCCTAGAGGTGAGTTTAAAGATGTGTTTTGGGGCTGATATCTAAGGAACATTTCTGCACCCTTACACTTCCAATCTGAATCTTTCAAATGAATTTTTTCAAATGAATCTTTGAGTAACATGTTTTGAGTTTGTAAAAGAAACAAGAGTGATTGATGAGCACCCTGTGCACCTGACCTTATCTCCTCTCATATGTCACAACAAAAAGGATGCAAGCCACACACACACAGGGTAGATTTATCATAGTAATATAATCCCAGCGAAAAAGACATTCAAAATGGAAAAAAGACAAAATCCCAAATTCTTTTTTTAAAATTTCTATTTCTGTCTAACAAAAAAAAACAGAAGAAAGCACAGATGTTCCTTACTTCTGTGCAAATTAATCTCTCTTTCACTGCTCCCCATTCAGGAGGTGTAATTACACTCTGCGGCGACACGCAGTTATCGCCAAACTCAGTGGGAAATGTGGTGAGAGAAGCCAGAGGTCATGTGACCTGATCACGTGGGCTGTTCCCCCCCCCCCCTCTTTAAACCATGAAGCAAACACAGTTCTTTTCCCTTTTCTTCTCCTTTGGAGAGTCATGCAGTGTGGACGTGAGGCTTGGCTGCGTTTTCCTTCTGATCGATACGGGGCGTCTCTGGAGTGCACCCCAGGTCTGCATTGTTCATTGTTCCTCTTCAGATAAAGCCGCTCTCGTGTCGTTCTTCTTTATACTCAGGAAAGGAGCAGACGTTAAAATTAAAAACCTCTTCGTTTGGCTCTCCTCACATCTCGTGCTCACAACTCTGGGTTGTGTTATTATCTTCCATTGCCCAAAGATACCGGGAGGCTTTGAACTATAATTACGGAATGCTAATGAGAAATCGAATGGCATTTTAGACGCAGATTGCTCAGAGGGATTATCTTAAATGTAAACGGAAGCCCTCAGTGCACCGCTGTTTACGGTTTAATTACAAATATTTGAGTGGTTACTTTTGCCTCATGCCTCATCATCTTGCAGGGGGATGCTGAAGTGCCAACAGCTAATGATTTGTTTCCCCCACCGGTTCCCTGATTATTGCGTTTTCCAAAAAAACCAACATTGATTCTTTTACTCACTTACTTAATCACTTATTACCATGGTATCCACTCTAAAGGTTCCTGAGTCCTTTAGAGATGCCCTTTGACCAGCAGCTGATTCACATATTGAACAACAGATGATCCAGGTTTCTGGACAATCAGTGCCTCCAGTTTAAGTCATTAATACCTGTGTGGAAATGAAACCAGTGGCCCCTCTGCCTTAATATTATCATTAAAAAACCTAAGAGGGGAATTAATAAATTCTGAGAGCAGTGAAAAGTAATCATGAATTTGTGCCACACGTAATAAAACGCAACCCTCAAGTTGTTTTGTATTATATGTAGGAGTCCTCTAATATCTCAGGTGAAATTAAATGGGGTATCAGTATTGTTCCATGTATTATATTTGTAAATGAGACTGGGTACATTATGCATGCAGTAGATTGCAATTACAATGTGTAATCACAGTGAGTGTTTTTTTTTTTTTTTGTCACTGACATTAAAGCATGGACAAAATGAGTAAGCCATGCATGTAGTGGTAATCAGGTATGTTATGTTGTGGTTGTGTAATGTAGCTTGCCAGTGACACAATGCCAGTCCCACGCAAGTCTTTTTTAATCTCTCTACGTGGCTGTTGGTACTCTGCCTAACATTATGGAAATATTCTTGCACAAAATGCAACAAGACACGATAGAAAAAATTATACTCCCACCTCCCAAACTAAAACATGAGCGGTCTGTGTCAGCTGCTTGTGATTGAGTTCCTTGCCAGCATCATATGGTAGGCTTTGGTCTTCTACTGAAATCATGTTAAATTTTAGAAGCATTAAGATTGTAAACTTAACCCAAGACATGCTCGATGTGCCCGGCACAGTTAGTGTTTGTGTGAAACAAGCACGTAACTTCCTTTGTGTTATTTCAGGCTTATGTGAGGTAGAAGGCTTATGGCAGAGATTGAAGTGTATCTGCTGAAAGTGTTCCCTTTAAAAAGAAATCTACCCCCTGAAAAAAAATGGTTCACAGCAGATTCTTAAGGAATAAAAAAGAATAAAGGAAAGTGCTTTCTGCTGAGTAGCCTTTTTTTTTGAAAGGAAAGATTGGATGAAGCAAGACTGACCTCTGCTTTGTGTGTAGTATAATCTGAGAGCTGCAGTGCTTCCAGACTTTATTTGGAAATACCAGGATTTGCTGTACTACGGCAGACACGGTCTGGTTTCTAATAGACGGACAACATACACTTGGATACACTTCTGTTCTATTGTGCTGGAAGTCGCTCTGGATAAGAATGCCTGCTAAATGAATGTAATGTAACGTCAGCGAACATCAGTTATCA
The DNA here is from genome assembly GCF_013368585.1 of Megalops cyprinoides. Lineage (NCBI taxonomy): Eukaryota > Metazoa > Chordata > Actinopteri > Elopiformes > Megalopidae > Megalops > Megalops cyprinoides. Next base: position 4,434,695 of record NC_050607.1, on the reverse strand, counting down.
GTGATTGTACTTTCTTTCTTGCCTGGGAACCTTGACTTATCAGCTCCTCTGTGTGTTGTGACAACTTGCCCTGATGGGCTGGGGAGTTGCCTGGTGTTAATTCCAGATGGAAACACCTGAAGTACCTGGATTACATCAGTAAATGTTCAGATAATGTGATGAACAAACGCTAAGTCAAGTACATGCACATAACTTCAGTGACCAACCATTGCATGTTTGCAATACCTAATGCCTCACACTGACAAGTTTGCAAATGTGCTTTCGGCTGTCGTTTGGTCTAGGATGGTGAATGCGATTGTAGATTGTTGGGTAACAAAAACATTGGTTCACAGACATACAGCTCATGTTTATGCCCTTTTGGGTGGTGTTTCCCAGATCAGTTCAGCACACTTTGCTCCTTTTGCAAGTATTGGGCCACTCCTGCACATCTGACAGCATAAAGCAGTGGAGCACTCCGGAATGAAGAGGGTGCATCTGTTCAGCATCTGCCCCGCCCTCCTGTACACGGTGGAGCACCTGTCTCCTTTGCTGCCTTTCATAGTGTCAGGACTCTCTGTCAACCCTCCTCGCCGTGTGTTTGCTTTTGTGTCTGGAAAGTTGATCGCCGGAGATCAAAAGCAACGCGTCAAACGGCAGGCCGCTCTACGAGGTGGCACTGTTGTTCCTCTGGGGCAAGCTCGCCGGCAACGTTGCTTTTATATTTATGCGTTATTGTCATATCAGGAGATCCTTGTGTATTCTGTTTGTTCTGGGAACTTACCGAAATACCTCAGCGGAATTATAGATTGACATTTGGTCACATTCGTACCAAACAATAAAACATTTGCTGGAGAAAAACTTGTAAGCTCTTTACTGCTGTCAACACTAAGTAGCCATCCATCTTCTGTCAGCTCCACTGAGATACAGTTGTTAAACACTGCCATGTTTACAATAGTTCAGGTGTTTAAGGTCTGACCGCTGATCACTATGTCTGGGAATGCAAATCAATAGAATGGATCCTTTCACTCAAAGGATGCTGACATTTTATAGCTCTGTTTGTGCATTCCATTGTAGCTCCGGTGGCAGTCCTAAGCAGGATTGCCTAATTGAAATAAAGTACAAATATTGTGATTTGAAGTGCAATTTGAAGTTTTTGCACTTGAAACGCCCCTGTGATGCTGAAATGCTGAAATGAACGTGACATTTTATCTATGCCACACACTGTAAACCTGCATTACTGACAAGTATGCAGATAATGATATAGCTGCTATATTGTAATTTATGCTGTGGCTTAATTGTGCAGTAGTTAACTGTCAATAAGGTGGGGGTATGACCATATGCAATGTAGTACGGCTAAAATATGGCACAAACTCATTGGTCGTCCTGTCCGTAGGACACCTGGTGTTGTTGTAGGTTCGCCATTTAAAGTCTTTGGTCAGTAGTGTTCAGCATGAACGGATACAAATGTGACCGTCATGCTCAAATGGATTTTGTTTGATGGTTGCTTGAGACGAGCACCGAAACTGCCGGCGGAATGCTAATGCAACCGCTTTGTTTTTGTAGTGGCGGTGGGCAGAGTTTACTGACTTCAGCCATGAAAGACATGTAGCACTTTCCCATGCGGGTTTTAAGAATTGCATGCGGACACAAAGGCTGTTATTTTCATTCACAAAGGACTTGAAGGTCTGCCCTGGCTTCTTTGCTTGTGCTCCCACAGCATCTTGTTCACCGGGGTGGAAAAGTGAATGTCAGCTTGACTTCTTTAAACCCTGAGCCACTTGGGTCGCTCGTGAAGCTGCAAATCCAGGCGATTACATGCGTGCCACTTGCTCTCGCTATTACTCTCACCTCCTGGCTTCCTGTGGTACGGGAAGTAACACTTCCTCTTCCTATTGTCGGGGAGAAGATGCAGGGGGGAGGCGCAGAGGTGCATGTGATCTGAACCAGATGTAAGGGGTGGTGGCATCCATGTGTGAAATGGCTCCCTGGGACCAGATGTCAGCACTGATTACAGCTGAAGAGCGCAGTGAAGAACAGACTTTTGACATCTTGACTGTTTAAAAGTGCAGTGTTTTAGCCTTAAAAAAAAAAAATTTTTCAGTGGATGTGTGAGTGCTGTAGGTAGTATCAGCCTTATGCTGCTAAGTCCCAAAATAATAGCAAAACAATTTGTCCTTCCTTGTTAGTAGCATATTTAATATGAGTCTTAATTTTTGCTTATTACATATTTTGTGGACCCAGAAATTTAACAAAAAGTCTTGCCTAATGGATGACTAGGAAATCCCAACACCACTCAAATGCCTGGAACCCGGGAAGGGACAGAGGGCGTTCTCATTGGTTAGTGATTAATTACTTTAGAAGAGATTTAAAGTGGAGCTTAGTCAGTGCACAGGGGGCAGCACACATGGGACTCCACCTTGTATTGAAATACGGTTTACGGTAAATACCATCCGGCCTTGTAAATTATTCAACACCCTCTGTCCTCTCGTTGGCTTCAATAGATTTTTCAGTCACTCTGAATGATGCTGGAAGATAACAAGTGTCATGCTAAACTACGGCAGGGGTTGGCATGGCAGAGCCACAGAGAAGTAATGTGTAATCAAGCTGTGAGCTACAGCCATGGAAACAGTAACTGGGCATTACTGAGCATATGTGTAACATTTAATAAAAGCAGCACAGACAGCCAGCTGGGTGAGGCCATTAACGATTAGTATCTAAAAAGAATGACATTATACAACTAGATTATTGGGATATTGAAAGGGATGTTGATTTTAAGAATTGTATAACTATCACAGTATGTGCCTTTTATATCGATGTGATGCCGGTAAAATCGGTAATCTACTTTTCTGAGTGTATGAAGTTTTTATCAGATAACTTCTCATTTTACAGTCTATGATTGAAGATATCCAAAGAGTGGGTTCCAAAAAATAGATGAGTTGATTTTATCTGAAGGTTTGTTTTGCCTTAGAAAAAAAAAAAGCGGGACAGACTGGCAGGCACAAACTGGAATGCACACGTACTGTATGGTTGTGTACATAGAGGTATTAATCCTGCTGTGTAATAAATATATAAATATGATGTAAACACAGTGATGGAGTAAAATTAAAGAAAGGTGAGTTTAGGTAGCAAAGCCCGAGCCTGACTGGTACAGATAGATATTCTGCAGGCCAGATGGGCTTTGTAATGCATGGAGTCACAGCGTTCTAACCTCAACTTTTAATTTCAGCCTCTGGTTTGGGATTCCTGGGCTCTCCAGCCCCTTGTTGTTTTTCCAATGACAGAAAGCTCGACTTTGATCTATCCACTGACGCGCACCTCAGGAGGATGGTGGTGGTAGTGGTGGGGGGGGGGGGGGGGGGGGGGGTGTATAAGATCTGCTTCGGACGGGGTGTGTGTGTGTGTGTGTGTGTGTGTGGCGGGGGGGGGGGGGGGATTAGCTAAGCAGTCTCACAGGAGGCTGAGTGGTGATTTCAGGACACACACGCCTGAGCAAGTGGGAGATTTCCCCCGATCCCATCCAGTTCCCCGGGGGAACACTCAGTGCAGGCAGAAACCCTGCAGAGTCAGCCATATGGCCCTCACCTGAGAGGAGTCTGGATCCCTGGGCCTTGCCTACAGAATTGGTTATTGTCGTACGATCACTCCATCCATTATATACCTACACAAATGTTTGCTATTACTTCTGTAAATAGGAGCGAAGTAGAGTTAGCGAAGTAAATTCCTTTAAATATTTAGGGGGCTTCTTTAATCATGATTCCTCCCATGGCCACCCATATAGTTTAGCTTATTTGGCTGTATGGCTTATGCCATCATAAGGGTTATTGCCGGAACAGTTATAAGTCTGAAAGGGTCAAATGACTGCATCTTGTATGTGTCATATTCCTGTGACACCAGGCATGCTCCATCACCCTGAAGTTAAATGACAGGGTTGGACTGAAGCCCAGATTCCTTTAAGCATTCTACACCTTTTTCCCCCCCACACTAAAGCCGTCGTTGAATAAGTCATCACGTCTCTGAATGGCTGTCATCTGTAAACATGCACCATGGATTTCAGTATTAAATCCCAGAGGCGTTTAAACTGGAAAAAAAAAAATGTTGACACACGGCAGATTTCAAATCATACAGCCACTGCCTGAGTGCATCTCACTATTAAGTCGGTCAAAGGACGTAATTAAATGTTTGGCTTTATCCAAAATGGACACATTATGACAGCGCTCATTTCAGTCAAGCTGCAAAGCGATTTGGTGTTCGCTATCAGTGGCTAAGGCAGTGGCACTTTTTTGTTATAAACTGAACTACATGAAAGGTGTGTAATTAACGGCTGTTGAGCAATCAATCGTCAAAGACTCTAAATCCCTTCTAGAAGTGCATTTTCCACTTCCTTTCATGAAAGAATATTCATACCATTGACATGCTGTCATAATGTTACATAGCTCAGGGATCAGGGAATATTTTTTCAGTTATCCCTGCACCCCCCAGCCCCCCCCCATGTAAACTGCCCTTTGATGATTTGTTTGGAAATGGTGCGAAATTAGTCGATGAATAAGTGCATTTAATAAAGTCCTCTGAACAACAGCACATACAGGACATGTCAGGTCATCGTAGTGCAAGTGTCAGTACATCACACAGGGCTACAATGCCTGTTGGCACACTGTAGTAACAAAGAGCTGCAATGATCAAAACTTTAACAGCAACTCATGATGTGAAGTGTTACACAGAAAGGCCAGGCTCAAGTGCTACAGCAGCTTTCTGTTAAAGTCTAAAACCCTCTAAAATCTAGTAAGGAGGGATCAATGAGTTCGTTAAAGACATAGCGTAGAATCGGTGTGTTTCTGTGACTGGCTTGATCCAAAGCCTCAAGGCATCTCTGAATTGGGGCTGAATAACCCTTCCCTAGAGACCATACGCATTAGAAGCACATACAGTGTATAGTGGTCAGGCAGCGGAATGGAATTCACTCTGAAGAATGTGACATTTTCCCTCTGTTTTATTTCTTGTGCAACCTCCAGACAATGAGCCTGGTATTTACAATAGCCTTTTAATTAAAAGCTATTCAACATGCGCCAACCTTCAACCGAGCGCTGTATGAATGAATGGACCACGTATTCTGTGGTGCTCAGCCTCTGTCTCTCACTTGTTGTCTGAGTTTGATTGTGAGCCTGATTGTTGGTGAAAATGCCTTTCTTGCCTTGACAATGAACACAGATAACACGGCGAGGCCCTGTGCATAAGAAGGTAAGCACACAGTGTGTGAGAAGATTAAAAATTGCTTGTTGAAGCATGGCAATTCACATATTCCTGCGCTGATGTTCAGAATTATCTCACACTTTGATAGTCATTTGCGGGACTCATTTGTTTCAGGTCCCTTTTAATGAGTGCAGTGAAAATAAGTGCAGTGAGCTATCAGGTGCACTCAGCTATTTCTGCCAAATGCATCCCAAGGTACAGTTGATTTCGATGTCTTTTTCAGCCAGAAGAAATTGAGGCAAGAGAGCTCAGGTGTTACCTTTAAGGGATTTGGAGCACAGCATTCAATGGTGCATCCGGCCCTGTTAGGTTTTCCATGCTGAAACAATGCCTGCGGATAACTGACTTGGCCCCTCTGAAGTGGGCAGCATTGTATGCTAATTGATCTCTGAATTGTGGAGGCAGGCAAAGCTGACAGTGATTAAACTTCATTATAAGGTTTGATTTCTGAAAACGAGGAGCTTTCTGTGCTGCGTCAGCGCGAATGACAAATGTTGATTTTTTTTTTTTTTACTTTGTCTGTGGCCTTTTCGAGATTTTCATAATCTCGTTACCCAGACAGACTGGCAGGATGTACACATGAAATGCCTGTTTTCTTAACAGTCCAACCCCCCTCTCATCACTAAATTGATTGGATTTTGGTCTTCATCGTGTCAGGAAAGACCCAGGCATTTTCAAGCATGGTCAGATACATTCATTTTCATGATACTTCACATTTGATTAACTGACCTTCCACGGGTTGGTGGCTCTCATAGGCATTGTTTGCGGTAGGAGCTGTAATGTTTGGAAGGAAACAGGAAGCATTACTTCTGTTTGATGCACAAATGAATCGTTACAGAAAGTATCTATTATGGTGTCTAAAAAGATAGCGTAATTGAAACGACTCAAAGCAATGCAGTTGTGGTGTGGAAAACTCACGTCTGTTTTTTCCACAGCGGTGCACAGATTTTTTGATGTCTGGAATCAATTCACAGCTCAAACTACACAGTTTTTCATCCAAAATGAAAGACAGTGAGTTCAACAAAAGACTTGATACTTAATGCGGCAGCTAGTCTGTATTTAAAATTATTTAGTTTCGACTTTATGCATTTGTTTCTCTGAATAATTATTGATAAACTGAGAGGGATCTTTTACCACCAAGATCATTGCATAGCTCGCATTGTGAGAGTATCATTAATTCATGCACAGCAGAAATTTTTATAAAGTGCAGTTCTCTGGCACAAATGAGATTAGTTATATTGCAGCACGAAATGGATGTCATCTTTTCTCTGTGATATATACTAGTACATTGTTCCGCAAATAGAAGGAATTGATATAAGAAGTAGACATCAGTGTATGGACAAATAATTAGCCAATCTGAAAATTCAGATGGAAATTTCTGACTTTAAGGTTATTATAGAAATATAAAATTACACATCATACAGCGTGAAGCACAGAACTGAATAGTGACAGTCACAATCTTTTGACCAAAGTGACACACATGAGATGCAGTAATCTTCCACTCAAGTGTCTGATGCCTCGCAGTTACCCTTAGTCAACTGATATCATCTGACACCCTGTCAGACTGTCAGACAAGCTGCATACTGCTCCGATAGGCTTTTTTTTGATGTACAAGCTGCTGTTACCCCCCCCCCCCCCTCCCAAAAAAAAAAAAAAAAAAAAAAAGATGGAAGAGTTTCCCAGCTGCCCTCTCTCAGTTTGAATGAACTCCACAAATATCTTTAACTCATATCTCATCCTTGGGTACTTCTATATCATATCATATCCCATTAATACACTGCAGCATTATGGCTCTCTCCATATTGCCTGAGGCGACGTGAATAGAATATTGTTCTCTTTATTGTTTTTGTTTTTTTCCCCCTCTCTCTCTCTCTGTTGGTTTGCAGGGCAAATTCAGTATGCAGTCTTTGTGGAGTAGATGCTTCTTTTCTGCAATAAGGGATTTATTGCGTTGATGCACGCTATAATTACATGTTCCTGTCCTCAGACACTTGTAGATCTGGGAAAGATGGAGACCTGTAGAGGTGCTGTTTGGTTGACGGTAATATCGTCCACAAGTTGTGTTCCTAAACAAATAAAGTAGAATATCGTATCAAAAAAGTACGGGCTCTGCTGCCATGATTGAATCCCCTTGCACGATATTGAGATTTTATCAGCATCAGTAGATATAATTCTATAAAGACAAAATACAAAATAAGCTTTCTCCTCCATCATGTGGAAATGCACATCAGTCCCCAAGCTTTCACTAAGAAAAAAAACAGACCTTATCAGCAGACAAATCTTCTACGGCAAAATCTTTGTTGTAGCAGGTGTTTCAGTCTCTAATGTTGATATATCAATGGAGTGTAGGGTAGGGACACCTATTTGCAATTGAAACCGACTTTATTCTCATCAGTCTTCAGTCAACAACTGGAATGCTCTGAGCATGAATGTGTTTCTGGGATGAATTTAAAGAGCAAGCATCTCCTCTCAGAATGTGGGGTTTATGGACCCAGGCCATCTGGTCCGGGAGGTTTGTGTTCTTTGTGAACCCTCAACCTGACTAAGCCATAAAGTGAAACGGCGCCATCTGAAAAGGGACTGTGCTTGCGTTGTTATTAATTTAAGAAAACAAATGCGCCCTGCATCTCGGCGAACTCGCTCCGATGTGCTCCGAGAGAGACCTGCCCCACGTTGGACTCTAGCCTCGTGTGTTCTGAGAGAGCCCTGACATGCCTCACATCGCCTGACCACAGGCTGCCCTCCAGCGAACCTGTCTTGAATGTTCTGAGACAGCCCTGCCTCCTGTCTGCCCCCCCCTCCTGTGGTCCAAGTGAGTACAAGTGAGGGTCCCTTGCTGCAGCTGATCCTAGGAGTGGAGCCTCCCTTCCAACTTCGAATGACCTCATTTTATTCAATTTTGTATTATTTGAGGAATTTAAGGATTGGTGCCTCTTGGGGGCATACCAATATTCCCTATGTAGATGGTGTCCTGTCTGAGGATAGGCATGTTACCTGCACCATTATTAATGGTCTTATTGAGAATAAATTTCAGGTCATGCATCGTCCTTTTCAGCACGTTACTTGCATGGTGTGGAGAACAAGCTATAGACACAGAACATCTCACATGTCAGCCATTTTCTGAAATGGCCATAAAACAGGCCAGATTTCCTCAAAGGATATCCCCCAAAATGGCTTATTTAATGGCTTATGTTTGCATTCTTTTTTCCAGTCTTTCCAGAACCACTGTCAACCAAAAGGTAAATCATTTTACTTTATGTGAATTGAAAACAGTGTAGTTCCAAGAAAATTTCTTTTGAATGGCAGTATATACAGGTCATTTCAGTGGGACTGAATTTGCATAAAGTGCCTGAATTTTCATTAATGGTCCTGATTTTTACCAAATGTAAAAATTTGCTTCACCTCAACATTCTGAAATAACATGGGGAACATGGGGAGCCCTCTCAAGATATGCCATGCCTCTGATCTGTCAAAATGTCATTTTAAAATGTCATTTAATGTATTACCCAGGTGTGTGATGCTGTCAAATCATAACGAATACAATTCAAACATTTGTTTGCCTGGCCAACACCATGTAATCCCCATTAGACATAACTGCCAATGATAATCATGCATCGATTGGATAGTGAGGAACGCAGTCTTGATTACTGTGTGTTTTCACAAGAGAGATAATTGACAAATGGATTCTCTGTCTCGTGGTTTGCAAACACACTGGCTAATCAATTATTGAAACCCAATCTATTCCTGAAGAACAGGCTGTTAGTGGGCGGGGGGATTTGAGTGATTGCCCATCTGTGCGATGGTGTTGGCTCAGCTTGTTTCAGCATCCCTGCCACATAATAAATACGCCCCCTACTGGCGATCCTAAGCCTCACTGAACAGGGTGTTTTCAATTTGGAACAGGCAGATACACACCACTGCAGTGATCCATGGGGTCTGCCAACATTGAGGTCATTCTGTGTGGTATGCCAGTATAAACCTGCACAGGAGATTATTCCCAAGTATTTTTCAGATTTTTTCTCATTAAGTCTATGATTTTTTTTTTTACATCTGATATAAATAATATGAAGTGCAGGAAGCATGATCATCGATTCTAGGCGCTGCTTACAGATCCTAAGATGTTGTGGATAACGCCGCATACTCTCAGTGATTTTGAGAGGTTGAAAGATAGGATATCATTTGGTAATATGTCAGAAAAAACAGAGTACAGCTGAGGCATTCACAGTTGTTTGTATGTACTTGAACAAAGTAACATTATAGGGACAGTCACCACTGAGCTTAATAAGTCTTAAATAAACCTTTGTATAAAACCTTTGAGGATGTAATGTACGCTACTTTTGAAATTTTTGTTTGCAAACTTTTTGCGTTGAGAAATACTTAATAATAACAGCTGCTTTAAATTCCAAATGTACAAGATGTCTTCCAATGAAAAGAATTGAAATTTAGTATTTCTCACCTAATTTGCCAGATTGGCATGTTGGGGCCCTCTTAAGCCATGGAATGCTTCATTCAGTGAGTTTGGGGTGCTTTTTAATTGCAAGTTATTCATTATACAGTAGATGGGAATAGTAAAGGGTTTTTACTGGAACATTTCTGAAGTATTTTAGATATTAGTTGTAATTGGCCTCAGTGCTGACGTAGAGCCACAGTGAGCCAAATTTTATCTGTAATAGTCTTGCTGTTGGTCATCTTGGTTGGTAAGCATGTCCTAAAATATTTGATTCTCTTAGAACTAGAGGAACATCTAATCAGTCACTTAAATCTATGCCAGCGAAAGATGGTGACAGTCAACTTGCTATAATCAATAATCCAAAGGCCAGCTTGTTGTAAATGGCTGTCTATGAATAATCAATGGCTTCAGTCATGGTATTTCATACTTAATATAAAAATAAGACCTTAATTTGCAGGAAGGCGAAGGAGACATGAACCTGAGCAAAGTCTCCCCATAGCTGAGGTCAGCCATAGTTGGAGGACATTCCTACCAGAGAAGCGGGAAAAGTTGCTTTAAATCCCGATTAGAATATCTCGATTCTGTCTGTCAATCTGCGCTTACTGTTGCTCTGTTCTGGATGTAGTAATTGTTCTGCACTCGTTACAACAAAGCTGCTCTGAACATTGCCATTGTCATCGTAATATATTCATGTCATATGCTCACCAACAACACTTAGATGTTAACCTTAGGTTTAACCGGTCTAACATTACATTTTGACTTTGCAAATTGCAATGAAGTTAGACAGTTGCATGGCATAAAGTATGTAATTAATTAATCACCCATAAAAAAGAGTTAGGCATGAACAACAGCAGTGCGCTATGAAAACATCCCTGGCAGTGCAGAGGACTGGCAGTGCTTCCTAAGTGGGCATCATTGTCATCCATGACACAGAAACGCAATGATAAACAAATCGTCCTCCTGAAAGCTTCCCAGGAGATGCACATCAAGTGTCGGGCAGATACTTGAATAGCTTGTAAGTCTTTCTACTTTCAACCGCAATCTTTGAAATGATGTGGATTTCGTGCTCGGTATGCACTCCGCTGAGCGCCGGTTTCGGAATATTAAATTCCTGCTGACAAACACACTGCGCGTGGCTCTGATGTCAGCGTGAAGAGTGAAACAGTCATCTGCTCTCAGACCAGACCCCCCCCTACCTCACAGAAGTGTTACACTTTTTCAAAAGACACAAAGGATTTGGCAAAGGCGATTTATCACTGAGTAACCTTGTCTGAACCCTGAGATTTCCTCCCCAAAGTCCGTGTAATGAGGGTTCAGCTTTAATGCATTTCCAATTTTCCCACCATCAATTTTAAATCCATAGCATGCATAAAACATAAGTGTACCCAGTTCCTGTGAAGAAAAGGAAATATGAATTGAGTCGAGTCATATAGGGAATTCAATAAACCCCCGAATGAAATGTAATAGATTATCCGCCCAGGCTGTTAAACGTAATCACTGTTCTTCGCCATACGACAATGTTTGGCAGGCCAGTGCTGGGCTTCTCCTGTCTAGTGGTGGGCTTAGACCGTAATGTCAAATACCCTCTCCTCCCAGATTCCAATTTATTCCTCACTGTCCTATGTGAGAAGAGCCACTGCTACATGGAATGAAAGACAAATAAACGGCAAACGTGTCTGGAATCTGTTTAGTATCGGGGGTCTTGGGTCTTAGTCCTGGAGAGCCCCACCCTTGTTATTATATATAGCCTAGAGCCAGGTACTGGAGACCAGCATAGATCAAAAAGATTATGTGTCAACAGGCTTTCCTCATAACTCCATAAAAGGCCTATATTTAGTTTTCCATAGAGCTCTTGTTGCCCTTCTGTGTACTTTGACAGTTATATCAATCAACGTTGATACAAAAATGGCTGACTGCAGTTAGTTATTAGTTAGTGAATTAAGAACTGTTATTGACTTAGACAGACTAGAGTTTTATTTGTATCTTTATTTTTATGTGGTATTCTTTTTCAATTTTGTGTCAGCATCTTTGTTTTACCTATACTTTTGGCTCTTCTGCTGTGTAAACTCTGCTTGGGCAGTAATTCATATTTTCATGTCATGCCAATAAAGCATAGTTTGAGTCCTGAATCTTGACATCCAAACCATGACCCTCTGTACTTTTCTCTGCTGCAGACCTTGCAGTTCACAAGAAATGTGCCATTTTGCATTAATGTAACAATGGAGCATATCATTGCATGAAGTTTGCTTTTTGATCTATCCCTTCCTCATTATTGATAAGACCATTGTCTGATCAGTATCCTTCCTAAAAAGCACATGAATGACAGGACATTGGGCGAGACCTCCTGAGGTCTTCGACCGAAACTACCCTGACTGTATTTTCATGTATTTTTTAAGACCCCTCACTTTGAAGTGAAATTCTTACGTGGTAAACATCAGTGTTCAGAATTCCTGCACTGAGATTTTAACGATCATATGTTTCTGCTACACAGTTTGTATGTAACATGTGGTGTTGTTTTTGTTTTCTGTGGAGGAAAATCTATAATTTACCTTGTCAATAGGATTAAAGACAGGTCTTTGAAAGCAAACTTAGGGAAAGTTTGGATGTTGGCGTGAAGTATTCACCTAGCAAATGGTCCTTAAATGACTTGTATAGTTGTGCTCCTATAGAAATGCATGGTCCATAACCACCAAACTGATACTTTTTCTGTGTTTTGTTTCCTGATAGAAGCACCTCGGGTATGTGCCAGAGCGCAAAAGGCAAGATTTTTACACTGTCCAGTCTTGTTTTAACCACCAATTTAAATGTGGCCTTTGAACTTCAGTATCCCAAGGGGATATGCTGAATTGAACTTGAGTCTAACTTGAGTCTCTATAGTGAAGCTATGCGTTTCTCCTGAATGCCCATAGCAGAAGTGATGGTGTGGCATCACTTACAGCTTTATAGCATGGAGCCTATTGCGGTCTGTTTCCGTTGCTTTTGCGCTGGGAGTAGTCAGTAGATTACCAGACTGCACCGTTTCCAAACCTTTAGCACTGGCCTGAGAAATGTTGAGGTATTGGTGTTCTATACAGGAATGACATTGGGGATAGCACTGCACTGCACCACGCCAAACGCTAACACGCTCCGGGTTTCTTTGAGGACTGATTTCTACCAGGCGCTGAGGCCGTCCTTCACTCGACATTTCGGCTCCATTACTCCCTATAACCACATAGCAATTTAGTGATTTTTGCAGCTGGCACGGCGAGCACCTACCTTAAAGGGCTACTGCAAGTCCCACTGGCTCCTCGGGGTTAAAAAAAAAATACATAGAGCAGAACTGTCAATTTGCATGAGCTTTTTCAGTCAGCTCATTCAGCACAAAAGATTTAGGCTCTGGTAATGAGACATTGCAGGTTTTCACCCCAGCCCACTTAAAAATACTCACAGTTATGGAAAATGATAGTCAGCTCGCACCGAGGCCCGTCAGTGAAAATCTGAGTTTGAATTTTGCATGAACTGCCTTGAGTTTTGGGTCGTCCCCGCACAAACAATGTCGAGGGGGTTTTTTTATTGTTTGTTGATTTTTCCGTTTTTTTTTTTGTTGGTTTTTTGTTTGTTTGTGTGATGTTTAATTTTGCATAATGCTCTCTTCAGCATAAATAACTTATTGTATGATTTTGGAGTTCTCACTTCCCACATTTGTATGCAAGACACACACGTGCCTGCTTTCATTGTGATGAAAACGACACAAATAAACAACACATGAAATACTTTTCAATTTTCCTCAAGCTCTTTCAGAGATTAGCCATTACCTCACAGAAGGAATTAGAGGTTAAAGCTGTGAAAATAAGCAAAATGACAGAATATTTATTGCACATGACAGCAAGGTAAACATGAATAAATCATAAATTCTTATAGACCGATGTGTCAGTTGAGGCATGAATTCATTTGTGCCTTACTTGAATTAAACATTTAAGCAGAATGGGAGAAAAGTTTATGTGAGCTCAAGGTACCATTAAAAACATGCCTTTGTAATTGCAACACATCTACTGTCTAATGAATTACACATAAATAGCACATCTTCATCAACTATTAAAACAAGTGCAATTAATAGGTATTTTGATCTTTTTATCTTTGAACATTCTTATTCTGAAGGCCTTGATGTGATTATGGATGAAAGGTTATTTTCAGGGTCAAGTAATACATCAGAAAGCTTACCAAACAAAAAAAACACCAATTAAAAACAGCATTGAAAATACATAATGTAATAGATGATAGCATGTCGTTAAATATCTTCTCACACGCATCATACAGATTCAGCATCAACGAAATTCAGTATTGACTCGATATTTGCCTTTTATTTTTTTTTCCTGTAGCCAGCAATTCTCCACGGACCCAGGAAAAATGATGTTACATTTCCCTTCCAGCGATGATAACACTGGCTCTTCAACATCCATCTCTGCTAAGATGGAGGGACAAGAGGAGAAGCAGAAGAAGCAGCACATGCCAGAGGGGAAATTCGCTCACGGACACCCGGTTGGTTGAGGGGTACACTTATGCAGGTAAGGATTTGCTGTGTACCGAGGTCTGTGATGGTGTTAGAGACAGCCCCCTGCCCCCCCCTCAGTCTCTGCTGTGCGAGGGCAGCTCTCCTCAGTGTGATGGCCAGCATAACGCGCCAAAGTCTCAGGGGAGTTATTTTCAGCGTGGGCGAAAAGACACTGTGTCACATTCCTAAAAACTTTCATTATGGCTTCCGTGTCACGCCAGGATCTGCCTTCTTAAACGCCGCTGAAAAACACAAATTACAGCCTGTGCAACGCTCTGTAGATACACTCCTCGACAAGCTGCAGCCAATTATGGCATTCTGTCAACCATGTAATTAGACCTGGGTAATTAGACACTGCACTGTAATGACGAGGTCAGTGAGACTGGTATTGTCCAATGTACTGGTGTGAGGTTCAGTCTTCTGAGTGTCAGAACGCTTTGAAGAGGGTTTTAAGCTTTGAAAGTAAAATAAGGTTGACATAATGCCTCGCAATTTGTTCTCTGATTATTCACTGTGATTTCTGAAGCTGTGGCATTGCATTCCAGTACAATCCCTCCGAAAGAATGAGATCTAGGGCACGAGCTTATTTGCAGTAATTTCCAAATGGTGCTTGGAATTAAAGAGCATGTTTGAAATCAGGATTCATTTCAGAAGGAATGATGAGTGTTTTTGGATTATTCGTTTTGTCTTAGATTTAATGATAATTGAATAGTTTAAATTTAATAATTTCATAATAATTAATACTTTAATAATTCTTATTAGACAGAGTAGTGCTTCACATGTTCAAACACTGCTTGGACCAGAAAGTGTTGCACTGACATGTTATTTTCAGAGCTTTTGCACCCTGTCCACTTTAATTACCATGTAAAAAATGGCTTTTTGGGCACTTTTACAGGTACGTCCTCATGTATCCAAATAGAATTCATGCAAATATTATAGAGTGGATACAAATTCACAAGACAAAAATGTGGAATTAGCTGACTGAAAGCTAAAACTATTTCTTCACATTTTTATTCAGCGCTGTGAGGAATGGCCTGAAAGACATGCGCTCATGACACTATGCAGCTGAATGATTTCCAGTTGTAATTATTATTTTTATTTTTTTTCCCCAAACTGTGCACAACATTGATACCACAACCCCCCTGAATCACAACACAGCCCTGTTTTAACAGCTTGGCACTGTCCGCATCTGAATCCCTTGATTTTGTGAGATCGGGGAGGTTTGGCCGCGGCTGCCTAATTACTGCTATTCTCAGTCTGCCATCCGGGATAGTGAGGGATTGCGGGGATTACTGAGCGGTACAGAGCGATTGTTCACGCAGCGCCCACGGGCAAACCCTGCACCAGCCATCTCCCGCTGCCCGGCGCGGCCTCACGCTGGCAGTTTACCCACCTCAGAGAACGCTGCCGGCCCTCTCGGCGCCCAGGAAGGTGTGGGTGGGCTCCCGCTCCACGCTGGGAGGGAGAGATGGGACTGAGTTATAATGATATTTAGAAGGGAGGCAGGTCAGACGCACCCTGTGATTTAGGGGCTTGCAAGGCAGCTACTGTCAAATCACTGCTGTGGGGGAGACAGTGGGATCCAATAAACAATGCATTCACTGACAGAGAAAAAGTACCATAGAAATGCTGCTCAAAGCCTCTAAATACATAGGAAGCATCAGTAGGGTTGTAGATAGAGGTTACAGCTTATAAGTGATAGACGTAGTCTTCGTTTACTGTTGTTATAGATAAGTGCGGCCTTATCCATGGCAACAGGAATTCAGACGAGTCCAATTATGGAGATTTTTTAAATCAAAAAAGCGTTTAATGTGAATTGATCAGAGATATTTTACAAAACTGTAGAGAAATTGAAACTGCTCACATGGTGCAACACCATACACTGGGATGTCAATGCAACAGGAAAGAACTAGTCCTGAACAGTACTTCAACAGATTTTTTTATACGTGGAACAGATAGTCGCGTTGGTGTTGGTCACATTGAAAAGTCTGTCTTCTGCCATTGGTGAAGGTAGAAGTGTTCTGATTTGCTGGCTCATTATTGAACATGCTTGAAGGGGTGTGGTCTAAAACGAAGAATCCACAGTACTGGAAGGTGGAGGCACAATAACGCCAGAGCACAGGCAGCCCGTGTGGAACCTCCCGCTACCAACCACACCCTCCAATATGGTGGAAGGAAGGAAGAGGAGAGCTGAACTGGGCTGGTCGTAATGGAACATGCGTGGTATCTGTTTACCTCAGTTCTTTTTATGTGGCCAAAATAGAAAATTATTTTAAAACGGAAACTGCAGCAAACTGTAAATATGCAGTCTTTCTTTCTTTCTAACACAAAGGGATCTATCAGAGTAATCCTCTCGGAATTAAAACCCCTGCGCTGTAGTACGTGACATCCCTTTGAAGTAGTGACAAAGTGAGACTAAGCTAGGGAACGCAACAAAGCCAAATATCGGATACTCTTTTGGAAGGTAGCTTTGATGTGTACAGGATATTTCAAGGAATTGTATTATCACAGCATTAAAAGGCCCCCGTTAAATTATGAATAAATGAACGCTACCAAAGTATTACCCATCTTTGGCGAGGAGTCATTGACAGGGCCAGGCAACAGTTTTTGTCTTGAAAGAAAGAACAGTATGTATGCATTAAAATTCAATGGGCTTAAAAACCTGAAACAGTCAAGCCATCCAGTTTCCTTCCTTGTTAAGTGTTTTCCCTTAAGACAGGCTGTGTTCCCATATGTGCAATTAAAAAAGTAATAAATGAATATAGCATTTTAAAAGATGGTTTTGAGGCACTTTTTACCCCCCCCCCCCCCCCCCCCCCACGGTTTATCTCAGGATGCTATGACAGCCTTAAGCACCTGCAAATAAGCTGGGATCTTCACAGTAAAACGCTAACAGTTTTGCCAGGGCCGGCAACATTCAAAAGGATGTGTGACTCAAATGAAGCAACAGAGCCGTCATTCTGCTCTGTAAACAGTACCGCACTGAGAACTTTTATTCTCTTTCAGGTCCCTATGGTGCACAGGCTATAATGAGCTGCAGGCTGAATGGAGTCATTTGTAACCTTATCTGCCCTGTTGTGTCTGTTGCCTTCCTTTATGTGATCATAGCTGAAAATGATGTAAGGATACTATCTTTAACAACTGATCTAGGACCAGCTTTCCTAACCCTAATTCTAACCCCGACTGTATGTGTACAGATAGGATACTTACTCAGCATGTCATTTTTGAGGGGAATATCTATTTATGTTGAGGGGGGGGGGCATTCTTCTGACCCTGACTGTGGTCTTTAGCCTGTTTTGGGTTCAGAAACCACTCTTTCTTTCAAAATGAACCAAACGTCAGTGCAGTGGGTACAGTTTACAGGAACATTTTGCTAACAGACACAAAAACAAAAGCAAATAAAAAAAAAAATGCCATATGCTATTAGCACTTACCCAGGTGTACTCACACATGCAAACCAAAAATATATTTGAAGGCCTTAAGTTACATTATCTCTGGGAAGATTTCCAGAAATCCTTGGCTTTAGTTGGACCATAATGTTCCAGCTCTTTTCTGTGTTGCTCCCATATGCTAAGCCACACTGTTAAGATCCCTGTGAAAGCCACGAACCATCTCTGATAAAGCAACAGTCCACCAAGTTAATTCACCTCTAAGTGTGGAGCTGAGTACTTATATTAAAAATGTCGGTTTGAAACAGTAATAATTCAGTTAAAGCATAACGGCTAACAATGAAAGTCATTCTTTTCTGTTAGTTCTAATTTCATCTATTGCAGCAGAAAAATCCAATTATTAAATGAAAGCAATCGTGATGGAAAAATTTTAGATCTTAACAGGTTGTCTGAGACGTGATAAATATAACTGAGCTGATGCAATTATCTGAATAGTATTTTGTCTCCTCTTCTTTTGTCTCCTGGTCCATCAAGTGGTAAGTGATCAGTTTCCCTTCATTTAATTTGAAATTTTACGGCCTCTGTCATGCAAATGTTTTTCTAGACATTAAGAGAAAGTTTGAAACATTTTCCTGAACTTTGTTGCACACTAAAATAGACTGAGTGGTAACATTTACTTTTTGGCTAATTTAAACAGGAGTCAAAGGGTGCGAAAAAATGAATAGCATAGTGGAATTAAGATGTTCACCAGCTGATGGAAACCCTGATCAAAAAGAATGGCAATGACTGCATTAACTGGCTTGGATAGCTTTCCTGCCTCTGGCAGTTGTGGCTAACATGGTGAGAGAGAACAGCTGCTCTTAGATATTTTCAGCCATGGAACATCAGGTCTTAAAATGGGTCACAGAGACATTTCTGTATGCAAACCATGTTTGCATTTACTTCATGTCCACTTTAGAGCCTTTGTAGTATGTAAGGATTGTGGATGTGTGTTCCTATGAAGAAAACAGGTGACCTTTGTCAGAGAGTACCGAGTCAGACACTCTCTAGCAGGTGATTGTTGTGATGTCAATTGTTGTGATTTTTTTTCATGTAGAGCCGACACAATATGCTGCATCCTGAGTTTCTCTCAGTGTTGTTTTAAAGGCTTTGTATTTGAACATATTTGAACTCTTCATCCAAATGGTTGTAATTCAAAGAGTTTGAGAAAATTTGAAGGCAAGTTTCCAAAAAACCTTTGGATGCAATGCAAGTCATTAGTGTTCTGTTGCTGAAACTGCAATTATAACTCACTCCCCTTTTGATCACACTTGGATTCCCTTAGTTATTTCAGACTCAACACTTTTGAATTAGTTATTTTACTTAAGCTATATCATCATTACTGTAAGGAATATTGAGCGTATGATTACCGTGATTACAGTAATCGCTAAATACAGTGAACTTTTCAGTATGACTCAATTTGCAAGTAACCCTTAAATGCTGGATGAATTTGTTCATTTAGATCAAGATAAAAATGAGAACTTTTCCATCAGGTCTTTTATGGTGGATAATTTGACTTTACTTTTTTGTTTTGATTCAAATAATGTCTGTGTTCATTACACTGTTGTCACCCAGGGAGCAGAGTCTATCCTTTCTTCAGAGCTATGACCCAAGGAGAGATCGTTTCGCTCAATCCATAAAGCTTTTAACTGAATACGACAGTAGCAGGCCCATTGGAAATAAGAACTGGGGCTGTGTGAAGCCACCCACAGAGAAACTGGTTTTTGTTGTTGTTTTTTTTTGTTATTTTGTTCCCCTCAGCCTAAAAAGACAGTGTTCTGCAATGGGGCCTTGCACATCTAAATTTGATATCAGAGTCTGAATTATACAGGTCTCTCTTAACATTCCTCTAAAGTCAGCATCTTATATAAATTAAACAAGACAAAGTGTAAACTACAGATCACAAACGACACCACAAACCCTTTATACAGTATCTATTGCCTTTGTTCAGTATGCGCTGCATGAGATGTTCTGTGTCATTTTTGGGGGAAAACTGAATCGATCGCAAAAAAAGTATGTGAATCGAAAACAAAATGGCTTTTGGCCCAAAATAAAGATTTAAACGTATGTTCAGGTACAAAATGCCAGTACAACAAGGGCTGTGTTGTCATTTCGGTATTACTGTTTATTCACTTATTTAGTATACATGTTTAATATTTTCATAATATTTACTTTGAAACTAAAGTCTTAATAATCTGGTAGTATGGGCATTATACAATATGACGCTTTATATGACACCTGCATAACCGCAAACCTTCAGTCAGCATGTGACAAGTGAGTTGTCTCTAGTAAGTACAAACTCTAGTAAGTAATTCCCAGTCCTTCCTGAATGAGAATTGCACCACTGCTGCACCCAGCGTTCCTACAGAAGATGAAATGTTGATGTTTCACTGCCCCTGTCATTAAAAGTCACGTGCACTCTGTGACAACGATAAAGCCTGAGAATAGTGTTTATCCTCACATTTCCTTGATTTGTAAATTCGAACTGATGTTCTCCATGACACTTTCCAGTTTAAAACCGAAATCAGTTAGTCACACTTGAAAGGATCAGTATACAGTAAAATATTTGTACATCTCCAGGGAGCAGCACTTGATACCTCATATACCATATACACGACAGAATGGTGTGACTGTAATGTTGAATGCTGTGTGTGTTACTCTGCCAGAGCTGAAAATGCAGTTGCTCTTTTACCTTCAGATGGTTTTGCTGAGGCCGTTGGCCCGCTCTCGCTTGCTTTTGGATGGAGAAAGTGATGCCCCAGGCTCCTTACAGGCAGTAATGTCAAACCAACGACCAATCCCATTACTCCCTGTGCTTAGACCGTTTGCATTTTTCATTAAACTGCTTTCCATAACTTTCAGTACCAATGCCACATCAGTGAAGATTTAATGTAATATTATGAACACAGAGCAGATGTGTAGTTATCACTGATGGTTTGCCCCATTGGCTTATGATGTAGTGTTAAGCGAGGAGTGCGTAAAAACTTCATGTGGCCTTGTAAAAGAGTTAGGGTTGACCTTCAGCTAAGTAGTGCCGCATTGCCCGCAGAACGTGGTATATGATCCAGACTGCACCGTAAAGGAGGAATTCAAGTGCATCACACAGCATTGCGAATTCATTATGGAAATATAAAACACACCACTTCCGCACTAAAGTGGGCGCGTAGTGCGGAACTGTTACATAGTGTCAAGTGCAGGCATCCTCCAGCATTCATGAGAGTATATATCGTCGGCCATTAGCTGGAGTATGCTGCGAATAGTTTTAAACCGAGTTCTTATTTTCTTAGCTGCATTACCGCGGGCTGTAAATAACTGTAATTTCTCTCCTTGTCTGCTCCCCCCTTCTGTGTGCCAGTCTTCACGGCAGAGAGGCAGGCGGGAACTATTATATCGTTTATCCAGGCACCATTATCCGTTGTGAATTGGGGGGGGGGGGGGGGGGGGGGGCGGGGGGGGCTGCAGGAATGATGAATTGGGACGGGGGTCTCCCTGTGGCTGGCCTGTGAATTGAGCGGCGCGGGTCCGCACACTTACTTTGACTTATATTCCCCTCTCTGTTCCCGCTTCAGCGTGGCTTATCGCGGAGCCGCACAGTCGAGGAAGCCGGAAGCGCTTGTCAGTGACATATTTTCTCCAGCTGCAGGGCCAATTTGGACAAAGATGCCTTCTTATATTACAGGGCCCAGTCTCTTCTGTTGTACTGTTAAGACACTGAGGGGTAGCCTGACTGTGCTGGACATTGTGCTGAGCCTTTGGGTAAAGCAGGCCTTGTCCAAGCCCAAGCAGAGAGCTCACAGGGTTGGGTGCTCATCTTAGCCGCACCCCCATCCCCAGGAAGGACAGCAGTTAACTACAGGGCACCTACCCACGATCCACCTCTCTTAAATCTGAGGATGATCCTCAAACATTGCAGGTCAGGGTTTGCCCTCTGCAAGGCCGCTGAAACAATGTTGAGTTGCACTGCAGTTATGATTACCTAGCATGTGTGGAAACGTTGACAGAAACTATAGACCTTAGGGACTGTCATCCATAGTCAGCCATGTCATGAAGCATCTGAGATAACTGCATGCTAGGTCAGCTTCTGTGTATAGCTAAGCACAGTATACCTGTTTCCTAAGACATGATTTTATAATAACATGTCATAAAAATGTGAAATAAATAGGACGGATGCATACAGCTGCCGAAAGGCTTTACCACTGTAAATAAATTCATCTTGACAAAATGTTGTTTAAAGAATAGAACAACAAGTCAAATCCAGTGATCAAAGGTGCTCTTCTTGCATTTAAAGCTGTTAAATTTAAGAATGACATATCCTGACGCGTAACAGCAAACAACCAAACAAAAAAAAAAAAAGAGAGAAATGTCACCCGGGAATGAATACTGTAAGGGGAAGGAGAAAAAAAATAACAGTATATTTTGTGTTTTAAACTCCTCGGGCACGCCCAAGGCGCACAAGGAGGCGTGTGTCGAGATGTGCTGTGTGCCGTATGGTGCAAGGATGCAAAGCGCTCCTTAAAACAATATGTCGACGCGAAACCTCATTCCGTTTCCCTCTTCGGGAGTCTTCCCTGCAACAACATGTGTTCTCTTCCAGAAAACTGCCATCGGCCCCCCTCGCCAGCTGTTCTCCGCCATTCACGCCACACGTGTCCCTGAGAATCGCAGCAAAAAAGAAAAAAAAAAAAAAAAGACGTGCCAGGTGCATGGCTGAAGAGGCACTGCGTTAACCTTTTTTTTTTTTTTTTTTTTCATTTATTCTTATTTTCTCTGAGTTTCCACCTTCAACTGTCAAACTGCTCCAGCCCCCGGGGCTTCTGGGAAAATTGCATGTTTTTGAAAACAATTTAGCGGGTTTTATTTATTTGTTTATTTCGGCACTCTTCTGTGAAGACTTCAGAAATACATTCAACTTTTCAAAAATATATTCATAAAGCTATTCGGGGAAAAAAAATACAGCATGTCACGAATCTCGATGCAAAATGGCAGAGTGAATATGAATTAATAACACGGTGTTCTATTCTCACACCTGAGCTCCGCAGATGGAAAATTCAAGTTGTTTACAGCCCGCAATCAGGAAGCCAGGTACAACTGTCTCCTCGTCATGCATTATACATTATTTTGTGGCGATGCTGAACCAGCTATTTAAACCTCTTTCCGTTTGGACTGCTCAGATTAATTGTGAAACAGCGTGAATGGGCTCCAGTCATATTACCTCTCCATCGAGGGTAGGCAGTAAAACTGCCCAGCGTCAGGCCACCTAAATCTGCCATCACCTTATTAACGAGCCATTTGCAAGAATGTGTCCTCGGTCCTGAGGGGAGCGGTACTGAACTCAGTAATGTGGAGAAGAAATGAAATTTAGTATGTAAATAACACACACTGCTGCAAATGCTCAGAGCACCGCCATCATTATCCAGTGAATGTACAGCAAGATGATCATTGTTTGCTTTATAGTAATTGTAATCCGTGTACGGCTCCGTCAAACGACCAATCATCTGGAAGTTCTCCACTGAATGCTGGTAAAGCAGTAATGGATACACAGCTGTAATGGTCGCCTGTATTTGCCTAATCTAATCCCATTGTCAAAGTTGAGGGCCATTTTTGGTGACAGATGCACTGAGTGAAAGTTCTCGTGACTTTTCCCATCCTCTGCTTTCCATTCTGGTCAATAAAAGTGAATCTAATTGTGCCGCACTAAACATAGGGCAGAGAAAAAGGGTAGGCAGTTGAGCAGTTTGTGTTTTATCACTACAAGCCAGTGAGTACATATCCTCAGAGTACTCTGAAAGCCTGACAGCAACTCTTATTTCATTTACCAGTAGATTAGTCATAACTTCGCCCAGGGCGGCTACCGTAAGTGCAAATGAATAATTAGTCCATGAGAACAACTTAATAAATTCTCTCTCTCCTTTTTGGCATGGCATATTGCAAGTCAAAGACTTTTCCCACAGTCGTTTTAGCTTTTAAGACGTTAATAGATGGCCAGACCACAAACAATTTGTCTTCCGTGAACAAAGGAAATTCAAAAATACAATATGAATGATCATAGTCATTCTCCGCAGAGAGTTTTCCTTTGTCTCAGACGGTAAATCTGTTTCTTAAATGTCATTCGGCTGCATTGCAGAGGAAGGAGGTTGCAGTCAGGTCCAATCTGAGGAAAGCTTGTCGTAAATTAAGTTAGACGAAACAAAGCAGAAAATCTTCTGTCAACAGCTTCCATTTAAGAATCTGAGGCGTCACAAGTTTGGTTGTCGCTGATAGATTCATTGAAAAGGCTTTTTGTTTTTCTACTTGGCTTCAAGTAAAGGGCTGCCCTTTTAAAGTACAAAATAACATAACTGAGGCCAAGCTATTGCTGTTTCTTTTTCCAAAATTACAGTTTTTCTTTCAAATACTTTTCTACAGACACTGCCAGTTCACAGGAGCTGGTGTTCAGACATAAAGCTGATTGTTAAACTAACAGCACTTACGTTAGGAGTCATACATGCATAAATATTGCGATATATATTTCCAACTACACCCTAAAAGCACAGTCTTTATAGAAGTTTTATTATTTTTGCTTGTTATTGAGTACACGTGTAAATGTTGGATGAATGTATCTTATGCAATTACAATTCAGCATTAAAGTCCATTAGGCTTATGGCTTGTAGTTTCTATAGTAACTACAGTTTTTCACACTGTGGTAAGACTAGACAGACCCCAAACATGGCCAAAATATTTAAAAAAAACTGTATCACAGGACGATGGAAAAACTGAATGACCTCAGAACTTCAGATATTGCTCAGACATGATACATTTTTACTGCTTGGTGAAGAAACAGCACGGTATTGCATTTGGCTTTGAATCTTTAAGCAGATGGATATTTCTCTAAAGAGTGGAAATCCTGGCTGAATTGTTGTGGAGGATTGTGTGCCCCGGGCAACACTAAACCAAGCAGTCTCTTGCTGTTTCCATAGCTGTTCATGATTATCACTTTCAGCCGTTGCCGTTGTAAAGAATAATCACTGAAACACCGTCTGAGATATGTTAATATGTATTGTGTGTGAATCGGGATTCATGAAACATGATCCATATTTACAAAAAAAAAAAAATCTGCACTTCATCTGAAACCTATGAATGATCACCCTGGATATTTCCTTTAAATTC
Organism: Megalops cyprinoides; assembly: GCF_013368585.1. NCBI lineage: Eukaryota > Metazoa > Chordata > Actinopteri > Elopiformes > Megalopidae > Megalops > Megalops cyprinoides. The sequence continues at coordinate 4,409,914 of NC_050607.1, read as the reverse complement.
TTATAAATAACCATAAAAGTATTGGCAAAGGCTACAATGGAGAACAAAGAATTAAACCTGCAGTGAATAATTAAAGCCACAAAATTAATTCAACCCAGAGGGTGGCAAGAATTGTTGCATTTCCAACTCCCACGGTCTTTTTTATTTAAGACAGAAAATAGCATGTCAGGGACCTCCTTTGATGCTTCACGGTATATTAACTTTGCAGGTATAATAGCTATGAAAATATTCAAGCTTTTTAAAGACTGGAGCGAGTGGAACGTTATTCAGGAGGGAACCGAATGCCAGCCGGCTTTCAGGATTTTTTTGCTGTAGGCCTTTCCACCTCACAGAGAAATAAATATGAAAAAAAAGCCAAATGGCCAGCCAACAGATCCACTTTCTCATTCAAAACTTCACCTTTCTCCTCTATTGCTAAATTGATCGCGGTACAGAGATGGCTGGAGGGCATTAAAACAGTGGCTGGTACCACTTTTGCTTCTGTGTCATGCAATGAATAATTATGCTCTAAGACGTGGTGCGCAGCAATCTAAATGCACTGGACAGCACACATATCCAAATGTTTTTACTTTAGTGAAATTACGGTGTTGTATTTCTAAGAGGTCCCATTGTCTTAGAATATGCAAGGCATTAATTTTTAATTGTGAGCTCCTTAATTTAATTCAACGGTGTCCTCTAATTTCCTGCATGAATTTTTTTTTTGTTTGTTATTGTTGTAGTACACTTTAATATTCCTGCTTTTGTCTGTCCCACGCATAGACACCAAATCAAGATGTACTTATCAGCACTAGTGGATGTGAGCTCCCTGCTCTGTGAATTGTGTGGCGGACTGATTCATACTTACATGCTCTGTGGCATATGGAACGCTTAAATCATGTGTGTATAAAACCTATAAAAAATTATTTTACAAGACCTGTATAAATCCACTGATCTGCCATCCATTATGAGGTCGTGTCGTGGTTGTCCGTTCAATCCCTCTCTGATGTTTCAGCGGCCTGTAGGAGATGAATGTGGCAAGATCGCTAAGAGGCCCCGGCAGTTAACCTCTCATCCATTTCTGCCTGCTCAGTGCTACAAGGTGGAAGTGAAGGACACTCACATCTGAAGGAGCCCCCCGTCACGCTAATCCATCCTCGGATTTCATTCCCCAAGCGGAGAAACACATGTATTACTTAGACGAAGCTGGGCGGCATGTAGATATATCAGTATGCAGCACCACGCAGCCAACGAGCTGACAGCACATTGCGTTACAGGATGCATACATCTCACCCTCTCTCACCTTCCGTGGTAGCTCTTTGAAAGAAAGTTTTAAATTAATTATTTTTTGTTTATGTTTAACCTGTTTAAGGCAGTTGAGCAGGGTGCTTTATGGTCTGTGAGTCCTCTCTCATTACAGGCCTTTCCCAGTAGCATGGAATCATCGTGGCAGTGAGGCCCATCTCAATAAATAATTGAAAAAATGCTCAGGAACCGAAATCAAATTGCCTGTAAAATGCAAAGGGAAGCCTCTGAACATGATCTGTACATTTGAAATGAGGTTCCTTCAAAAAGGGTAAAAGCTTTACCCAAAGCACATTATGTAGAATCCAAAGCACAGTATGTAGAACTGATTTAATTAAACTTGTTTCCTGAGTTGCACATCCAGACACATGATTTGGAGTTAGGTTACTGTACTACGTATATTATACTTACTGTACTTTACTATACTTCTTGAGTTACAAATATAAGTTATTCCACACCAAGCAGACACTTGATATGATAGCTATAACTTACCTGACAGTTGAGAGAGCCAGAGTGCGGGGGGGGACCAGTGGGCCCAGCTGACAGCCTCGTTAGGGCCCTTTCTACCACACAGGTGATTTATAACGAGAAGAACAAAAATAAAATGCACATTAGGAGCTGCAGGATCACAGAGTGAGTCATGTGGTACAGGCGATATTATTGGGCTCTGAGGACCTGGAGGAGGATTATAGATATCCTCCACACACAGTGAACTGTGAAGAGGAGGAGGGGGAGCAGGAGGACTAGGGGGGTGGGGGCCTACAGGGATCAGGCAGAAGTAGGTGGGGGGGGGGGCCGTGGCGGGGGTGCTGCATCCTGTTCAGCGGCCCAGGTAAATCGTTATCGCAAGAAACCCATTTTGGCCGCAAGACCGGCAGTGCATGCATCATCATTACAAACCGGCACACCAATGGGGGGGGGGGGGATGTTTGCGGCACGTGAACCCCCCCCCCCCCGTAAGAGGGGAATTTGAGTATCGCGCTCACATTATACGGCAATCTCGTCTCGGGTGCCTGTCGAGTTGCTGTCCTCACAGAATCACTTTGGTCCATTATATCCTCCTTGGCTTCCCCGTATCACGGCTCACGGAGCGCAGATGAGTTCTCTGTGGTGGAAGTTAGACCCGTGGTGCATATGTTGGAGGGTGACATCAGTTTGAGAGAGGGAGGAATTGCTGCGCAGGCGGTGCTTTGGTAGGTCAGTTTGTGAGAGTTCCGGGGTTGTGATTGGAGGTAGACTGCTTCGTGTTGAGGGTACTTTACCCACACTGTAATATAAATAAATAAGTAGATGAAAACGGATTGAAATATTTCCCAATACTAATATATAGCGTAGAGATTCATTTTATTTTTTCCCCCCCTTCTCTCTTTGTCAGTTTTTCTTTCTGGCTCTTCTTGTCTCTCTATAGCAAGATTTACTCTTAACTTTCAGATAAGAATGAGAAATTAAATATTTCATATAGTGGAGTCCTCCTGTTTAACAAAAATACAGAGTTAAACTACAAGAATAGGTGGACTAGTGAGCTTAGGGTAGATTTTTGGGAAATTTCCTTTGAATAATTCATGAAATGGTAGTCAAGTAAGCAGTATAATGAGTAAATAAAGCACATAAATAACAAAACAAATCATAATCATGTGCTTGTTAGACACTTATCTCCATCATGAAAGCACCAATGTGGTGGATCCACAATGTGGAAATACCTCTTGTTTTTGCAGGGTTAAGGATCAGTAGTTTTTCCACAGGAATTTTCTTGCCTTTCTGTACCCCAGTTTTACTTCAGAGACAGTTTTACCCCAGAGATGCTTCCCTATCTTATGTCACTTCCTGTTTATTGCTGTTTCACCAAAGGTGCCCTAAACCCCCCTCCAGAGAGACTCTAGCATCACTTCCTGTTGACCCTTTGATTCCTTTCCACAAATATATCAAGAAATGACCAGGGCTTGTCCGTATGAATTTATGCTTCTGTTGATGGGGCTACTAGGCTTTTCCTTGCCATTCAGAAGCGTGCCGCTAATTGGACACGGCTCTGCCTCCGTGCAGCTACCCGGGGCCACTCGGCGCCAAACGCAACCCAGGCGAGCCGCCCGTGTAAGCACCCCCCCCCCGTTTCCACCTTCAGTTCAAAGCCCCCTCAGATGAAAGCCAGCCAGGGCCACCGCGGGGAAAGCTCTCGGTGCAGGGTGGAAATCACACTAAAGGGATATTCCGCCCTATATAGCAATGTGCCGCTTCCTCCAGACACAGGAATGTGTTTACCGTGGCCGCGGGACTTAAGAGGCAAACCCCCTCTCGCCGGGGCTTGAGATAAGCCTGCCGTCTTCCAGCAAACCACAGGGCAAGTGCACAGACTCTTACGAGGCAGCACTTTTGGGTCGATGAGAAATTCTGTTCAGCGGAAAAGAGTGGGGATATGTTTTCAAAGCACCGTTTGTTTTCCATTTAAAGGCCGAAAATCTATTGCTCGTCTTGGGGTTGCTACAGTTTTCCTGTGACTTATAATTGCTTGGGCATCGATGCTCGGAGTATTGAGCGCCCAGCTGTAGGATATTTACTGCTCATATAATTTGGATTAATTCATGCGTGAGTGTGGGTTGTGTCACTCCTTCTCAGCTGCGATGAGCCCTGTCGGCTTTGTCTGGAGTCCCTGTTTCGGAGACACATGGGCGTAGATGCGCAGCTGTTATGACTCATTTAAAAAGCGGCGTCGTGTGCTGTTGATTTGGGATCCCTCCGCGATCCCGAGTTTCTCACTTCTCCGAGTCAGTCGCTCCGTGATTCTTTACAACAGCTCTGAGCTCTTGCACCTCCCAGAGCAGGAGTGCGAAACCGAACAATTACCCAACAACGGAGCAGGAACAGCAAGGAAAGACAATGGGAGCCACTGTCGAGCACTGCAGGGGCTGTGTTGCCCTGATGTACCTTGTTGTTTTTTTTTCCCCCCTGTTGTAAGGATGTAATGTTAATAGGGTTACGTGTGTTGCGACTAACACTGACGCTGACTCTCTGGTAACGTTCTGATCCGGATGAGTCCGGAGACGATGCAGCAGCTTTCCATGAATGCGATCAGAACTTTTATCTCCATAATATTCAAAGTAAAGTGGGAAGACTGAAATGCTCACTCTCCCATTTACACGTGAATGTTTAGATCGGTGGACGCTTTGGCGGAATGTACAGTCTGAGCATGGGGTTGAAGAGTGCTCGCTGCTTTGGTTTTTGTGTCTTGCTCCACACGGCTCCAGATTCTGCAAGAGCCATCGGTCACAGTGAGAGCCCCGGGGGCAGCAGGCTGGGAGGGCAGACCGCTGTGATCCCTGCCCGCTCAGGAGCTGTTCCTGCTTGGCCATGGATCACCGTGATGTCCCCTTGTGAAAGACAGCTTATGCTTTACTGCAATTGACTCGCAGTGTGTCTTGGGGCAAGGTTAAGGAAACATCTTTTTTTGAGGAGAGAATGCTGTTGCGCTTCAAATGATGTTGCTTGGGGGGGTGAACTATAAACAAGGTTGACTGGTTTGTTGAAATTCCTTCTGGGGGAGAAAAAAAAATAAAAAAAAACATCCGAAAAGGATAGCAAGGCCTAACTGTAAAGGAGATATCCCCAAATTAATCCAAGTAAAACAAGCACCTTTATGCAATTAAAAATGTTCATTTTGAGTTTGATCATAATTCATTTCACACTTTTCCACAGCGGATTGTGGTATGATTCAGGGGGAAGAAATGGGATTAAATTCAACCCGTGAATGAAAAATTAGGTACCAAATTAGAGCATCTGTCATGTAATTTATTCTGACTTTTAACTTCTCTGAATACGGTTTCTGCAAATGTGTTGCTATGGTTATGAAGTACAGTAATGACCTCTGACTGTTTTCATTGTCTCAATTTAACAAAACCATTATGATTAATATGTCAGAAGACATAATTTCCCCTGATCTTTATTGAGCTATTTGAATTTTTGAAGAAAAAGCATATCTTGTATAATCCCCATTATAGATATGGTACTGTATGAGGCTGCATAATGAAACATCATAACGTATTGTCTTGATGTTAACACCTACAGCACCAGTAAAATTGGATTTTGCTCAGAGAAATCCAACTTAAGCCTAACAAGATGAACTTAAACACACCCCAGTAATGCCTGGAGGGGAAAAGGCAGGTGATGAATTAATGTGCTAATATTTCTTTAGAAATGTCGGTAGTGCTGATAAAATTCATGGAACATCAGTATGCTCTGTTGTGTGACAACCTACAAGCTGACCTGCTGATAAATTGGATTAAAACCTAGTTTGTCACATAGGACGTAGTTAGTCAGGCATTATTATGGAGCATTTCTCCTCGCTGCCAATATTAAATGGCCGAAACTTGATTGTTCTTGTCCGACTGATGGGTAGGATTAATTGCAACAGAGACCCTAGCTGATCCCAGTGGACCTAATCGTGTTCAACAAGACCCACACAAAAAAAGTGAAATTCAAAGAGTGTTGGAATTTCCCTGGATGAAAACTCCAGCAGGGTTGAATGTGGCAGGAGTTAAGCTATCAAAAAGCACTTGATGCTTTTACAATGAAAGGGCTGTATTTATTTCTTCCTCATCCTCAGATTTAATAGGTGAGTCCTAGCCATGTGTATTCCATGCAGGCCCATGTACTTTACAGGCCTGTAAGCTCATTCGAGCTTGCAGTTCTCTTCCATATTTAATTCCCCCCCCTCTCGCTTCTATAAATGATTCTTTGTGGTCATTAGCCTGCTTATATCTACAAGATGGAGTGGAGGTTTACAACATCCTGATTTTTATGAACATGTTGAGCACATTTATTATTTGATTTTTGTCAGAGGCAACCCGCACAGCTGGAGAAGCGTGACGTGAAGCCGAACTAGGAATAAATTCGGCCTTATTTCCATCCGCAGGCGGGGAGCGGTACTGGGAGAAAACCTTCAAGCTCGCAGCTTCTGGGAACCTCTGCTGCAGGCGATGCTGATGCAATACTTGCGCAGCTTTGTGGGAGCACAGACGCACGGTCTTAAAATGAGTGACATGCGCGTTAATAGAATGGTATTAAGCGTGCATACTTTAGAGTGGAACATGCAATTTCAGGATGGAGATCGAACTCATTCAAGATTTCAGCTTTTAATTATATCTACCCTTACTTGTAAGGAAGATATGTACTTTAAGTAAGTACAGTTTGCTGACGTCACATCAATATTTAGCTGAAAAGGTCCTAGGCAAAATATTCTCACATAGTAAATAAAGATAGGTGTATATAACAAATATTGTTTGATGTAATAGTTCACAATGCAGTTTCCTTTCCATAAAAAAGATAATTTCATCAGCATTTGATCTAGAGGAAGAAATCGCAACAGCTAAACATCACCCTTTCCTGCCTTTTCCTCACTTTTGCCCGAAAGTGTGTGTAACTGACAAGACAACAACCAGTCAGACACATGATATAAAATATAACTGCAGAGCTTGGATGTCCAAACATAAATAGCGTGATCCTTTGCGGTCGGAGTTTTGACACGTGATGACAGCAGGCAGAGCTAGCGTAACTGCATGTCTTTGCTACTCGGAGGCGTGCTTGTTGATTTAACTCCGTCGAAGGCAGGTCAGCTTTAAAAGACTGAGATATGAGCTTCCCTCGCTGTCTCTGTTACTGGCCCCACCACGTCCCTTTATTGAATTGGCATTAAAGCGACCGGGGGCCGTAACACAGCATCGCTCCCTGCGGGCTGTTCCCTTCCGTCGGCTCCATTTCGGGCATATTAAAGTGGTGTAGGGGAAGAGGTAGCTGCATCAGTCACCCCGTTTGGCACGGAAGAGGGACGCCTCCTCCTCAATCCTGCAGCCTCTGTATAGCCACTGAAATTCCACTCAGAATGGGGGTGTGGCATTTCAGAGTTCACCCCTGTGAATGTGATGGAACCAAACGCCTCCATCATCGTCTCATCTGTATATTGCAGGTGTTCATCATGGCTGTAGGCCCGGCGCTGTGGGGGTGCTTAGGGGTGTTATTGCACCCCCGGACGGATCTCAATGCACCCTCAGTTTTCTCCTTATATCCTGATGTCTACATAGTATTTATGACTTTTCGTACACCCCCCTGGATTGTAATTGCACCCCTCTGTACGTTCTCCTGCCTGCCAAGCCTGCGTGGCTGATTACACCCATCCCTACCTTGTGTTGTGCCCTAGGAGGCCACTTACGGCAGGACCCTGTTGAGTAATACCTCAAAAGAAGCGAGTGATCTGGGGAAACCAGCATACTGTACAGTTATGCAAAATAATGTAATGCTATTGCTGCTAATAACCCCAATGTAATATCGTTGTGGTCTTTCCAACAACAACACAGAGTGAACTAAATGAAGGGTGACAAAGCAATATTTGCATGACAACCAATAAGCCATCGGGAGATATAGAGGGGAAAAGGGACATTTGGAAACGCTAAATAAATGACCCCCGTATAACTGTGTAATTAAACTGTAATTAAATACGGAGGTACTTTGCAATGGCCTTCCAAGTAAACATTATTTGACAATTTATGACAATATAAAAATGAGTTCACACCGGGTCACTTTTTGATTGAAGCAAATAAATATTAAACTGAAGGGCGAAACGCACCATGAGAAATACAAGCATTCAATATTTCGGAACAGATTCATTTATGGAAAGCAAATTATTTAGCCGGGACTGCTCCGGAAAATGTCCTTATTAATCTGTCAAACAGCAAAGGGAATACAGATTTAATTAAGTGCTCCTAATAAAGTTGGCGTGCATTTCGCCAGAGGAGCTCTCTCCACCCGCTGGCTCTGTTGCTTAGGCATAAATTGCTTTCACAATGCAACGCTCATTACCAGACTGCTCCCAAAACACATTACTTCTGCCCATAATGAAAGCCAACAAAAGGTGAAAAATGAAAGTTGTGGCAAGCAATCTCACTTTGTCTTTTATCGATTTCCCCATCCGCGGCTGTTTTTCTTTGCCGACTAAAACACAGGTAAACTGAAGGAAGTTTGATGTATTTGCCCCACTAAGGGCCAGCCCGCTCGCTTTGAATAAAAAAAAAAACGAGTCCCTTTTCTCCAGGGACTGGGAATCGATTGCGAGTTGCCAACTACTTATGAGATCTTTCTGAATACACTCTCCGTGCAAGTGATCCAATCAGTGCTAGTCTGAAGTGGGCCGAATTCACAAACGTGGAAAGGCTTGCATGGCCTGCGAGAGGTTCCAGGTTCATATCCTGTATAAGCCCTTTCTTCGTGACATTGAGTTGGCAAATATCGAATGAACCTGCCTGAGCTTTGCTTGATCTCAGCTCCGACTTTCCTGACACATTTAAGGTGGCATAGTGGTAAGGAAGGAGGGCTGGTTCCCTGGTTGAGGGGCCTGGACCTTTTGCACTGTGTTCAAGTCATCTCTCGTCTGTAATTTGGTGGATGTAGTTGTGATCCATTCATCTCTCATCAGTGACTGGGTCATGTACATGTTAAAGAGTGTGGTTTTTATCAACACAATCTTTTTTCAAGTCTGTAAATAAACAATCTTCCTGTGAAAGTCAAAGTAGAGATTTGGGAACACTTCTCCCATTCTAACAAGTCCAACCGAGTGTCCGCTTTAATGCGGTCTGTGAATGAAAGCCGGCTTGTCAGGGAGAATGCAGTTAGTAGCGCAGTATGAGATGTGGAACACCAGCTCTGTGACAGTCAAACTCGTGTTTTTATTTTTCATAAATCATTGCATGTGGCGGTTTGGTCAAAACTAGGACCTTCTTCAGAGTGCTGTTTTGACAAGCTAGACTTCTTTGACAAGCTCACTAACATTCATCTCAATGACATGTTTATCAGTGAAAAGACATGTTGCCAATCTCAATATATTCTGCACTTGTACAAGAAGATACACAAATATTAAGGCTGTTTACCAAGTAGTGCCTTCCAAAGCTTTTTTACAAGGAAAGTTGTTATGTTCCATTGTATAACCAATAATTTTATTAAATCAGACAAAATTTGAAGAAGTTTGAAAAGCTTTGCTCTTCTTAGTTTTTTACATTTCTGACCTAAACCATTCTTTTACTGTTTTGCTTCGCTCCACTTCTTTAGTTGTTTCATAGCCATGCAACCTGCAGGTAAGACTATACACATGTACAGGTGTACAGCCTTGCATGAAACAACAATATTGCAGCGATATCCCAGCCATACAGTAGTTTAGTATGAGTCAAAGGATAAGATGTCAAATGTTTATGAATGTGTGAATATTGGCTGCCTGATGGCCGGCCCAGATGTGAAAGGACATACGTAGTTGAGTTCTTGAAAGTGGGAAAAAATCAGCAGTTTATCTGGAGAAACTGTTCTTTCTAAGTGACTACATTTGCCAGCAGTTTCTCTTCCACCAGTTTCTTGTAGTTCTCAAAAAATAAGGTTGAATGTGCACTTGCGGTTTTAGCCTGACTGACAAGGACACAGGTACCTCATATGGAAATTTGGGAATATAATATGTAGATACATGGAATGCCATGGCAGTAGATACAGGGAAGCACATATTTTTAAAAAACTGATTAACATAAGTTTAATATGCTGAAAAAACAGTGAACATTTCATAGTGTGCTTGTTACAGGAGATTAGACGCCCACGTTCCAGCTCTGCAAGTCAACCCGTGCACTTTGACAGTGGGGTATTTCAGGGACAAATATATAAATATGCAAACACACACACACACACACACACACACACAGGCACACACACAGGCACACACACACACACACACACACACACAGGCACACACACACACACACACACACACACACAGGCACACACACACACACACACACACACACACAGGCACACACACAGACACACACACACACACACACACACACACACACACACACACACACAGGCACACACAGGCACACACACACACACACACACACACACACACACACAGGCACACACACACACACACACACACACACAGGCACACACACACACACACACACACACACACACACACAGGCACACACACAGACACACACACACACACACACACACACACACACACACACACACACACAGGCACACACAGGCACACACACACACACACACACACACACACACACACAGGCACACACACAGGCACACACACAACCTCAAGGGTTTCAGTTCATGGAGTCCATGTTATACAGCAGAATACAGCAACTTTCCAGAGAGGAATTAACCGGGCTAAAATTGCCTGTGGGCCTTTGAGTGCCTGGGGCCCTTTACATGCAACCTCCACAAGTTTACCATGGGTAGACAGACCAAAGAGCAAGGATATGAGCAAGGATATGAGTCATGATGGACGTATCCAGAAAAGATGCAGATGTAGACTCTACGTTCACCGCAGACTGTGAAATGGCAACGCTAGAGTATGCACTTTTGTAAGTCGCTTTGGATAAAAGCGTCTGCTAAATAAATAAATGTAAATGTAAATGTAGAGAAGAACGTTCCCATTATTAAAACAGCTGCTTGACATTTCAGAGGTAAATGCATCATGCCCAGTCCCGGAGTGACGGACCCGTCACAGCGATGTACAAGTACTGCGTGAATCCATCCCACGCTGGCACAGTGAAATCGGTGAAGTGACGCTGAAATCATTGTGGGATTTTTATGGAAAATGCTGCCCTAATAAGATGCAAGGAGCAGAGCTGAACAATACACATGAAAAGGGAAAAAAACAACATAAAACAACATAAAGGATGGATGCAGAAAATGCACTGTAGTCCCTCACACCTTGACTAACAGGCCCTAAGGTGTTCCCTACCATATAGAAACCCCTTACAGTGAAGGCTGACCCCCTCGACCAGCAATGATGAATCACTCACCGTTACCAGAATGTTCAAATTTGTTTCTCTTTCTTCTGCCCGCAGGAATCAAAAAAGCTTTTGTGCTGTTTGACAAAAAAAAACTTTTTTCCTTTTTTTTTTTCTTTTTGGTGTATGTGTGTGTTTAACAAAGCTCACCTGGCAGCATGAAATTCGCTGTCATTGAATAAACTGCCGTGACACAGCTGCAGCTGCCAGGAGCGCTATGGAAATTACCGCTGTTATCGCCATGACAACAGACAACATTATGGACCTTTCTACTTGTGTGTACCTACATATCTATTCTAGCCATGTAACAGCAGCTTAGTGCAACTTCTGCACTGAAGTTAGCCAGGCAGCTGCGTGTTTTTGAAGTGCATTATTTCATATTCGGTCCAAAGCTAAATGTGTAAATGTATTAGCAGCCTGTAAGGGGTTTGCTGTATTTGAAGCAGCACTCTCTGTTCAAGAACATGAAGCCTTGCTTACTTATTGAACTACCGTCTATACATTTTTGCATCAAAAGATATGTCTTTTCGCTTGAGGTTATTTGTTATCCATGCTTACAAAGGATATATAGTGTTATGCTTCAGCTTAATACACCTGTGCCACTGCCAAGCTAAACAGCTGAAAGTTTGAACAAATTGAACAAAATTTGCTTTAGGCAGTTGCTTAATTTTTAATTTAATCTTTTTCTCTCTGTCCAGTAACTAGTTACAAGCAAGATAACCTTGTGCAGATCAAGCATGACTTTACCCATTGGCCCCCACAGCCCTGGGAAAATACACAGCCAAGCTGTGCTTGACACACAGACATATACACTGAAAGATTTCAGTCAGTGATTCAGTGCATTCTGTGCATTGACAGGTTCAGCTGGTTAAGGAATGCTTTTAACTTGAATGGCCTTTGTTAATATCCATTTAATGAATGGATAACATGCAGAATGCAGAATGTATATGCAATACATCACCCAGGATAATGGTGCCTGCCAAGGAAATAATTAATAATAGAATAATAGAAAATCTTTTGCGTGTTTTTCTGTACATCCAGCATTTGAGTTTATTTAATATTTGCCAAGCTTTTCTCCCATTATGAAGCCACTTTAAGGAGATTTATGAATGTTTCCCCATTCTGGTTTCTTCTCCAGCTTTACTCAGTACATGTCCTAGAGGCACGGCGAATCATATTCTGGGAACACTGACCTCACCAAGGCCACTGCCAGTAACCAAAGATGCTCTTAGCATGCAGACACGGTCATCTTATCCATTAGGGTCCGGAGCAGCGTCCCCTCTGCCGCATAATCCTTTTGACACACAGTGGCATGCAGTGACATCACACCTGGTTAACATGTACCACACTGCCTCAGATGTACAGCCTCTGTGACCTTGTGTGTATGTGTTTATATGCAGCGTATGCCATGTTATATGCAGTGTCTTGGACATGGGACGTTCCAGACGTTTTCTTTGTGCATCACTCTGTCTGCTTAGACCCGCTCAATATGTATTGCTCTGGTGTCTCAGGCCTTGTGTGTCAATGCATACGTTAGCATGGTCTGAGACATTTGTCGCATCTTATGTCCAGGAGCTAGATGGCCTCCATGCAACATTGGTAGTCTCCAAACAGGACCAGCGTTACAGGGGGTTGACTGACTCCATGAAAAGTGCAGGACCTTCAATATCCGGTGAAAGGGATCCCTGTAAGCTCCATGACTGCAAAGCAAAAGTAAATTATCACTACCTCGAGAGTCCACAGCAGAAACTATAGCCATCCTTTGAGCTTCAGATTTTTTCAACCACCAGCTGATTATGCCATCTCCCCTACACTTAGTCGTGCAAGTAAGACTATGCTTTCTATTAGGCAGCAGTGGTAAGACGTAGATTGCCAGTATGTTATATGACATAACAGCTAAGACATGTTCAGCTACAGTTAGTCATTCATTGGAATTAGATTTGGGTGAATTTTACTTTATACAGATATGACTTTTTGAAGATCTACCCAAGAGAATGAAAAATGGGGTGGGGATACTGGGAGGGGATGCAAATTTGGAAAAATACCCAACCAAAAAAATAATCCTGCATGCATAATTCTGTGAAACGATTTTTCTGTGTACAAAGAATAACACCCAATAATGCATGCAGGGCTGAATTAGGCCAATGCTCAATAATTAATCATCGCTGGAAAAAAAATGCAGTTTTCAGTTTTGGGAACATCCAAAAAATAAATGCAATGACTCAGCTCGAAGTCCTGAAAAGCCAAAAGCTTAGCCTAGAGAAAAGTCCCCTCACTCACACCAATACAAAGCAGCCTCAGGACAGCACCCTCAAAACAGAGAAAATTATATTATTATACATTACAGAAAATATTACAGCACCAAAAAGCAACTTGTCTCTGACTGGAACACTAAGGACACATTTTGGCAGATTATCTGACCGCTTAAAAAAATTGCATACTTACTATGTATTTAATTCAGACAAATTTATTTACTGCAAATTCACCGTCCCTGTTTTATCAAACAGTGATCTATATACCAATCCGTTCTGACCAATGAAATATATATATTTCTATTACTTTGATGGATCTAAAAAAGATGCTCAGTTTTTTACGATGCTTCCCTTTGTGTAAAGAAGGAGGTGTCACGTTTTTAACAGCATTCCTATAGAGAACACACATAGCGTCCTTTTCTTACCCAGAAGCTTGTGTTAAAGAAATCTGTCCCCACCCCCCTGCAGTCTTTTCCAGCATGGTACATCTTTCAATAGCCTTGACTAATGATGCTCCGAAATTAGTCTGAGGATCAAACCTTATCTAATTAATGGCAATGCAAATAACAAGAGATGATACAATCAATTTTGCAAATTGCTCAGCCTCATTTGTTCTGTAGATGGCAAATGCTGATAAATGCACGTGTAATGAGACTAGGAAAGGAGAATAACACATAGAGGAGGAAGGAACAGCAAATCTGAATACAGATTAGCTCTGGGACCTGGGAGCCTTTATGTATGCAGATGGTAAAGATTTTAGGCCTATATTTTGTTACACCAAGAACAGACAATCAAGCACAGTCTATGTTAAATTACACATCACATATGGATAATTGAAGAGAATATTAATGTTGTTTACACTTTGGATTTAGAGTTTTTTTTTTCCCCAGAAAAGGTGCAGAAAATAATTCTCTAAGCACCCGATGTGGCAAATGTGAAGTAATCATTTTTAATTTAATTCAAATTATCAGATCAACAAGTAATCAACAAATAATCAGATTAACAAGTAATTTACTTTAGTATCAATTTACAGATTTCAAGATATTTATGATGTTAGCATGCCTTTTTTGTTGCCATTTGTTTTATTTATCTATTTATATACAGCATCAATTACAATGCCTCAGTAGGCAGTTTAAATGGATAATCAAAACAGATACGTTCATAGAGTAAACATGATTATTTCATTAGACACATTCCACATTCAAGAAAAATGACTTGCATGAAGATTAGAAGATCTGCAGAAGATGTGCCATTGTACAGCTGCCTGGGTGATCATCATAATTTGTAATATTGTCAGTTTTATTGATTGACAATATGGGGGGGGGGTTGGGGGTTGGGAAGAGGGGTGGTGAAGTAACTTTACTTTGATATCTCTGTATGGGACTTAATCCCTGAGATTAACAGATTAACAGATCAGGAGGATAATTTGCCCAAATTGGGTGGTTAAATGGTTTTATCCCATTAGTTGAAACTGTTCAATTATCCAGAAAGATGTAGGTACCCGTGCGGATGAGAGGCTAATTATGTGACAGAATAGCACTAAGTAATCTGTTCTGCCGAAGGGAAGGCAATTAAACACCACTTCAGAAAGGAAAGTCCTTCAGCAGTTGCATATCTGCTTCCTGTATCTGCCTGCTATACCGTTTTACAGCAGAATGAAGCAGAAAAGGAAAAAGTTGCAATTGCTGTCGCATGGCACTTACTGCATTTAAAATGAAGCCAGCGTGCAATTTATGTAAATGTATGTTTTGTAATGCCTGGTAATGTTCCAGAAGTATATCTGACAGTATGTTTAAAAATTGCATGCTGTCATTGGTGTTGTGCATGTGTAATTACCTAAAATGCTTTCACCGTCATAATTTATTTACTTGTTGAATTAAATTTTCCTCCGCTGTTAAGTGCACACAAATAATGGTTTGACAGTCAAATTTATTTATTAATAATTTTAGTTCAGATGTTTGATTTACTGTTGTGCAGATTTAAAACACTTTTGATTATGTCGATAATGAAAGCTTTACAGCACTTTATAATTACCAGTTCACTCACTGCTAGTTCTGTTTTCATTAGTTATTACAGCAGTTTCACCCATCTCTTTTCCTCTTTTTTTACCTGCCACTTTAGGCCTGACCATTCCCTTGTCACCGAAACACCTTTCCAACCGGGTGAGTACACATTCTTTAGTGTCACACTGTCCAGTGTTACATTTCTTTGAGCCACCACCCATTTCACTGTGACTCAATAAGCATTTTGAAAATCAAAGCTGAGGTTGGCTACAGAGGGGAAGCATCCAATAGGAAATGAAGTCAGATGTCTGTCAAACTTTACTGTCCCCATGGAGATTGCTGTCACTGCATTACCAGAGACACATGGCCACCTTAAGTGAAGAATGTTTCTGGCCAATATGTGTATGGGTCCATACTGTTCCAATGCCATATTTATTTTCAGTAATATATATTTTTTTAAAAAATAGCTCTTACACTGAATGCTTCTCTGAGTATTTGTGAATCTGTGTTGATATATGTACAAATACTTTTCAGGTTTCTTCTTGCAGTTACATTGGCAAAGGAGAGAATCACTACATTTTAATGGCCTTTACACTGTTATAAAACACTTACTGCATATTAATTAATGATGACTTAGATTTTGAAGTGAATAAGTACAGTAAGCTGGTAGTAAGTAGAAAATAATACCCACTGTGGTTTGGAGTATTCCAGTTTGGTCATGAAGTTAATTTTTTTATTTTTCAGTGTTATAATTGATACATTAATTCTGCATTTTCAAACAGCTTTCTAAATTCTTTTGTGTAACTCAGTCCTGGAGAATTAAGACAAAGAAGAGGATGATAGGGAAGGAAGGAATCTGAAAATGGTCCAGTGTTAGGTGTTTATTGTTTGGCCTGTATGAGATTTTCTCCAAAATCTGTTAAAGTTAAAATGAGGTTAGATGGCACAGAAGTCATTTTTTACCCCCCAACCTGTAACTTGGCTGATGACCTTCACTTTACAAAAACATTCACTGGATTTTTTTTTTCCATAACAAAAAATATTGTCCACACAGTATCTAAAAGGCTGGTACAAGTAAATGCAGCCTTTCTATGTTGTCTGTAAAGTTATGGAGGGATTTGAAAAAAAAGAATGAAAAATTGAGAGTGGTGAATAAACGGCAAGGACAGAAAAAGCAGAAAGCATAATTCACCATCCATTTTACACAGATTCCCCCCCTCATGCACTCTCAGTGAAGAACACATGAGCCGTTATCCACAGAGTGAAGTGTTTGCTTTAGAAATATTACCCTTGAGTTTATGTTTAAACTTCTCTTTTGCCGTCCGCTGAGTGCCTCTTTTTGCAGCATATGAACACACTGACTATAATCATTGCTTGAATAAATTGGTTGACATAATGAGAAGGAGGAACAGCTTTGAAAACCTTGAGCTTGTTAGATCTGAGGTAAAACATGAGAATTTACAAGCCTGGGACTGATGCGGCGAACAAGAGTACGGTGAAGTAAAAGATGTCGTTTTTGTGTAAACGATTGCTGCAGGGTAATTTCCAGCTTCTGACAGAGGGCCAAGCTATCGGTGTAGTCTGAGGGATCCAATTGAACAATGTGTTATGTTCAGCTTTGGTATCAAAGCCTCAGTGAATCCTACATATGAGCCATGTGCACATAAATTGTGCATAGTATTTACAAGCCAATCACTTATAATAAAAGGAGAGGAAAGTTTCACAGACAAATGCAACATTTGGGACAGCGTGAATTTACTGTGAGTGACATGAAATTCCTCTCCATAATCCCTCACACCCCTTCATAAAAACAGAACAGGCAGTAGAAGCCATCTCACCATGATCTCATTTCTCACAAAATTCAGTTGGGGGTTGCTGTGTTGTATTATAGTAGTATCAGGCTGCTCATTCGAACTATTTGAATCATTAGAATGGGAAAATTCTTCAATAGAATTCCGTGATTTCGAAACGTGGGCAGAATTTCAAAAAGGAGGGTGATGGACCAAAGTCTACCTTCTGAGAGAGAAGTGTACAAAGAAAAAAAAACTTTGTTTCATTGGTTTGGGGAAAATAACACACATCTGTGCTGGCACAGCAGCTCAGCATGGGTGCAATTTATGAAGAAAATACCTGATGTCTTTCTTATTGTAAAGCCTGCTGAACTGCACCAAGTTTAACTTCACAGTTCGCCTGTGTCCTGAGTTACAAGACTCAAGATGTTACAAGACTGGATGTATATTCTTGAATATAAACCGTAGCAACAGTGCAATCCTCCCACTCACTGAATGATATTATTCAATGCTTTGTAGGTAAATTTGTTAATATAATGGTTTTCATAGGTTAAAAAGTCTCTGTGGTAGGACAATCTTCACACACATCTGTAGTAAATGGCAAAATGTTTTTTTTTCCCTCATTACTTCTTAACCTCCAACATTCATTTGGTGATGTCAGTAGAAGTGTTTACTGAAGATGAAGGACAGAAAAATGGAGAAAGAGGGATGGGTTTGGTTTTAAAAAAGTCATTTTTAATGTCATTACATGCATTGAGCCAAGAATTTCTGTGAACATGAAAAAAGGTATAGTATAGTATATAGTATAGTATAGAAAAAAAGTATATATATTTTGCATTATCACAATGTTATTGTGTTCGTATGGGGAACAAATCAGGGTTCACCTGTGTAAAGTTCACTTGCACCTAACGGTGTGTTATCATCCATGCAAAAATCCTCAAAGACTGAGTTATGCTTGTAAATCATCATTACATATCCACAGCTTTTAAATTTTCATTCACTTAAATACAAATAATGCGCTAACACAAGCAAGGCATTCCACTCTAGTTTGGGGAGAACAGTCCACTTAAGTGAGCACAGAGAAGGCTTTATTATATCTGTTTTTTGTTTAGTGGCTATGATAAAGTATTAACAAATTATTTTTTAAATTGTTTATTCATTCTTGCTGTATTAATAGGAGGAAAAACCCGAGTCATGACAGGTCACATTCCTGTGGGCTTTGTTTGAGCTGTGATTCAGGGAGGAAAAAAACAGAGTTCCCAGTTCTGAGAGATTAAAGTACATCTGTGTATTTTAGAGGGAAAAAAAAAAACAACCTGGGTTTTTTGTGTCTTTTGAAAGGCTTTTATATTATCTATGCAAATTATGCTCATTTGTTTTTATCTTAGTTCTTAACCATTGCCTACTTTGTGATTGATAGGAAAAGCAATTAAAAGCTATTTTTTTAATATATTTTTTTAAAAAAATTGTGTTAAATTCACTGAATGTTCATCAGCTCACTGAGACCTATGGCAATTTCTCCATGTTACACATTGAGGCATCTTAAAAAGAATAATTCACACAACGGTTCATTTATTCTCATCCTCACCTTGAACTAGAACTAGAACTGAAGTGTAAATAGGAATTGCCAGCAAATGTAAGGCTGGTGAGCAGTTTCATGCATGGTTAAAAATGTAAGCCTAACAAGGTACCTTGAGTAAACAGAGTGAAGGAGAGAAAAGGCTGTTAAAAAGAGCCGGAACTACAGGGAAGGTGATGGAGGACATTCACAGCGTATGCAGAGCAGGTGTGGTAAACTTCAGGAGAGATTAATTAAGCCTGCGAAGCCTGACCCGATGCCAGGCCTCATCTGAAGCTTTCTGTAGATGCACACCAAGGGAGCGGGTGGCGTTCCTTAAAAACCCAAGGGCATCTGAGGGAATGTGTTAGACGCAGTTTGATCATCTGACAGGGGGTGACTGCCAGAAAGACATGAAAAGTCAATAGCCAAGGGCTGCGGTAGGTAGCTCGCTGATGCAAATAAATATAGAAACATTGCCTTCGGGCCTGGGACTGAAGCTTGACTTTGCAGCCATGGCATATGGGGGTGGGGTTGGCAGGTTATATTGCGGGGTTAGTGCACTTTTCTGTGATCTCCGACTTATTAAAGGACAATCGGAGCTGTCAAAGTCCTGAAAGGAAAGTTACAGATGTCAGTTGTCAAAAGGCAGTTATAACAGGCACTGTGACCTTTTGAATGCTTTCAGCATTGATTTCTATATAATTGTAACACTATATAATTGTAGATGTGTAAAATTCCAGTGCGCTAATTAAACTAATGCCTGAAACATTCTCTGTGAGCATAGCATGTTAATCCACTCTGTTTATCTACAAAACATGATATTTCAGCGTTCATAAACACTGAAACATTGAATTTGGTGCACTGAGGTGCTCTCACTAGTTGTTCAGTCTCATTGAGCGTTTTTATTTATTCATTCATCTTTGCACAAGTTTAATCCTTCAACATCCAACAGCTCGACATGCCCTTTGAATCCAATCGGCACTTAATCAACCAGTCAACATGTGTGCTGACAGCTGTCAAGTGATAATCTATAATGAGAAAAAGGTACAGGATTGCATTACATGGTACATAACAATCATGCCAGACACTAAAGCACTTCATTAGACGCGGACAAAAAAGTAATTTGCTCTGCTTCCACCTACGTAGCATCTTTTATGAAACCGCGTAGTCCCAGAAGGGTATTTACAAGGCAGGTTCAAAAACAGCAAATGAGTGTCAGGGCTACTTTGGCCATCAGCGAATGAGTGTTATGACACCACCCACTAATTCTGTGACATCTCCTTTCAGTCTAGTGTGTTAGCCCCGCATGGCCCTGTGCTGCGTTTCAAAGCTGCACCTGTCCTAAAAGCAAAAATGAAAGACACTGACTTTTCATTTATGCAAAACAAACTTCTCTTTTTAATACTTCCTTTTGATAATCATATGTTCGGTAATTGCAGCAATTAATTAAAATGTGTTTGGGGTCAAAAAGGAATAATGAGGAAAAAACTTGTCTAAATGTGTTACTCAAAGTAACTGTAGAGGGTACGGTGCAATTTGAATTAGTGTGGGCCGCATCCTTTCAAAGATGGTAGCAAAGTGACCGGAAAATGACAAAATGAAACACGGCCATTTCGCCAACTTGGGATCGCATAAAACGGCAGTAAGCGCTTGTTCTCACAGGCAATTATCTCGCACTAATCTACCCAGACCAGTGAAGCAGCAACTTCATAAATCCACACATTACAAAACAGTTATAAAACTGCTCTTTGGAGTTTATTAAATCACACCTCTGGAGACTTTGCAGAGCGTTGCATGCATTGACGTAACAGAGATGATGAATAAGCCTCACACAGAAATGGAAGCAATCGAATGGAGGGTCACTTGCTAGAGGCAGCTGATGTGCCAGATGCAGCCCCAGCTGCACTACTTTAAGCCTGCATGAAAACCCCACATGCTGAAGGAATGCATTTTGGTGCAGAATAGGCATGAAATAAGTTTTTATATTTTAGAATTTGAATTTTTTTCACATTAAGGCTAGGGTGATTTGCACTGTACCTGTTCATTCAGAACCATGGATGACACAGGAGAAATATGTGTGTGTGTGTGTGTGTGTGTGTGTGTGTGTGTATGTGTGTGTATGTGTGTGTGTGTGTGTGTGTGTGTGTGTGTGTGTGTGTGTATGTGTGTATGTGTGTGTGTGTGTGTGTGTGTGTGTGTATGTGTGTGTGTGTGTGTGTGTGTATGTGTGTGTGTGTGTGTGTGTGTGTGTGTGTGTGTGTGTGTGTGTGTATGTGTGTGTGTGTGTGTGTGTGTGTGTGTGTGTGTGTGTGTGTGTGTGTGTGTGTGTGTGTGTGTGTTTCCATTTGTGTAGGTCGGGGCTTGTCACTCAGGATGTGCTTCAGGTATGTGCTTGCTTTGGGTAGATGTGCCTGTGTGTCCAATGTGATCTCAAAACCTCACTACCAATCTAGTCCAATTCACAATCTGAATCTGCCACACATTTATTCACACCAGCCTGAGCAATCACCATGACAAAAGACACTTTGCACAGAGAAGCAGCCCTTCTCTCACAAACTAGGAAGTGTCAAGCTGTGTGTGTGATCAGAACTAAAAATGTTTTTTTTTTCTTTTCTTTTCATGGTAAGGACTGGTATCAAGGGACATAAAGAGTGAATTGTTTGAAATAACTCTAAGACTTCACATTTACCTTAGTTGAATACCAGTAAATTATTAAATGTTGTGCAGTGTTTTCTAATTATTTTCCAAACATTTTGTTGTTTTTCTGTTTCTCTTCCGTTGTCTCTTTCTTCTGCCAGATTTATTGAAGTAATACATTTATTTGAAATTCATTTGAAGAACAGCTTAACAAAACTTATGCATATTGAAACTGAATCGCAGTTAAGAATCAAGCCAAAATTGTTGAGGTTATAAAGAAACCAAGAGCAATAACTATGGCATGAAGAAATCATAAGGTTAAATACAGAGATACAGGTTACAAGTAAATTAAATGAAGTGTGAGGAGAGTTACAGGACTCATGTGCAGGGCCTATGAACAATTTTGCTGCATTCAAACCACTCTCTCTCACACCCCACTCCCTCAAAACCCTCTGGTTTCACAGTGGTGATTAGGAAATGAATACTTTATGTGGGGTGCTGAGAAATGATCACAGATCTTGAGGACTTCAGTGGTTAGGGGTAGAATGCGGCCCCACGGAAGAGCAGAAATAGTCTAATTTCACCTTCCAATTTCATTTTGACGTTCTTTTCTGATATGAATGGAAGCAAGTTCCATTTAGGAGTAGGTTTGCTCCATTTTATTTACAGCCCTGGTCTTTAAAATGGTCTTCAGTGGAATATAAAAGCTGGGGAGACTCTGGCTGTTATCACATATTTTGTGCGTCATCCGATAGCTCGTTCCAGAAGACTTGCTCCCATTTTGCCAGTGCGGTTTTGAATTTTGACTTAAATTACAGAAAGGTTGTCTTTTGGAAAAAAAAAGGTGCATTTAAATGACTCTAATACAGCTGTCAACCACCGAGTTAGAAAAATGTAGGTTCCCCCTTTCAGGACGTTTAATGACATTCGGCATATCACATTTCCTCCTTGACTCTATTGCAGAGTCTGTCTGAGTATTCAGGCAGTGTACTGAATAACGAATAACTATGCATAATATTTGATTTCACATTTTTTATGGCGTTAACAACTGAAAGGTGCATTGAATTTACCTCTGCTCTTTAAAATGCTTGTCGAACAGTTTCATAATGCCCCTTCTTTAAAGGACAGGTCATGGCAATCCCTGTAGTATTGGATAATCAGTCATCTCAAAGAGGTATGACTATCGTTGCTTTATTAATACTTCTTGAACAATTCAGTTCACAGTGTAAGAAATCTATCCACATTTTCCATGTAAGAGATGCAGTGATAATATTCAGTCCTAGATTGAATTGCCAGTGATAAAATCGATTGTAACACTATCTGCAAATGTTCATACTACTCATCCTGTTGTCGCTCTGTTGGTATGGATGGGGGTCCTTGTGGTGTACTGTGGCGTAATACTAATGAGATCCCTGGCTGTGTACTCTGTAATTAAAATGGCAGTAGAGAATGGTGAGAATCAAAGATCTAACCAATATTCTACTGGGCCCAGATTAGTATATTACCCCTCCATAGCATTTTGGTGATCATTCAAAGTAAAGCAGAGGTAACCAGATGTTTGAAGTG
The DNA here is from genome assembly GCF_013368585.1 of Megalops cyprinoides. Classification (NCBI taxonomy): domain Eukaryota; kingdom Metazoa; phylum Chordata; class Actinopteri; order Elopiformes; family Megalopidae; genus Megalops; species Megalops cyprinoides. The sequence goes on along the minus strand of NC_050607.1, from coordinate 4,386,991 downwards.
CTCTTGGCGTTTCGATTGAAGCCTCTGCTGAATACTCTTGGCAGATACAATTCTTAAGAAATATGTCAGTTTACAAAAAAAACAAAAAACACTGATTACATATTGTAGTATTCCCAGATCCCGTCAAAAAGCAACCGGCATAAAAAGATGTTTGCATAAATTATCATGGTTTCCCACTGTTGCCGCCTGGCTTAACTGCAAACAATAACCTAGGATAAACGTATAACAATTACACAGTACTAAACAGATAAGTGAATGTTGCACAATGCTTGCTACCTTTAACACAGCATGTACAAGCTAAAACCATTTATTTTTCTTTATTCATGGCTGCTGCTATTGCCACTGGAATCTCTCACGTAGGAGACGCCATCCACTTATTTTTATAATGTCTTCACTGTTTTGTTGACGTGTTTAATGTCTGTTTTTAAAATGTTAATAATAAAGGTCAAGCAAAGGTCTGCATCACAGGGACACTGTGCTGGCGGAGGTGCCATTTGCTGGCTGGGATGTGATAGAGATGCAGACAGCGTAAATCTTTTATTGCACCTGAGTATTAAACTGAATGAAAAAGACCTGAACAGGAGCCAAAATAAGTGACAAAACCTGAACCTCTTTTCATTTCATATTTCATTGCTCCATCGTGCAAATGCAGCACGAGTGATGCCACAGCAAAATTTGTTGTCAGGACACTTGATGAAATAGGGCCATATATGTGGACTGACATTCCTAAAATGTGTTTTGGGAAGCTGCGACACATTTCAGATGATAGGTTCTTCAGTGACGATGCGATGTACACATTTGGACGCATTTGTTGTTCCTCAAACCACTACAGCTGCTGCTTTTTCACTATGCTATTGGCTTAATTAATGCCCCCATAGCATATTTTGTTTTCATAAACATACAGTATATCCAGGTTAAGTTACAGGAAAGAATTTCAAGAGGCTGTACATTTTCTGTGAATATTTTGGCATTGGTTACTGTAGCAACTGTTAACTAGCAAAGCATTTAAAGTTGATCAGTGGACGTCCTTTTTGTTGCAAAGTGAAGATATTGATTTTTTTAGAATGACCCAGCCTCCATCAGCCTCATCAAATGAGCAGTATTACATGATGCTATATTCAATTACGTTTCTTGATTTGTGTCATCCATTCTTTTTTGAGTTGTTGTTCTGTTGAAGAATGATTTCATCTTGACAGCTTTCACTTGACAACTTCAAAATGGATTCACGGAATGGCAATTAAGGAATGCGTCTCAAAATTAAAGAGCTGTCATTTCATCATGGTATTTCTCATGCTGAAATGAAACTGTATCTCAAAGTATCTTTCTCCAGTACATAGTGATCATATCTTGTGAAAACATCTGGTAGATCTGTGACAGGCTCAATACAAAACCACGGGTGTGAATCATCCAAGGTCAGGTGCCAGAGATCGCCTCACTTTGATTAGGTGTAACATAATGCATTCTGCCTGGTGCAATTTAACATTTTCGGTCTGGGGGGTCAATACATATTTAGCTGTTGTTTGATGACCCTGTTCGATACCCTGTACTGATACACAGGAGTGAAAAAAATGCAACACTGACTCTGGTGCCTGAATGCTTCTCAGACAAAATTGGAGTAGAGGGAATCTATTTGTGTTGCTTGGCAGCAGAACAAAGCCTAAGGTTAGCACATCCAGTGCTTATACATCCTGGATCAGATCTACAATACCTGTACTTATCCAGGAAGATGATTTGAACAGAAAAGGGGTTACAAAAGTAGGCTGTATTGATTGATCATCTTTGTTATCGTGGAATAGATTTTAGAAATGATGAGAAAAGAGCTTTATTCTGATGTGTTGGGTAGTGACCAAAGAATGATATTCATAGTCGTATTCATGGGTTACATTGCAGGAAATGGTACAACCTGTTTCAACAAGAAGATAAAAGACCATGCCGTTCATATCGCTTTGAAATAGACTGGTAAGGAAATTAAAAGTAACATTATGGTAAGAGACAGTCAGTGGAGCCTGAATAATTTAAAGCACCAATTACCTTTGCGAATGAATACGCCACGTACTTCAGCCTTAAGAGATCATCAAGTCACTACATCGGTCGATAAGGTTCAATTATATATTTCATGCGGCCTGAATTCAATTTACAGAAAAAAATATTGAGGCATAAATCCTCAGAGCTGCTGACTTTTTCTCCTTTTTTGTTAAATCAAAAGAAACAGTTCAGTGTTTTTCATATCCATATGTTTTATTAATTACTTGAAGTTAAAAGAAATTGTGTGGAGAGACAGAAGATTGAGCAGATTTTCCAGTTAGCTGGGAATGGGACAAATGCATCAATCCATTTTAAACCCTGTGGGCAAACAACATATAGATGTTTGTTAATGTACCAAAAGTGTGTTTATAATATACTTCCAATGAAACGTTCGATCTGGAGAAAAATTAACACTAATTGTTGAAACCTGTGAACTATATAAGACAGAAAGAGCTAAAAGCTTATTTAAAATGGACTGATAGATGCTGTTAACACTCAGCAGTGTCCTCTGGAGCTGGGACATCTCAGATGAATGCAACAAAATTAAGTGTTTTACTGATAACTGTTGAGTTTTCATTAGCGAGGGTTAACCCTGCTGTCCAGCTGGATATTTGTAGCTGTGTGATGCAGTTAGCAGGCTAGCGTGATTCAAATGTGATGTGTTAGCAAGTTAGCAATATGGCAAGCTAATTAACAGCATTGACCTCAACCTATGTTTTATAATGTGAAAGTAGTGTGCCCTGTCTAATATTAGTTGAATATTATTAGTTGGTGTTTTACTAATTAGTGTACGCCATATGAAACATGCATGTATATTTGTTTTAACTGTTTCTGTCTTGTTGGAAGTAAATCAGCACATTGATCTATCCAGGTCCTAGCCCTGACATTTATGCAATTTGTCTTAGTTAAAATTATTTATAGATATTGACATCTTTCAATGTTTCCAACAGAAAAATCTCCCACTGTAAACACCACTAGGTCCTAAAGCAAGGGTGGAAAAGGAAGGCAGAGGTGTCTTACTTTTAGTCAAGTAGACCTGGCTTTCCAGATAGAGAGTATCTTTCCATTCACCCGATAAATCAACATCCCTTTAGACAGACAGTCACGACTTTACATAGCGAGAAACAAGGATGAGTTATTCCAGGATGACAGGGTCAGATCCTTTAATAAAGAGAAGAATAGAACTGTGACTTACATTGAAGTGTCTATGAACGATGTGAAGAGGGCTTTTATGACCCAAGCTATGAAGCACACATGTCCGTCAGGGCTGGGGTAGTGAATGAATCGTTTTCAGCAGTTATTTATTTGTTTATCTTGGACACCTGACGGTGTGTATTGGTTTGAGATTTATTCTTGACATTCTATTCTATTCTCTCATAACCGCCACAAGCGCAACACCGTTGTAGTCCTGCATAGTTGACTGTGTAGTCACAAGATGCAGGGATTTGTTCAGGAAGTATTTCGGCAAGGATCCGTTGGTGAAATAAATTCATAGAACACTTTCTTAAATGTAATTATTCTGCATAGCACCTCCAGCATTCACGTACTGGGGGGAAAACATTCTGAGGTGATGCATGATGGGAAAGTATCAGGTCACAGAATGAAATGGCTATATAAACGATGTGGAACATGTCCCTCTGTTTAACAATTCTGGCCGCACTCTATCTCATATGTAGTGATACAGTATTTTATTTCTTGCTTTATGGATATGAAGATAGCTACAGCCTTCTGTTGTTATTTGAGTTGTGGTATCTGAATTAAAGTCAACAGAGAATCATCAGCAGAGAAACATCCCTAATTCACGAACCCAAGCAGGAAGACCTAAGATAAGATGTTGTAGCAGAAAGATGAGCAGTGTCTGAAGATAATACCCTTAAGGAACAGAAGGAAGATGAGCGTTGAATTGGCAGCAGAAGTAGCAGAAAGCAGGGGTGTCATCATCCATCCATCAACACTACAAAGGTCACCCTTAAAATAAAGGCTTAAAGGACATGTTACAGGATGAGCACTTCTATTAAGAGAGAGGGACTAGGTTAAAATATGCAATATAAGTTTTTGACTCAGTTGTAAAAATGCAATATTTCTAAGACTTTTGCACAGCAGTATAAGTGGGTATTAAATCATGTCATGCTGATACCCAGAGTGCCAGTAGAAGCCCACTGAGGTGAGGCAACAAGAGGCAACAAGCAGGTCTTACATTGGATTCATAACAGAATTACGTTGCTGTTCCATCCCATCCTATCAAATTGGTTGAAAGGGAATTGGTGATTGGCCTTTTGCCTGAGGATCAAAGTTTCTCACCTGCCAATTCCAGCCTGGGCCTGCTCCGCTCTAATTAGATAATAATTGGTAGTGGTTTCTTCATTTGTTCTGACACCAATGCATCATTTGCATAATCTATGAAAATCCTTTGAAAGGCAACGCATTTGTAGTGTGCATATTTAACCAGAGAATGCATCAAACTCTAACTTCACAAGCAATTCCCTGTCTTATTTTCATGTGTCTTTCAACTTGACTATTCAAAGTGACATTGACGGCAATTGTTTTTTTTTTTTTTCCTGTTACCATTGGTTTGCATATGTTTTCAAACTCAAAATGTTTCAAAATGTTTGCATTCTAAGTATGGTGGAAACTGTACAGCTTTCCTCCATGCATTTTAACATTGGAGAAAAAAATGCAAACATCAAACTTAGCAATTAAAATCCATTTTTATTTGATATGTTAATGCCCTTCCATTCTTTTGAAAAATATGGGGCAGATGATATTTGAAGCAACATGCATTGATTAATTATAAATCCCACTTTGTTTGTATTCTGTTCTCTTAGTAAAAGTGTCAAACTGTGCCGATTAGATGATTATAAGCGTAAAACAGACTCCTAAAATGACCCTGTCTATTTTCTTTATGATTGTCTTTCAGTGTCTGTTAGAAGTCAGATCTGCTCTGAAACTTTCACCATTAAGGATTAAATAGCATCTAGCTTGGTGGTATGGTTTTCAAACCTTTCCTATGCTCTGTTTTGCAGTTAAACTAAAAAAAATGAGGCATTCCCGGGAAGTAATGTCTCGCCAATGCATCAACCATCTCAAATTCTGGAGCCCTTCAAGTTTAAAAGATCAAGATTAATTCATTCACTTGTATGCCATTAATTCATATTACGCTCTCTGTATACACACTGGCACTTCTCTCTGTGCATTCTACCACAGATACTAATATATCTAGAGACTCTGTTTGAATGTATAGGAATGTGTATAAATGAATCATTCATGTGTTTTGTAATGGGGAATCCATAAATGGGAGCCCATGAATCATATTTCCTAATTTAGAAAGGGTAGGTTTGTAACTCATGCATGAATCACTACTTGTTGTCTATGAATTTGGGAGAGCCAGTAAGGGCTACTCCACAAGCAGTTCGAACAACCCGCTGTCCTTGGGCCAGCAATTAAATATTAGCATCTCCAGTATCATTTAATGAACTGTGGGTAGGACCAGTGGCGTTGTTAGGTCCGATCATTCGGGGCTATAGCCCCGAATATCTTAAGCCTAGCCCATATTTTCGCCCCGAAAAAAGGAGGTGTTTATAGCAAAACAACAGACAGACTGTGTAACAGAGAGGAACTTGACTTGCAGTGTCCGAAGGTGTGGTAATATTTATTTATTATAAAGGGTAGATATAACCTCCCCAGCCTACTGATGCTGATCTCCATTCAAAAAAAGACAAGCCCCAGGCAAACTTGACTTAGCCCCGGATCTTTTCAATCCGCTGGATCAGCTGGAAACGTTGCCGGGTAGGACTGAACCAGGAACTAAACTTACCCAAATTAATATTATGTAGTTTCTATAACAGATTCACAGATATTTCAGACATGTCCTGAAATAATACTCATTGTTATCTGAGCTCACTGCAATTCAAAACCTTCTCTGAAATGGGATTCAGTGTGCTGGAGCATCACAAGAGCGTCCTCACCATCTCGTTAAAATCTTAATTCTCCAAATCACCAGAGCTGTGTGAAGTGGAACCAATTTTAAAAGTAGCAATTTCTTACCATTAGATTCTCTGGTCCAAACCATCTAAATCCATAAAAAGATACTGCTTCTAATAGGTCTATTTCATCCAGCCAGCTATGGTTTTGGAGAGCAAAAGATTGATGGAATAGGATTGTTGGAGGTGAACAGGACATGGCTGGATGAAAGGACATGGCTGGCCAGGATTCTACATGTAGAATCAGGAAGACTGATTAGAATTCCCTGAGTCAATCCAGGTATCTCTCAAAACGTAGAACAGAATAAATTATTACATTTTCTAAATAATACATTTTATTGTCACTGGGATATCAATGGGAAACCTGTCCTGGTCATACACTCAAGAGCTGCTATTTCCACAAATAGTTGCATCCCATATGATTTAAAAAAAATTAAATGCAATCAATGAGGTAATTAGCAGGGCATATAATGGTCAACAGGTCATATGGCACAGATTTCAAGGAGGTTAAAAAGAATGCAATATTTTCTCAATATTTAGCTGTCTGTGTCCTTTATGCTCTCTGTTCATCAGATTTATAAATGAAAATTTATATCTTTTAAATCCATAGTACACAGCCAGCAGTGTCTCCCAGATAGTATGAACTGTTACTCTGTGTCAAGGGCATGGGAGGGGTCAGATATTACTTTCAGAGGCTGTCCTATGGGTCAGTTTCCTCAAAAATATCCTGGGGGGAAGACACAGTTAGCAATCCTATAGTGGTCCCTGCTGTCTTGGTCAGCTGTTGGATCTGGCGTTTGAGCTGCACGTTCAATTTGAGATGCCATAACATAAGATTTTTGTATCAACTCCATAGAGCCTAAGCCTATGTAGGAATTGCGCGGGCTGGTGAATGCATGCACATACATTCTCCACATGAGTGCTCCAGTCTAAGCCGCTATCGATGTGGACTAAATCTCGATGTTCGTATGAGCTTACTTGCTCTATGCACTCACTGTGTATCGTAATAGGGCTGTGGTCCCAGGTAGACTTTGGGTCGAAAATAATCTTCGGCATTTCACTCACCGCACTGCTGCACAAACCTCTGAATCTCTGACTTGTAGCTGGATGTTATCTGAGCCATTGCCGAGCAAACTGTGAATAGCAGTATCGTCTGAAAATTTAATCACGTAGTTGTTTGGTTGGCTACTGACACAATCCTTCATGTATAATGTAGAAAGGATTGGGGAGCTCATGCAACCCTTTGAGGCGTGGCGTTAACTTCGACTTGCTGCAGTCTGTTCATTCAGAATGCGTGGTAAGATCTAATAGTGTATGGGTTTACCTTCATCTTTCTTAGCTTGTCAATGAGGACATGAAGCTGTATTGTATTAAACATGGCGCTAAAATCAATGAACATGAGCCGTGCCTAAGCTTCTGGTCTGTCAAGATGTTTTAAAATAAGATGTGTGTTGTTGTGCTGACAGCACCATCTTGGCCTCATTTTTTGTTTGTAGGTAAGTAAGGGACTAGTGATTGTGGGACGTCTGTGTGACCTTGACCTGGTTAAATAAAGGTCAGATAAGACATGCAGTGGAAACAAAGCATACAGCACAACCTATATTTATACTGCGGTTACAGATCCCATTTAAACTACTTTTGTGAATGTTGTTCATGACTGTTAAGGGATACTTAAACTTCTAGTATAAAGTGCTCATGTTACACTTCCAAATCGTATTTGCTAATAGTTTATGTAGGTGTATGAAAAACAGTCACAAGCATGTTAAGCAATGAGTAGTGGACAGAATTGGAGAACAAAAGTTCAGTGCTGTTTATAAGTAAAGAAACACACCCCTTGTCTATTTCAAAGGTGGTGATCTTGTGCAAATGATTAATGGCTCTGTGGAAATCTTTCCTGCAGTACCAAAGATGGATGAAGTAGGCAATAAAAAGATGCATTGTTTTACATTTTGTAGTTGTTAAAATGTAGGAATTTATAATTAGGTTTGCTGGAACAAGGCTTTTTTTATTTAATTGTTTATTTAAGAAAAAGCACGCTGGAGCTGATGAGGTGCAGACTTGCAGACCTAAATACTAGAAGTGGAAATGAATTTTTTACTGCTATTGTGTAGTTTGGTATAGAACACCCTCTTCCTCATTGTTTTAGACATTTTGTTTTTCATGCATAGCTTTGTTTAGATCATTTATGGAACCATTTAGATAACATGAAATAACCCATTGCCTTAATTCAGACAACTTTAAAACATTAGCACTCCATATACAACAGCACATAACAGGCAATGTGTTTATTTAATTTTTCATTTTTACCCCCCGAAACCTCACTGTTATGATTAATTAGATGAAAACACAAAAAAATCATCCCACATCCAGAGTAGGAAACCTTCTGTAGTTGTTTACTGCTTAATGCCTGTAAATCCACCCCCAAGAGCAGCATCAGGGAACTCATTGGTGAGTGGTTTGCACATGGTGATGTTTTCGTTGTTTGGAACTTAAGTGAAAGGCCAGAAGACGAAAAGGAAACAGGAAGTGATGCGCAAAAATCTGTTCAATAGAGGACAGCCCAACTTCAGGAAGACAGATGGATCCTGCTCTTTCAGGACACAGATCAGAATGCTGAGTCATGCGTGGAGGTAGTTGATACATATCATAAAATATCCCATTTAAATTTTGGAGCGGAGTGCTCCTCATAACCTTTCGTCTTTGTGCATTAATAGGTCACCGAGAAGGGTCATAGATCTGGGAGTGAAACACTGTTGGAATATTGCATTCCTGTTTCAGTGACGGGATCCCTCCAGCAATTTAATGTGTGGTTGGTAGAAAAAGGCAGCTCGGAATAAGGATGTCTGCTGGTGGGCTAAAAAGACTGCATAATTCAAACCTGATTTCATCTCATAACATTTTGAAGAGGCACCTTGTCCCCATAAATCTGTGTATGGTAATCAAATGAATCAATCTGTATTAGGTAGTAACACCCAAAAAAACCTTTCATAAAACTTTAAATTTTTTAAATCAGCAATGTCTTTGGAGTAGTTTTGATTCAAATTACAAATGAAGAATTTAACATTTGCATTTATTTGGATAAATTGCAACTTCATAATTAAGTTTCCGAGTGCCAAAGTTATACATGGTACATACTGTAATTTATTTAAAGCCAGATTGGCTTAGATAAGTAGGTCAGTTTCCCAGGGAACAAAGGCGTGGGCTTGAATTCTTTCAGATCTCCTCCACGTATATAACATGGAGTATAGCATACTGCCATATTTCAGGATATCTATTCTCTGGCAGTACTTATTCCCTGAAATTACAACCGCAGTAGGAGCAAACTGTTTTGATAATAGCAACCTGCCCAGCCGGATGTTAGTGCAGTAAACTAGTGATTCATGAAATGTGCTTTCGCAACACCAACCAGGCCAGCTGTAGTTGAATCAGTCAACAGATGACAATGATTGGAGGGAGGGGGGGATGATAGAAGTTAATAGATTTTTTTTTTCTTTTTTGTCTTGAAAAACTTCTGGGACACTGACTAATGGATCATTCTGCCTCCAGGCCACCTATCTGCAGACACTGAAATTAGCTTGATCTTGTGACAGTGCCGCATTTTTATTTTTAAGCACAGTGGCATGTCTGTGTCCTCTCTGTACTTCTTTCGCCACTGAACACACATACACATTGCTCAAAGAAAGACACCCTCTTTCTATTATTTCTCATGCCATTGAGTTAAGTTTTGGGAAACCCAGTTTACATTTTACCCCTAATACTAATACTTGTAATTACGCTGTAATTACATGTCAGTAACTTGCCAATAAGTCACAGATGCAACAATGACCAATGGCGAAATTACAGTGTAATAAATGGCATTTGAGAGTGATTGTAGTGCAGTAAAAGGCAGCCAGCCAGCGGAAAGCTAGATTTTGTTATGTACGGGAGTCATAAATGTGCTTAGATCCCCCACTGCCACAGGCAATACAAAGCAGAACACTTGCAGCAGGAAACAAATCAACGTGTCAACATGATTGGCCAGTTGTTTGAACAGAAGAAAGTTCCCATAAACTGAAACGGTTTCAAATGACTGCCGTGCCTGCAGTTGTAGAGGGAGGGACAGAGCAAAGGTGTGGAGGAGCTATCCCTGAAGCTGGAGCTCAGATAATGTTATCTTTTTTCTAATTTCATGAGCCACTACACAGATAAAATTAATGGAGCAGGATGAAACCTCTTGCATATACTTACTAAGACTCCTAAATGTCATACAAGCATGAAAAAAAAGATTATTTGAAATGTTTTCTTTCTGAAGGGTAAGACTCTTGAGCACTGTGTGAAAATGTGAGAATGCATACTGATAGAAGCACAGATGACTGGATCTATTGGTGTGATGAGACAGGGTACCGGTCATTTAAAAACATCCTCATGACGAAACACACACCCTGAAAAACACCCGGGTGATGGGTGGTAGTGTGGTGTGGTGTAGTGGTAAGAAGCAGGGCTTATAACCGAAAGGTTGCAGGTTCGATTCCCCACTGGGGCACTGCTGCTGTACCCTTGGGCAGGGTAAATAACCCAGACTGCCTCAGTAAATATGCAGCTGTATGAATGGATAACATGTAAAACCTGTGACCTATGTAAGTCACTCTGGATAAGAGCGTCTGCTGAATAATAACGTAATGTAAGATGAGGTTATGCAATAACCTGGCAGAACCTCTTACTGAGATGCCCATCCTGTCTAAAATACTGTAGGCTTTGTATTGGTTTTCACCCTGTAAACCGTTTTGTTTTTGAAGAAGAAAATGGAGTACAATGGAATCCTAAAATATCTCAATGGATAACAAAATATGGTCATGAAAGAAATACTTGCCATTATATACTGTATGTATGTAAATTATTGCAATCAGCATTCAGTCTGAATCATCACCTCTAAGAATCAGAAGGGAATCAAGAAAAGAAATCAGGTGGTGCCAAAAAAGGTGTATATTTTACAGTCACTCTGGGATGCACCTAATTTGAAAGCAGTTTGGCTGGAAAATTGACAGTCATTTTATGTGTTTTGGCCTGAGCTCAATCCCCATTACAGGGCATCTGTCTGTGCCTCTGACGAATGCCTGTCCCTGTCCCCATGTTCACTTTACAGCCCTAATGTTCTGTTTTCTGGCCCCTAAAAGCAATTGAAACGATTCATCTACTGTATCAAAGCAGGGCAGTTTGGGGTTGGAGATCCAGGGTATACAGGATATACAGTATGTGCAGGACCTTAGACAGCATTTCACTAAAGTGCTGATGGGAAACGGAGTCCAGAGTTAGTCTGCAAGTCCTCCAGAGTATAGTATGGATAGTCAGGATGGATATAAGAAGATTCCAAACATCTAAATGCAGGGAGATTGAGATGGCAGACATTGGTTTTCCCCGCTGTTTTGTCCTTTTGATAGTAGTCATAAGTATGTTGGAGAGTTTTTACACTTGAGATAGCTGCACAATTCAAGGAGATACTTCAGGGGAGAATACACTTAATATGTTTGTTTCATGGAACATTGGGCCATGCAAATGACAGAAAATATGAATAAAGTCATGCAAAGGAATTATGGATAAATGTACCTTCTGAACACATTTTCATCTAAAGAAATGCGAGTAGTTTATTGAATCTCGTATTATTGTGACAGAAGAAAGCACAGCTGTGGAATAGTTTTGCATAAACCATTAATGTGTTCCCCGAAAATAAGACTGAATTTTTAATATTCTTCAAATGGAGGCGTGAAATCACATCAGGAGTTACAGACTTATCTTTGTGGACATAGCCGCTGGAATGGGTTCATTAAATTTAACACCGTGTCAGAGTTAAAAGGCATCATTTCGGTTAAAGCGATTAATATATTTGGATTTTTTTGTGTCAAACATTGTAAATTAAGGTGTCACGTTTTAATGAGGAAAGACTTATCGTTGATAAATGCTGACTTTGAATTCCTGTTGCAGTTGCCAGAATCCATGTTTAATTATATTTCACCAGTTAGCTTCTATAGGGCTCAGTATGAGAGCTCAGTCATGGCATGGAGTCTGTTGGCTTTTGAACTTCAGCAAAAGGTGGTGGTCTGGGAAAGTGAAAGACAAGATGGCAGTAAGGAGCTGTCTCAGTTTTAACTTAAAATCAGCAGAGGATCTTTGTACTATTGACTTTTTACAGTATTCTCTCAGTCCTCACCCCATCTTCTCTCTATGGTATATATCCAAAAGGTGTTGCCCATTTAGTTAATTCATTAGAGGGCTGGTGGTTGGAAATTATTATGCTTTTGAAACAGTCAGTATTCATCAAAAGTCAAATCAAATTTCACCCCTGCAATGATTTTTCCTGCTTGTTATATGGGAACTCATTGATTTCTTTACAGGTTACCTTTTGATTTTTCCATTCATTTTTGAGGAGCTTTTATTTAGCCTTACAGTTATATTGAGAAAAACAAAGTACTCTTGGGTAAACCGTGGATGTTAATTAATTACAGTATCATTTTTCATTGTAGTGGCTCCTGAGTATTTACCGAGGTAGCAATTTATTATGCAGGTGTACTTACATTGCAAATCTGAGAATCCACAGTGTTATCAAAATCTTGTTATATGAAGAACATTCAGTACCGTAAATTGACATTTTCAGTTTGCAAGTTGCCATGGTTGTCTGAATAATTTTGCAATCCTAACCTTTAAATTATAGATATACCTTGGAGAATGAAGTTACTTTGTGATAAAGGTAGTATTTTTTATGTATTAAAACAAGGTTACACTTTATATTAATTGGCCCTAACCAGTGTATTCACACCGTAACTACCAGTTACAGCAATGTGTAACGTAAACGGCAAGTTAATAAGTATTACGTATTTGCACAGTATGTTTTCCGTTTTCAATATTGTTATGTGGCCTATGCATGTCTGCTTAAACCATAACGTGGACTAACAGACTCATCAGTAAGACACATCAGCTGCTCTTAAGAACAAAAATCTTTTATTTGTTTCTCCCCTTTGGCTTGGCTTACAGTCAAGCCAAGCAAGAAAGACTGTTCTTCACTTCCTCACGACGTATCCCATAGTCTAAAACTCAAGAGAAATCTATCAATTATTAAAAGCAGTCTATTATTAAAGACTTAGTCATCACCTGGTGCTCAGACCCTACTTGTCTCACATGTTCAATTTATTTATTCTCTTTGAGGCTCTTGTTTTGGCAGGCTCTGTAACGTCTGCCCACCTGTGAGGGCCCGTTGCCGTCAAAAACGCTGGATGAACACAAAACATCCATATCGCTTTCGCATTTGTTCGCGTAGAGCAGCAAACAACCTGACACTTAATTTTCTTAGTGAGAATGGCTGCCATTTTCATAAACGCATTAATATTCCCAGGCAATTAAGCGCAGAGCTTAAGTTGCACGCGCCCGAGAGCAGGGAGCGTATCGAAAAAGCTCAGGCAGCCGCACTTTGTTTTTGAAGACTTCACCGTTCGCTCTCACGCGTGTCGCCAGAGGCATTGTGGGTAAATTTTCAAGACAGATCCACACTGTGCAGTGCCGAGATTGTGGCAGAGCGCAGAACATTTAAGTCGCAACCGTGTAACGGCTGTCGAAGGACTCATCTCTCACCATGGACAAATTATTACTCCGCAGGGTGGTCATGTGGCTATAACAAATTAGTCATTTCTTTTATAAATGCGTTCTCTGAGTTTTCCTTTTTGTACAGGGCGATAGGGGCTTTTTTGTATTCAGCTCTCCAGAGTGGCACAGTTGGTAAAATCTTTTCATGTGCTAGAAAAATGGTTCATGTCCTAAAGAGGTATATCACAGCACTGCCCTCACCCTACGTAGTGACTCGAGTGGGTGGCTGAATGAGTGATGCTAAAATGAAGAGGAGAAAAGGTGTGTGTGGATAATGTGCATGCATGCTGAACGGCATTACTTGGTTTCTGATGTATTGAGCCTTAAACCTGTGCTCTGGTGCACACGCATACACACGTGCAACATATGCACTCTTTAAATAGTGTGGTTTAGCTTTTTTTTTTACTCACCTAAAACACAGTAACTGTGTTATTTGTCAGCAAATGCACAAACACAATAAACCATTAAACTGTTCGTACAGGTAAAACCTGATTGTCAGTTTGAAACCTGTTTGCTGGAAACCATGGAAGCTAAAAATAGTCTCTCTGCAGCCTCCAAAACAACTCAGCTCTGCTGGGTTACCTTGACGTTAAAGTCATCAAGCTAACAAAAATCAACAGAAGGTCTGCTTCCTCTTGCTACAGAGTGCACCAGAAATGCCCTGTATATACAAATAGTGCTCTGGATTGTATATATCAGATATGTTGATTATTAGCAAAAACATAAGCATGGCTGTATGTAGATGTATTCTCTTCTCCTGTATTAAAATTCCTGTCTGTTTTCGCGTTCTTATATTTTATGTTGTGGTTTCTCTCACATTCTCCATTTGCTTTTAGTTTTCAAACCTGAGTGAACAAAGCAGGAGCAAGTCTGGGGAAAATGTCATTCAGACAGAAAAAACAGATCAGAAATGAGATGGAAGGCCTTTGTGCAAATGCGTTAATCTGAAAAGCAGCAAAGTTCTCAAAGATTAAAAAACATTCTGCAAAGTATGTATTTATATAACAGATTGCTATGGAAACTTTCTCGACCTTCACCAGAATACCAGAATACCTCATATCCACTCATAATTAAAAAGTGCTATATTTTACTCCTGCTAAAATCTGGAGTTAGCCAGGTTTAAAAAAAAGATATATTGAGGGTGTGATTGTCTCCCAGTGGACTGTCTCCTTGAAGAAAATACACCAAATATACATTGATGTGTGAATATAGCCTCTGTAGTAGAAACATATTTTTCATACGTTCACTATAATTATCATGTACAGACGGGTGACAAATTAAATGAAAACCCTGAATAAATGAGTGGAGAAACATAACGAATGCAGATGCTTCCACACAGGTGTACTGCATGGTACAATTAAGCAATTAACATCCACTCATGCTCTGTGGCATGTATAAAAATGCTGAGCAGGCCCAGTTGATCTCGATTTTGGATCAGGATGGCAAGAGGAAAAGATCTAAGCGACTTTGAAAGAGGGTTCATTGTTGGGGCACGGACAGCAGGAGCTTCAGCCACAAAGACTGCTCAACTAGCTAGTGTTTCAATAGGAACAGTGACAAAAGTGACATCTGTATTTAGATCTATGCGAAAGACATCAGTGAATTGGGTCGGAAATTGTGGTCGACAGCGCACATTCGATGACCGTGATGCTTGTGCATTAGTGTAATATGTAAGGAAAAACAGAAGAGCAACTCTTCCTCAGGTGACTGAGAATGTCAATGCAGGACGTGACCAGACTGCGTCAGCAAGAACAGTCCATCGACAATTACATAGAGAGGGATATTATAGTAGGGTTGCAGTGCATTACAAAGGTGAATGCACATTTGAGAGTTTAGTGGTGCAAAAACCATAGGCACTGGTCTACAGACATGTGGAAAAAAGTGAAAAAGTCAGATGAATCATCCTTCACCATATTCTTGACAAGTGGGCGAGTACATGTGTGGTGTACACCAAGAGAACGGTACAGGCCTGAATGCTTGACCCCTACAGTGAGGGGGTCTGGTTGCTCTGTTATGCTGTGGGGGGCATTTTGCTGGCATGGTTTAGGTCCACTTGTCCCCTTAGAGGGAAGGGTCACTGCAAATCTATACAAAGTTGTTCTAAGTGATCACCTTTATCCTATGATGAAACATTTCTATCCTGGTGCCCCCAAGACCTTACTAAGACACTTGATGTTGGTTTTTCCTGTAATTTGTCACCCGTCTGTATATTATTTATTCGTTGCTGTAAGTTATTCTTACTTCAGGCTCATTTTGTGCATCGCTTACAACATTATAGGTTTTACTAAAGCACGACAGACCGTCGCCGTCAGTGATCACATTCAAGTTATTGTGGACAAACATTTGCACATCCATGTGTATTTTAATGGTTGGGCAGGAAGAAGGTAAAAACACATTTGCTCAAAACCTTCACATACAGTTAAAAATCCTGCACCTGTATCACTGACAGCATGTGCGCATCAGAAAAATGTCAAAGACCTCTGGAAAGGCACCAACAGTTGTTCAGTGATGAAAATAACACCCAGGGAATGTTTTGGTTGGTTTTACCTGAGCATTTATTTAGAAAAAGGCTTTCAGGGGCCGTTAGCTTGGTGTAAGCTTTATTACGTCCAATTAAACAGCTTTACCGAGCTTCATTTTCACATACTTACAGACTTTTTCCAGGAAAGTTTGAATTCATTTCAAGCTCCAATTAGCTGCAATTTCAAGGCAATTTCAAGCTCCACTTTTCAGAGTGGTAGAAAATAACAGCCAATGTCTCAGATGTTCTTGTTACATGGTGCAACCCATATTTAGCATGGCAACGAAAAAGCACCCTCACCCCCGCTACACACACACCCACACCCACAGAGCTTTGTGTCAAAGATCAAGTGCAGCTTCTGACGAGGATTAACACCACTACGGATTCTGCACAGAAACCAAAGATGCTGTTTTCCAATAGGATGGTGTTGAGATTATTACTGTAGATTCTTTTATTTTAGTGAGCCATTGTGGGTAATGACTGGAACCTGCTGAGTCAGTAATGTCCTTAATCCAAAAATCACTTTTTCCCCCCAAAAATGAATTAAATTGGGCACATAATAGATTGTAGAGACATCTGCTTATAATTCATTGCTAATGAATTACATATAGATTACATTGTCCTTATACACATGCAAAGTCCATGACAATCTAGAAATAGAGAAATAGAAAGATTATGGAAACATAGGTTTATATAATGCACAACACACAGGACTACGGTACAGTTAATTATGTACATGTCTGAGAACCTATACCATACCACTCGTATCCTAGCGCAGTCCTATATGGTTCTTATGTATTTGTTCAATTCCTACTTTAGTTCTTTTCAGGACACTGTCATTCTCTGCCGAACTAATAGTGTGGATGGTTGAAATTCCAAACAATGATTCGGGAGGAGCATTTGCAGCCACTAACTGTGCAATTAAAAAACACATCCCATCCACAAGTATAATAATTCCCGTTCACTGCTTCCCTTTCATGTCAGCTGTTCACAACATCCCTTCCACCCCCCCCCCAATCTCCTCCTCTTATTTCTATTCCTGTTATGATGTCCAAATGTGTGTATGTTGGGGGAGGGGGGGGGCGGGGGGTCGACAACCTTAGCCCATTTAAAGGTACAATCCCTTCATTGGACTCAGGCCAAAGACCAGCATCCAGCATGAATTATTATTGTAAAATATGTTGTTTTATCCTGAACTAGTCGTGGCGTTCATGGCAGATGGAGTTGTATTCAAACCACCATGCTCACAATGTTCTCATGCCGTTTTGTGACAAAACAACCCTGGCTGCTGTTACTGCCCCCAGGACTTCCTACAACCCTAAATGAGATTTTACATGCCCCTTTTGTAGTTCTGACAGTCCTGCACCGATAATCTGAAATGAAAAACACAGATGTAAGGTGCATGTACCGCACTGCAGGTCAGATTTGTTCACTGAATGATGGTTTCATTTGGCCGTAATCAGATTTGGCTGTGCTCTCTGGCTTGTCCTTGATGTATGGTATAATGGCATCAAATGTTGTTTCTTGTACAGTATTTCGTTAGAGACTCTGTGTTCTTGCACTCATTTCTGTCGTTTGGACCCTTGTGCATCTCTCTCAGTTCCCACACACCCCACCCGCCCTGTTTTTCCCTTCTCTAATTGACACCATTTCTCACCCTCTGTCTCCCTCTTATTGATGACTTTGAAGTGACAGTGGATCAATGAGAAACATGAATGCAGAGCTGCATTTTCACATGTGAAGTGTAAAAGAACATTGCAAAATCGGTTCACAGCTCATTCCGCACTCAAATTGTTCTGCCTTTTTTTTAAACACACTCTGCGATCTGTGAACACAGGATGTTCAAGCCGGTGTCACGTTCGGGGGGGGTGGTTGTGCTTTGTGCCTTTTTTTGTGAAAATTACGTTTTTTTGGAATTGCTATTTGCATGTAGAGAAACCAATGAGAAATTGTGTAGTTCTGCAGATGTGTTTGGGGATATTGATTGTGTTGTGTATGATCTGACCATGTCACCACAGAGTCATGCAGTATAGCCTGCTTATTTGCTTCTCACATCAGTGTCCATACAATCATTAATGCAGATTCAGTAGATACAAAATTCCATACAATCAAAGCATGAAGGTTGTGTTTGATGTGGTTATAGCAGTACCTTTATTTGGCTTGGAGTCCAAATGGGATTTTTGCTGGCCTTGGCATGAGGCAGTTGGATCTCCCATAAGCATGCTGTAGTTTATGGTTTTCATTCCAGCTGGGGGCTTAATTAATTAGGATTGACTGAGCTGTTGAGTACTGATTTTTATGCGACACCTGTACATTTAATCTTCTAGAAAGTCTTTGTGGAAGAAATTGTTGCATTTTTACAAACGTGAACACTTTGTATTCAACTAACCTTTTTGTTATTTTATGCGCCTTGAACAAATTAGGGTCTGCTGTCTCAATTCAGCTTGATTGGTTGTTTAATTGACTATTTTATTGAAGTTGAATATGTATCAGTAATACTTTGTTGCTTAAGTGGCTCAAATAGAAATAACATAAAGAAACCATTTATTTGTATCCTTACATTACACCAAACATAGATTGAACAGTTCATATCTGTAATAAATGATCAAGAGCAGATACGTGTTGAATGATCCCAAATACAGGTGAGAAGTCAGTCAACACCTGAATGAAAACCAAGTGATCAGATGCACAAAGACCAGATTACATAGCAGTCATATCGGTTGAGGCAAAAGGAAAAAAACTGGAGCTGGTGGGTGGGTTCCTTGGGAAATGAATGAAACATATTCTGGTTTTAGATCAAGACACAGGCAGCAGATGTTTAAAACTGAAATGTCTCCTTTATTATTAGAGTAAGTCCGAAGTAATAATGGAATCTGAAAATATCAGAGGAGCCACAGGCAATGAGATATAGATTTAATTATACTTTAATTATACAGGTACTTATCAGGCTCAGTTTGCCTCTCCTATGTGAAAATGCTTTGGAAACCCCACCGTTATCTTATCCCAGCAGATGGGAATACCTTCGTTGCTAATGGTTGTGTGCGCACATAGGTAGTGTGTGTCAAGCCCACATAATGAAGTTCAAATTGATGGTGTAAGTGTAGTTTTCACAAACCATTCCTCTTCGTTGATACCGTAGGTCCCTGAAAGCTGAAGCGATTTTGAGCGGGGTGGGCCTGAAAACTGCAGTGTCTCAGGCTGCTGACAAGTAAAGATTTTCAAGTGAAGAAGATTAATGCACCGTGATGTTGTAGTAGCCCAAATAAGATTCCAGCGGTAGGAAATCCAGACAGGTTCAAGTGTGAAGAGTGAAATGCGATTGGGACAGACAATTGCTCCTCCCGCTTTTATTTATTTATTTGTTTGTTTGTTTCTTTTGAGCGTACAAATCAGAAATGCCTCATCGCATTTTTGCTCTTCGTATTCGGATGCGATCTGAAAACATGCTTTCTGTCATCCTCGGTTTGACAGCAGTGGTAAATTGTATGAGCAGATCTCACAGTCTTTTGCTGGCCTTTTCGTACATATTTCTATCAAATTTAAGAATAACAAGGACCAGTTATGATGACAAATATGAGGCTGGAGACAAAGAACTGAATAAGCCTGTGTGTGCATGCACACACTGCATCACAAAGTATTGCTTGACACGAAAAGTGCAACATACGAAATTCAAACTAATTATTTATAACACTTTACCTTAATCTGCTTCGACTGGGTTTGGGTACTGGGCTGTATGTACATATTGTACATCTGCATAATTACAGTATGACAAATTATCATCTGTAGTGGTTTTAGGGATGCACCAGATGGCAAGGATAATGTATGCGTTTTGAAGCATTACACCTGGCCCGGTTTGTGTTGCATATTGTAGTGACAACTGAATGCTGTTAAAAGGAGAACTGCTCATTGGGACAGTGAATACAGCACATGGAGGCCAGGGGCGTCCCATGGAAATGCATGTTGTATCATTACGCATATTATTTTGCAGACTATACGATACATAGTCTAAATTACATGTAAGCACTATGCACATCATCCCTAACCTATTGCAAAACACAGTAAATGCCTCTGTCATTTTTTTTTCTTAATTGTGTAATAGATTTTGAGTGGTTTATGGGGCATTCAAGCTCATAATGTTGCTCATAATGTTGCTTGCTCAGTTTTGCCATTTGAAATTATGGACTACACTGTCCTCAAAACTAGACTCAGGTATAAACTAATTTAGAACCATGCCTTCAAAAGGGGTAGTGTTTGACTGAGGCGTGATATGACATCATTTTTTGGTTGTTGTGTTCCATGCAGTGCAGAGAACATTCCCACCATTAAAATCCATCTGAAGTGCCATTTTAGACAGCTCTAAAGAGTCAGAGGTATTCGTGATATTTCGCTTGAAAGCGATTCACATCAGTGAAAAAAAAAAAAAAGGAGCTGAAGTCGTCAGCTCTTCTGGGTTTTTACGTTGACGGGGTACAGAGGATGTGTCCGTTGGGCCACTGTGTGGCCGTGTTTCTGACAGTTTTCCCTGACTGTCAAATTTCCCTTCAGCACAGCTACTCCACATTTCAGCCAGACTGCGTAATAAACCTTTCTTTGACACTTTGTCACAAAGAGCTTGGGCGCAGACATTGTCAACTCACAATCTGAAGGGTTGAGCTGAGCAACTTTTTTTTTGACTGCAACTAAGCAACGGAAACAGGAGTGTCAGTCACTCATTCAGTGGCTCTCCCAAGGTAACAGCAGGACCTTTATTCACCACAGGGGGGTGAAAAGCCATTGAAGAGAGGATCCATCAAAGTAGTCGCAACATCCAAAAAGTGTGTGCTTCCTCTTTTTTTTTTTTTGCACCAGTGAATATTTAAAATTGTTCATAAATAACACTTTCAATAATAGGTGTATATATCTTAAATTATATGTATTTTAAACAGATAAAATTAAATATATGTAAAATATAATGCAATTAAAATATAGATTTAATGAATTTAAGTGGTTTGAAGTTGATGGAGATAAAAAGGTGCCTCCTTACAAACTCTTAAGACCTCACCTCTGTCAGAATCAAGGTGTAGTGATAAGTAAGTAAATGTGTCATACAGACTGTATGAGAGCTTAGAGTAAAGCAAAGGCAGACGGTTCTGCTAACATTCTGAAAGAAGACACTCAGACGGACAACAGTACCTCTGAATGAGTAATGCTCACTCAAAAAGTCATCTAAATATATTACAAGGTTAAAGTAAAGTCTTTGCTTGCGTCATCAGACATGTGGCTGAAACTTCCTGAGGCAGAAACTGACCCAGAATGTGGATGTATGTGTCCTTCATGTAGTCTCTTCTCTGACCATGCTAGA
Source organism: Megalops cyprinoides (assembly GCF_013368585.1). Classification (NCBI taxonomy): domain Eukaryota; kingdom Metazoa; phylum Chordata; class Actinopteri; order Elopiformes; family Megalopidae; genus Megalops; species Megalops cyprinoides. Next base: position 4,365,513 of record NC_050607.1, on the reverse strand, counting down.
AGAGCATATACTGTATATGTGTACGAGATAATGTAGAGGATATATGATACTGAGCTCATGTCGAAATGAGACATGCATCAAATATTTGTGCCTGTATTGGCATTTATTGATAAAATAATATGAGCTGGATTAAATTCTTAGGCTCGGAAATGGTCCAGTGTTAAAGGTGAAACAGAGAAGAGGTTAGTAGACATGGGATGTGTTTGATAAATATCACCAAATAGCTGCCAGCCCACCTCCACAACACATACATATACAGTCACATATAGACCATTCTGACCTTGAAGTTACAGGAATATCATAAAGACTTTGTTTCTGTATCTATCAGCAGGCACTGTACAATAGTCATGTCATAGGCTATGCAAATACTGTAGCAGCAATCATAACTTAGCAATACTTAAATGTGTGCTTTTATGAACCTGCCTGCCATGTTGGAGGAGCCTGAAATCGGTTCCACAAAACTGAAAAGAAACATTCCCTGTTCCTCTCAGTTCTTTATTGCAAGGCAAGCTTTATGCAATTTTTACTGACTCCTTTAAGAATCCAGAAAGAATGGCTTGACATGCTGTATTGCACCCAGCCTTACTCTCAAGGTTTTTTTTCTGAACTCCTTCAGGAGTGTTCCAAAAGTTCAGTCCTGGCCGTCCATGATATACTACAATACCCGACATGACAGTAAGGACACATGATGAATTGGCAGCCGAGTCGTAGCAAGGAAAGTGATTAGACCGGCTTTAATTGACTTCAGGGCTTTTTTTCCCCCCTTAGTCTGAAGTATTCTTTGAAGTCTGTAACAAAGCCTCAGATATACTGCAGAAGGCTACAGGCTGTTTTTAGTCAAGCTATTTGCCAAATTGAGCATCAAGTCAGAAAAAAAATTCCATTAGGCATGCCCTCAGGCCAAAACAGGAGAGCATTTTATTTTGGATTTCTGAAATGATCTCCCCCTTGTTGCCGCAGTGTCTTCTTTCATTGGGCCATTGACAGTGATTTCAAAGTAAAATTGATCCATGTGGGCATTTTTACTACAATGGTATCGACAGTCATTTGCACGCAATACTGTTCTGTCTGACTGCAATACCCTTTAGTTTTTAGTAATCAAACAAGGAAATAAAAATTTTCCTTTCATTTGCTGGCATTGCATAATATTTTCCATTAAGATGTTGCAAGCATCAAAAACATAACATTCTGTAAGATAGAAAGTAATACTAGATTCAATTTATTACTCAAAATTTAAAGCAAGCACTTAAGACTGAATAAGCAGTTAAACTGAAGCGGTCTGAGGTAGTGAGCACTGTACCCGGTACAGGTATGTGTAATTTTCATACAAGCAGCCTGATCTTCTGTTTGCCTGACATACAGCTTGCAACAGTGTAATGTTCATGGAGGGTGTTATTTTCCTCTCTTGAATCACAGTGCCCCATTCCTCGGTCATGGCGGTGATCCCTGTTCTTCTCAGTACAGCCTACCATGAAAAATACAACTGTGAGAATGCCACTCCCGCTCCTTCCAGCTTTGGCTCCCACCACACAGAATACAGCACACACGTCAACATCACAGTAAAGCAGTGCCTTGGTTTACGCCCTGGTGTGTTAAACCGTCAGCTAAGCAGATATGTTTATTAACTGTTATTATGATCATGATTTGATATTCTTATTGTTAGACTGTGCAAATAGAATACAGTTATGCTGATTGTGAGGGGTTTTTTTTCCAAGTATCTGAGCAAGATAAATCCTAACTGTTAACAAGTTTGAGTGGGGGTGTTATAGAGCCCACAGTTTTTCTTTCTACCTGAAAGAAATCAGCTGAACCAGATAAGTGTCATATAGGACAGTGGGTGGCTTGCTGAATGACAAAGCTTAAAATGACCAGAAAAAGCATCGCTGGAGCCTTGATTCTGTAGCAATTTTAATACGAGCGGTAAGCACAGTGACATTTTTAGGAGCACAGAACGAAAAGAATTAGCAGGCTATGATGGTGTATACTTTGCATCAACACTGAAGGACAAAATGGGTGTGGGTTTGTACTGTAGATGGGAGTACATAGCACCTGATTATCCCGTGTATAGGGGAAATACCTTGTAATCTGTATCAGTTTCATAAATCGGACAGTGGTGCACTGAGGCAAGAACACGTGTAGTTACCTGGGCTCACCCAGAAGTGTTTAGATGTACCACAAGAACCCTGTCTGCCGGGCCAATCACAAGAGCCAGTCATTTGTGAGTTTGAGAAGTGGCACTTGGCTCTGAAGTAGCCTAGAGTGACCTAAGTTCACTCTCCAGGACAGCTGTGCTGGTAGAGCAACAACAGGCTGGCAACTAAGCAAGAAAGTAAATCAATAATGTGGCAAAATGACACAAAAGCACCGCAGCTCTCATAAGTCAAATAGTTCCCATGAACCCCACAGGAGAAATAAAAAGATATTGTAGCAATAGTAATATTGGACCAAGAAAGGCTTTGGGCCTGCACATATGTATTATTTGTACTTTTGCCACATAATTATTCTCAGTGACATATGGTTCCTCCTCAGGTGAAGTGAGGTAATGGAACAAAGCCTTTATAAGCAGATATGCCATGTTAATGAAGATGCAGTACTCTTATATAAGTCGGTTAAGTCCACCCCAAATCCACAGCACTTCAAAACATAACTCACTTTTTCAAATCATAGGGTCCTTTAGACAAATGCTCATCTCATCAATGTGATAATCTAAATAAGTTCTACAGCGTGGGAAGGGTAAATCCCTAAGTAGTTCTTTCACAAACTCAAAGATAACAATGGCAAATTGGGCTGTTTATCACAAGTATAGAGTTTGACAGCTCCTCTCTGATATCAGGTTAGAGCGCCAAACAAACACTTAAACACTTTGACTTTTAAGACTGACTGCAAAGTTTAAATCTATATGTATTCATTTCTAAAACTAAAAAGTTATTGTTTTTCTTTTACAAACTTTGTAAGAGTGCTTCCCTTCTTTCTGGGCTAGTAAAACAAAAAAATGATGTTGTGGAACATCTTCATCTTAATCAGGAAGGGCATTTTGCACCTGAAATGTAAGCATCTGAAATACATTTTTACATACTTAAAGGTATCAAAAAAGAGAAATCTAAAAATTCTACATCAAGTCTATATCAAGGTTATTTTGACAAACCTACATGTAATGTAGTGGGGGTTTTTTTTCATTAATTTGATTGTAATTCAGCACCAGTGATCAAAAGCATCTTGGTCTCATTTTATTTTCTTCAAAATTGACAGGCAGTTGTTTTTTTTTTTTCTTTTTTCTTTCCTTGACAACATGTCAAGGAATGCTGAATTTTATATAGTGTCATAACCCTTATCAATCATGCATCAATCAAATGGTCTCTGTGACCATCCCACTCTGCCACCATATTCCTCATTCTGTGACAGCTCTGTATGACGCTTTGGAGTGACCTTTGCCATTCTGGAAATTGTATCATCCCCTTTTACGGCTGCTGACTTCAGTGGAAAGTTGTGGTAGGGGGGCTTTTATTGGAGTAGATACAGCGGAACATAGATATAACCTTAGCAATAAATCAGCTGACAGCACAACACATGCTGATTGTTTTTTTTTTCCTCTCACATTTGCTGTAGGTCCCAGAAAGTTGATTTGTTATAATGGAAAAACAATATGAGAGAGTCCTGTTTGCAGGCAGGAGCCAGTGACACGGACAGTGCTGAATTTTCATCAAATCAGCTGTCTATTTGAATTGATTATTCAGTGGGTGGGTCTGTTTGTACATGATTTGCATAGAATACATTTGGTAAAATAACAAACCGGATGTCCCAGCCAATATATTCCAGTAAAAATAAAATAAGTCCTCTCTGTAAGTCCTGACATTTTTCCTGTAGACGGTATTTTAGTACATCTCTCTGGAATGTTAATCTAGTTCAACAAACCGGTGGAAACGTACAATAAAATGAAGTGTCCCACATGTATATTTCATGAATAACACATTAAGAAAGGGATCAGGGGATACTGAGTCACTGTGATAGTTCATCAATAACCTAATCACAAACGGATCAATATCTACAGCACAGAGCCTGGCCAAGCGTCCTTCCATAGTTATTACTTTTAGCATTGAAAGTATGATGATCCTACTGCATACCATCTCTCAGAATTGCTTACTTCTGTTTTTAGTGTTGTCCTCCACGGCTCTCCCCCTCTCATCATTTCTAGTAGAACCACTGTATGAGGCAGGATGGGTCTTGAATTACAGTCGAGAAATTGCCCTTCAAAGCCCTCCACTCCACTGGGTCTTCTACAGAGCTATTGCAAACAGACCAATTTCCTGACCAAATAATATGCAGGTAACATTTAATATAAACGATAACATACCAGCACCAAAATCTCGGTGCAGCCAATTACATGTATTGTGGGGAACCGGGTATGGTTGGGATAATCTTTAAATAAGTGACTCTCAAATTTGTCTGCAGAGGAGCATGAGATGTTGTTCTGGGGGAAAAAGCAATTGTTGGGATGAAGTGCAGCCACCTGGTTTCATTACTGTATCATTGAATGATGCATGAATTTGCAGTTACAATGCTAATATATTGCAGAAATATTGTTTCGGGGGCAGGGGAACAGCCACACTACTTTGTTTAATGCTGTGGAAAATGCGGGATGCACTGGTCTTAAGAGCACAGTGCTTGCTGTCACTGTGGGGGGTTTGACTCTGCCGTAAAAATGCCTCTCTTTTTGGTTTTTTCTTCATTTATCTTGTTTTTTACTGATGCGTATCTGGGTTGTGACTGAGAAAGTGTCGGTTTTCCCTTGTTTTTAAATGCCCTAATTTGAAAACCTGATAGATATGCCTCTACTATAGCAATGCACTACATCATTTTAATTCAAGCAGCCAACATACCTATTCAATCACAGTGAAATTTGAAAAAAAAATGCTCTCGCACTTCTACTAATATTGCTTGCAGGTGCACGGGAGATAAAGGTCAACTTTTAATAGGAAGGACTCCCGCACACTGCACTTGCAAAGCTCCAGTGTTTATTTTGTGAAAACTGCTAATGTTTCAGCCTACAGGACCTTCATCAGAGTGTACACAATACAGAGTCATCCGATGGTTTAAAACAGCTCCACTCTAGTTCCCACAGGTGTTCGCAATTAAGTAATCGGGGAGTCCGTTTATTGACTTTGGTAGGGATTTATGGATCAGACTTGTGCTTCCCCTCTAGCTAAGTTAATCAGTCTGTGTAGAAGGTATTTACAACGTTTCTGCAATGCAGTTCACACCATGAATGAAAACATCAGCCACCAGAAGGATGACTTATCCTGCATGCATACAGAGGAACAAGTGTAGAATATGATGTTTGGTACAGAACAGCAGCTTCTCTTTTTAATTGTCAGGATAAGTATTTGCAGATTCCAAAAAACAATATTTAACTTTGGAGCCATTTTGTTCTGATTTATCCCTTAACATTAGTTAAAACAGTATGCCTTCAAACAAGATTTTAATGTACAACCCGTGTTCGCCTGCATTTTAAACAGGCTTGCAAACTTTCGTAAAAGTGCTAAATAAGAGCATCGAAAACCCAAACCACCAACGTGATTCATTGTTCTAATTTTGTTTACACTGCGATTCATTATGTGAATGGAACAGCATTTGGACAAATAGAGGAATGGATTCAAACTCCCCATATCCTCAGACAATGGGCAACACAAATAACTTATGACTCAATGAACCAATGAACACACAGGCCTTTTATAAATCTTCCTGTTCTCTTTGAGAAAACCCAATAAGAAACAGCAGACCTGAGCATTTTGTCTCCCTCCAGGAAGAAAAAAGATTGGCTTTTAAGGGAGAGGCACACAATTCTGGTGCAGTATAGAAAATTGAAGGTATAGCTCTTGAATCAGAGTGATCAAACAAACCCAAGAGTTCCAAACTTGTTATAAAGACCTCTCTTGCACGATAATCTAGACACCAGCATGAAGGCACAAGAGTAAATTGGATCATTTACATGTAATTAAAATGTAATTTTAAATAAAAGCTACATCGCGACCTTGTATGTGGGGTTTTTTTAATGCCTTTTTTAATTTAGAAAATGATTGCGCTGATTACTGGCAGTGGATCCATTTCAAACAGAGATGCGCATAATTAGCTACAGCAACTAATTATTCTGCTGGAATCACAAGGGAGTCCTAAAACGCATAATCAGCAGGAAAACCTGCTATTGTGAAAAGGCCCGGCAGACTTTTTGGTATTAATTTACTTATCCATACCCAGAAGACATGTGCCTCCGTGATCCTCAGCACGGCCTGTGAGGATAACTTTATTGTCCAATGAAGACTCATTGTACTCAGGAATAATCCAATTCAACATCTGTCTTGAAGTCAATTAAAGACATATTTAATACACCATATACCTCAAACACATGAGTGTTTCAACAGTTTTTGGGGGCATTAAATAACATATAAGGACATGTTTTTAATAGTATATTACGAACAGCGTTGATATACTGCATATATACTGCACATATACGTATATCACGTGTATATGGTGCAGTTTATGTACAGTATAAATATAAATATATATATATGTGTGTGTGTGTGTGTGTGTGTTGGTATTGACTATCTGTATAAATCCAGCACAGATGCAGAGGTGGAAACTGCATACAAAGTTAGAGGAGCTTCTGCTGTAATATTAGATATTAAATATATAAAATTACAGTGCATCATGAATTATTACACAGCAGTACATTGGGAGCTTTAGATATGCTAGTCTAATTTCATGCTGTTGCTGTGGATTCTGTAATATAATCAATACGATACAGTGAGAACTTACAGCAGACAACCTCAGTGATTTTCATACAGACAGAGGTTAAAGGGCTGTTTTCTGAAAAATCAATAATATGTGGCACAAGCTTAAGTGACTTAAGTTCAGTACAGGTTAGTAACATAGCTTTAAAAAGCCGACGAAAGCACAAATGTGTTCAATGCTCCTGATTCCAGTGTTTTTATGATCCAAACTGAACTGAACAGTGATTTCACCTGCCTCTCAGCTGTGGGGAAACTGGAAGCATTTTGGTTCTGAAGCTCAGGTGAGATGGATGCTGCCCATAGGTATGCGGCACAGGTGAGCTATAGATGCGTGGAGTTTTGGTCTGGCTCTGATGCATTCAGTAGGCCACAGTGTTAGGACACAGTGTTACCATCTAGCAGGTGCGTTATTACAGCTTAACTGATTTCATTACATTATAGGCAAGCATTTCAAAATTAAACCAAGGGAAAATGTTTGTTTCAGCATACTTTTCACCCCAAGTATCGACAGTGATGTTTAGTAAATCCTTGACACAGCCAAACACTTTCTTGAGTTTTTTTTTTTTAAGAAGCCTACCAGTGACATTGCGTTTTTCCATTCTGAATTTTAATTTAAGATTAAACATTGCTTGTTATCAACCTCCACCTCCACGACCGGCGCCCAGCAGGTCTCTTGATCTAATCCACATTAACGTCCATTAGAGCTTTTAATTAGACACGTCGTGTGCCTCAGAGACACGACCAGTGTGAGGAAGGTGTGAAACAGGCTTCCAGCACCAATCAAAACTGAACTCTGAACGGTCCCAAAGTCCCTCACTCATAAAAGTTTCAGGTGGTGCAGGAGCTGAGAGACAGCTGAGATCTGCTTATTTGTGTCTGAGACCGCCTGGCAACCCTGGGAGGAGTTTTCTGGTGACCGTAGAACAGCCAAAGGGTGACAAAAAACGGGGGGAGGGTCACTCAATTTCCAAAAATTCCAATTAACAGGGACAAGAATTATGAAAGTGTTGGAGGCCACCCACAAGAGCACAGAGGGGAAACTAACAAGTCTAACAGCCTAAATAGGGCTAAAGGCTAAATCGTAATTGGGTGCATCTCACCGGATGAAAATTCAATGCAAGCTTAAGCCATCCGAAAAAAACCTGCCCTGCTCTGCAGCGGATGTGCAGCGGGGAATGTGCAACCCTCTTCCCCTCCCCCCTCCAGTGAACATATTAGAAAAAAAAACCTGTTTGAAGAACAAAGGGTTCTGGGAGTTTTTCAGGGACCCAAAAGCATGAAACGCGCCGTGCCTGGGAGGACTCGGGAGGATGAGCGGCAGAGGAATTTGAAGCCGGGCGACCATCAGGGAGCTGAACGAGAGGAGCTCCTCTCTGCCAGACAAGCAGAATTGCAAAGGCTGTGAGGGAATGGTGCTGTAGGATACGATTTCAGCCTCAATGCATCAAAGCCCTTAGCAGCAATTTGCTGGGAATGATATGACTGATCCCATGCCTGCCAAGCCCAGGGCAGAAAAGCTATCATAATTTTTGTTATTGGATACATTATTCTTCCAAAATCCCAGGGGGCGTTTTCACACAGGTTGTTTTAGATCAGCAACATTTCACTGTTGTCATTTTTGGTTGTTTTGTCATTAACTTCTTTTTTACCCCCCCCCCCCATTGAAGCACCCATTCTAAAAATAATTAGAATTCATTAAAGTTTAAAGGTGTGCTTGTTATTGAATATTTCAAATGGATGTATAGTTACTATGAGAGCTTACTAAAAGGCACAAAGGGTTGTTCTGTAATACAACAGCACTCAGGGAAAGTCTTTGGTTGGACAATAGCACTGCCACAAAAATACACCAAAATATGTATATTTGATGATTGAAATTTCAGAACAGCCCTCCCTAAATCAAAAAGCTTTCATTCTGATTGCCACAAATCTTATTTCATTTGGCAAAATGTTCCTATCTTTAAATATGTGATTAAACTAAACTGGAAAAAAGCTAGCACGCATGCCACTAACTTGCTGTAGCTGTTGACACTGGGTAAAGTTGACATCAGTGCTGTCAGTTGTTGACTGAATGAAGTGGCTTTTTGTTGAAGCTGCTTGCATAAACATCATTTTCCATTGAGATGAGATATTGCTACATAGGGATAAATAAAACCACCCTCATGTACATCATGCACCTGATCTCCCTGCCTCTCATCTCTTAACACTTAATACACATTTACTCAGTATGCACAGGAAAAATGTAGCAAATGTAGCAAGCATTTAGTTCTGGTAAAATGGGTCCTTTTTTTAAAAAGAAGCCTGAATTTGAAGTGATCTCCCCCTCTTTCTGCATCAAATGTCTGTCAATACAAGCTTCATATGGGGTTTAGTTCTATCAGTAACTTTTCAGCTAGTTTTGGAAAAAAGGCTGTATCACATATAAGCACAGCATGAATGAATATGCAATTGTGTAGGACAGACTAAAAGTGCTTTGTGTGTGTGTGTGTGTGTGTGTGTGTGTGTTTGGTATGTAGGACTTTAAGTTGGGCCTAGTTTAGGGGTTACAGTGAGCCTGTATATATATATATATAATATATAATATATATATAATATATTTAATTTCAATTATATTTAAGCAGTTAATTCTAGCTGAGGTGTCCAAGACCAAATATATACATAACCATCTTTAAAAGGGCAAATGCTGTCAGCAATACATCAGTGCGTTTGAAAAATCTGTACAATGTATTTTACAATGCAGTAAATGCCGCAAACAACAGTAAATGCTCCTTCTTCATTGCAGTGCACATTTCTACAGTGTAATTGAGATTATGACTTATGAAGTGTGTTGCATGAGTTCATAACAATTTTACTTTATTGCCCACAAGTCAATCCATTAATTCTATAAAAGCGGTCATTAAGTACTTCGCTGTACTGCTCTGACAGTTATTTCTCCTAAGTGCTTGAGCTTAATGAGATTCTTTTCTTCATTTAGCGAATAGAAAAAAGGGAGATGTTAATGAATGAATATATACCATATTAATGTGTATTTACATGTATAACAGTATTCATATATAGTAATGTAATGTAATGTCATGTAATTCTATGTAAAGTATATTAATACAGTATATAATTACAGTGATTGTGGTGAAGAGAGTGATTATGGAGTGGATAAATTGTTGGGAGACCCTGTACTATATCACAGGGTCTCCCAACAGTGTTAGGAGTCTGACCTCAAAAGTCATTAAGAATATCCATAGTGTTTCTTTTTTCCTTTTCAGAACATGTAAAATTGAAAAAATGTAAAGATAATGAACTGTTGCATATTGTGATATGAAAGAATATTGACACAGTCATTCTCTACATGGAATTAGCCATTTAACATTTTTATGTCATATTGGCAATTTTAGAAGCAACATTTGAATCAGTTAAAATTAATCTTCTTTCTTATCTTGTACAGCTCAATATTTGGGACTGGCCATTTGAGATTTTTCAGATATTTGTTAAATTAATGTAAAAAAAAATAATTTTCCAGTGAAAGAAATTTGGGCAAAAATATATGGTGAAAATGCTAATACAGACATTGTGGTACCTTGGTATCGTTGCTCCTGACAGTTTAAACCACTGATGAATGACAGTGTAAAAGACACCGATATTTTAATATAGTATCTGTTGTATAGTGATGGGAGACTCAGGATTGACACAACATGACAGCCCCAGTCATTATTGGGTCACACGGAGCCTTACCCTCCAACAGAAGCTATTCTGCGATAAAAAAAACTCATTTCACCAACATTTATCAACGGCAGGACGGAAATGTTTATTCATTGTTGATGCATGCTGCTGCTGCACAACAAATATCCGGCAGGGGGTTGATTTAAAATATCGGACATTTCAAAGTGAAAGGAAAATTGGTATGTTTCTCTTTCCGTTTGGAGCTTTTCTTCTGGGGTTGTTGCAGCCTGGTTTTAGTAAACAACAGCTGCCTTGCATGAAATATGTTGTTGAAAGTCACCCAGGAGATGGAGAGGGCTCCTTAGGCCGTCTGTCTGCAGAGGAGGCAGGCCCCAAAACTGGATGTTTGATGGTAGGAAACAAGCTGTTGTGCGCATGTTATAGAATGCGATGTTAAACCAAAACTGAATCTATTAATGGGCTGGTTTCAGTATCCCTCGTGTGCCTTCTCAAAACCAGCAAGTGATTTTGAGAAGGGTTTCAAAACAAGACACAACATTTACATTTATGCAAGCCACATTCCGTTGCGTTCGGTGGCGTTTCCTACCCCTGCAGCCGCCACGTGACTTTTTTTCCCTTTGCACGGCTGCCCACCTCGATGCGCATAGGTTTATGTAATGTTTATCGTGTTTGATAATTTTCTCCTCGTCGTACTCCACCTCACTCGTACACACTTGTAAGTCTGCCAGATGAATAAATGTAAATGTAATAATAGTAATAATAATAAATCAGCAACATTTTTCATTTATTTTAAGGTTCTGAAAACAATGAAAGGTGGCAGCCACCTCAACTCCTCTACAAAAATATTTAAGCCTGAAGCAACAGGCTGGCTTGGGATGTTTTTGCTTGTTTTTATTGTGTACTTCTGTATAGAGCGTGGTGTTCCGCTGGAAGTCCTTGTTCAGTGGATCGATAGACGCCTTAAAGACATGATTTACTGTCATTTTGACTCGTTTACACAAACACCGCTTCTGCGTCAGTTGGCTTCATGAGGCTATTATGGCTGTCTGGACTCCCATGGCTGTGGAGGGAATAGAACGTGGTCCGAAAACTCCACACTGGTGAAAGTGCTCCACGTGTCCCTGGCTCGATTGCTTATCCAAAACCACAGGATCTCGGTAATAGTGCATTATTTGGAGGCCCAGCGTGCAGGATGAAGGGTATCTGAAACTGCCTCCTCTCATTTTCCAGGAACCCCTGAACTGATATGAAAGCACTTTGTGGTCTGAACCAGAATAGTGCAACTGTACATTACCGAATGAGGGAATCACTGCGGCCCGGCTGCTAAGTGCCACTCTGGTTGTGGTTGAGCTGTGATGTGGAAGGTGTTTTTCTCCACCGGTATCATGGGGGTAAATTTGAGTCAGAATGTGTCGAAAGTAAAACTATTATGTAATCATCACCATCAGTGCTAAGGATAGACATACTGAAATGAGCAATGCTACAGCAACTACTCTGACTTCCTAGCTGTATATTATGAGGGGCTTAGTTTTGCCTCCTAATGCTTTCTAATTGTCAGTTGGAGCCTGACAGATAATTGATTTTGAAGGCGTTCAGTGATGTTTATGCTTTCAAAGCACTGCAGCTATGCTTTGACCAATATCACAAGAATGCTTGTCTATATTAATGTCAATGTGTTTCATTGTTCAGTGATGCCTGAATGTGGATTATCCCTCTTTAGGTTCTTATGAGGTTTAGATCAGTGAAAGATTTTCACAATAAGAGACCGCTCTTTCGGCAGACGCGTAAAAATTGCAAATGCGAGACAATTGTGGTACCAATTTCAGGCAGAAGAGCTTTTTAATAGTGATTGGGTTCGAGTGGAATACCAGTCGAGATTTTCTTGATTGTTTCAGTGCGCTGGCCAAGGCATCTCAACCCCCCCGCCCCCCACCCCATGGGAATGTGGGTAATCAGAAAGTAGGCCCAGACCATAATGAGACACTGCACTCGGCCTGCAGCGATAGCCTTACCTCCACTGTTACCACGGCTACCCCACTCTATCTGCCAATCCCAATACACTGGATGTAGAGATCAGGGCTTGCTGTAGCTTGAGGACTAAATTCAAAAGGTTATGTGGTGATGATGGGTGGCAAGGTACGGTTTCTGGTGTGGCTGAAATTCATGGGATTTGATAACATATGACCTTTAACAATGTCGGAGGCTGCCAAGTCCTGCACCCATATCACCTTGTCCCCGGCTGCCTTTTCATTTGAAAAGGGGAAGTTGTCACAATTGCAGGATTGGTTGAGGTCAATGGCTGGGATACACATAGTCCTTTATTTTCCAGTATCCTTGGCAATTACACAGCTGTAAGATATATAGCGGGAAATAGTTGAATTCACTTGTAACCCCTGTGATTTCTACCTGAGAGTTATATGTTAGTCTCCTGGAAATGTCTTGAGGGAATTTCAAGTTAGATATGTTGTGACTGCACTACCCTAATAATTACAGCATTTCAGATCTGGGTGCCATCTTTTTGGGGTTAATTCACACACACACACCCACACACACACACACACACACACACACACTCACTCACACTCACTGTTTATGGATGGTAAGACTCACACACACACACACACACACACACACACACACTCACACACTCACTGTTTATGGATGGTAAGACTCACACACACACACAGATAACAGGAGGAGCTCCTCAGAATATCAAAGTCAAATGAACTATGACATGTTGAGCATTTGGCAGATGGCCCCCTTAGGCTCAGAGGGGCTATTTCAGTACAGATCTCAATTAGTTGCTTGGCCGCTTTTTCGTGTGCCATTATCAGAGCCCATTATTCTTGAGAACAAAATGGGGGATACATGAAAGGGAGCAGTCTTTGCGGCGAGCAGGGGAGAAGTGTCCATCCCCATGGCGACAGAATATGGAAATGAAGACATTACAAGACAGTGCGTCCCACCTCCCTACTGGATCAGAATACCGGCTTCCTGGAGTTTTAAGTATTCTTTTTTTTAATTATAAGCATAATTGCACGGGGTTTAATGAAGCTTGTAATTACATTGTACGTGAATGAGGGCTATAGAAAACACACTCCCCGAACGAACACAATCCCAGGCCACCGACAGCGAGTTGATTCAGTGATTTGTTTGAAGTTGTCATCCTGTATGAGATGATACCCTGTGTTTAGACGCATTGTTTGGCTCAGCTAAAAGGCGCCCCTGTTAAGTGTCTAGCTGTTACGCTGCGGATCATTGATATGCAACAGATGGCTCCTGGGTCTAAGAATTAGCCTAAGACACCGCAAAAATATTTACTACTCGCACTGGCTGTAATGTGCATCAGCTTTCCCACAAAACATGTTTATGGTTATAGGTGATATGAGGCGTTTGATCTGATTGGTACTGGGAAATGAGAGACAGAGGCCTGGTTGAATGGGAACATTGGCTTCATTTAACGTGAACACAGCCCCCTTGCTTTTTCGTCTTAAATTGGTTTAGTCTAAATTGAGTAGCAGAGCCATGGGCCTGGCTGGAGGACCGTACCTCACATGAGGAAAGTACAAACCGTTCCTCTCGGTTGTCCTCTCCTGACCCGATGCAGCGGAGTGGTGCGACAGCATCGGCAGACTGTGGTGGTGTGGTGATTTATGATTTAGGATACACAGATAAAAATATGAAAACCATCAGGAGGCCAGAATGGAAGATATCACAGCACTCCATACATCACTGGAGACAGGGGTAATAATTACAGCCACTCTTCAGAAGTGTCCCATCACGTCAGAAGAACATCTTAATCTCCTGGTAAAGCGAGCAATTTCTTCTAACATCCTGTTTTCCCCCCCAAGGTCCTTATGACAAGAATATTTAATTGAGTACACGGCACTGTGTATTGATATTACTGTACTTTTTGATCCAGCAAACATTGCAGCCTGATGTGACCATAACGGTTTTAAGATTTTGCACTTCACAAACCATTGTATCTAAATTAAATAACTGTCAAAGCTGACAAAATTCAAAAGTGATCATTTTCAGTCATCCGTGTCCAATGAAAAGGACACATAAAAAGATACAAAGAAACAACACTGGTGTTAAATATGTAAAGGGAACCCCAGCCGGTTATCTTAGTTATTATTTAGCATGTCTAATTATAACTTAAAATTCAATTTAAAGTTTCAATTTAAAGAAGAAATATAAATAAAAACTTGCATGTTTGACATACAGTACCAAGAACATATCAACGCAAGAAGAATTGTAAGTGCTTGTTATTGTGCAGGATGTCCAACCATACATTTTACCCGGGGGTTCATTTAGTCCTAAAATCACTCTGAGTCCGGTGTCTGGAGCCTTCGCATAAGCCCTTCTTCACTTACCGGCAATTTTTATGCAAATCACATTTATAAAGCGATGCATTTTCATTTAATGAAAGAAGATGTCTGAGAGTGAGAACAAAAAGCCTTTTGATTTCAGGACCACTGTGTTGACATATTGATAAATTACGGCATATATGCATTCATTTACATGCAGGGGCCGCCGCTGGTCAGGTGGGAAGAAGAGAAAAATTAGCTTGATGTGGTTGGATAGTGAACTGTATGTGGGTGGGAGGAAAAACACAGTTTATGCGTTTGCGGTTGCAGCCAATTTCGGGTTATGCTTGGCTGGTAACTACCTAAAAGTCAAAGCTGCAGTATGTCTATTATGAACTGTGAATTTGTGTATTTTTAGCTCTTCCTACAGCCATATGTTCACTGAATTAACTAGGCTCTCAAATATGCAGCACAATCCACCTGTATGAATGCATGGACCTCTTTTCAGTCTAACTTTTAGCTGTTTTGCGTACCAGGTTTGTTAGCATTCACGACAGGTTTGGAAGCACCATGAAGGTTATTACTGATGTATTTTGGACTTTATACCAGAGGGCTGTGGCCCCTTGGTTAGAACCCAGACGTCGGCATGGCAAATTTTTGTGAGCTTCTTTTACATCTTAAAAAAACCTCTTGGTAGCTGAGCATTCACAGTCCAGACTACGGTGATAAGCCAGAGAGGGATGAATGATTTATTGACCCTCGGTGCAGACCTGGCTTTCAGGCCTTTCCCTTCTTTCCATCTCGTTGCTGTTATGAGCTCTGACACAGCCGCTTGTCATCCCCACCCACACAAATCCACCCATCTGACAGGGACCCATCTATCATTCATAGGACCGCACGATCACCTCACATTGTTCAATGCGGTTTCTCTGTCTCCAGCCTGTTGGCTGGAACCACAGAGATTCTAGAACAGGAAGGGGTTAAGCCCGGAATACATCTTACTCCTGGCAGACTGAACACAGACGCCTGTGAACTCTTTTGATGAGTACTTTGTGAGACAGGTGCAACAGCAAACTGGCAAAATAGGATTATTAAAATCTGCATAGTGTAGCTTCATTGTTGTATTGGCAGCGTTTCATGTTCAGATGTCTTCATGATGAGCGAGGGAGAGATTGATCGTGCTGCACAGTGTAACCAGTATAACTCAACCCCCCGGTGGGGCTGTTTGATGCATCTCCTTATTGTGCTTTCTCCTTCGTCTGAAAGCACATCTTTGAACGTCTCCCATTCGCATTATGGCGTGGAATGTGGGAGAGATCCAAATGCTGAAGGTAATATTCAGCTGAGTCTGTCATTATGCTAATCACAGATTCTCCTCATCTGCTTTTTTTTAGTTTTTTTTTTTAAAAAAAAGGAAAAAAATTCTTTTCCAAAAAATGTTACTGCATTTTCAGTTCTGTGAAAATGGCACCCAGATCTGCAATGAAATATAAGGCAGGAATGAGGCATTCGCCACTACAGAAAACATGGCCTGGGTCCCTTTGGACCAGTAGTAAGATTCCTGACAAAGCTCCTAATATCACATTGGCTGTCCAGTGTCCAAACATGCTTCCAGGTGCCGCGAGAGTCTGATCCAACCATCCACACATTAGCCAGGCAGTATTTTAATGACTGCACATTTATGTACACAGTACAGCGTCAGTTACAGAATGGCACCGACTGACAAGACAAAATCATGTGTCTATTTCAGAATCCTATTATGTCTTATTTAAGTTAAATAGGATGCTTTCGGATCATGTGATTTTCTTTGACGTGGTCTCAACTCGATTTCCACTTGTTCCATAATCTCTCGTTGTCTCCTTTGCTCTCGGTGGTGCTGTGAGAGAGCTTATTACAGCAGATTTCCACTGGCCACTCTTTTAGTTAATTTTAAAAGGTAGCACATTTATTGTTTACAGCATGCTGGCTCAAAGTTCCAGTGTTTCCAGACATGGATTTTTTTTTTCATTTTCATAGAAGGTATAAAGAGAGTAATGTCTCCCTCCCTGTGCTAGAAATGCGACAGAGCTCCAGACCGCCTGAAACCAGATAGACCTCTCGGTGCATTACAACACAGAAAAGACTTTGGGGGGATGTGTGTTACGTCAGGAGGCGGAGGTAAATCAAGAGAGGCACTGTGTGGTTTGAATGCCGCCATCTTTCCCTCCCTCGCCTGTGTGAGACGCCTTTATATACCAGAATGACAGCAGCGCTCTCTCTGAGCTTTGCCTTCACTGGGAATACTCCTTACCTAGCCTACAGCATTCCTCTACCTCTGTACCTGCCCTCCACACTCACCTGTTGGGCTGGAGGTGCAAGGTGCACTGAAAGCATCATCATCACTGCTTTCTGATTGGATCGATTGATTGAGTGATTGATTGATTGATTGCTTTGTATTTGTTTTTTGTTGTTTTCTTTTTCTGTCATTTATGCATCTGTCCAATCTAAGCTCGCATCGTCTTCACATCCTGCTCCTGTCGCGTGAACTGCTGCGCTGAAGTCGAAAGAATTTACTCTACAAATTTGGCCATAAAAAAAAAAAACTGTGACTGAATTGTATCATTTCCAAAAAAAAAGAATCATTTCCGTTGCATAAACATGAATTATATATGATGAAATGAGCCGTGTCGCTTGAGCGTATAAATTATGCATGTCCTTACATCTATTCATTGTTCTGCAAGTCTGAATAATTCTGTGTTTGTGCTTACTGTGTCATAAAATCCCAGCAATGCACAGCTATTATACACATGAAAGCACAGTTTATTTTGCAGGTAACATTTTATTACAGTTTATTTTGCAGGTAACATTTACAGGCAGTTTGATCAGGACTCACAAAGTAGTAGAGGTTATAAACTCTACGGTGCACTCTACGTTATTCATGGAAAGGACAAATAGATCTGCATGTGTGGTTATCTTTGTACAGACTTTCACATTCTGTGCATGCTCGCATCCAAATGAAAATTATGACAAAACAAACGAAGATGCAATTTGTACCACAAAAAAAGCCATACGAAGATTTGGTACCTTCAGTTCATCTCTTGAACTTGATGTAATCAAAATTGCATAAAATATTCATACTTGTTTTACTTGTAATTCATCAAGGTGCATTATTCTGGGAAACAAGTCCAATAACCCTCTAAGCTTGGCAATAAAGTTGCCTCTGTAATAAAACATTTCCACGACTTCATTAGCACCTGACCCTACAGGCTATCCTTGGATAATACATGAACATAATCACGAAAAACAAACCTTTTGTGTATTCTGCTTCTGACCATTTTTATCTTTTTCTTTTCTATTTCATCAGGCCTCTGAATG
Organism: Megalops cyprinoides; assembly: GCF_013368585.1. Taxonomy (NCBI): domain Eukaryota; kingdom Metazoa; phylum Chordata; class Actinopteri; order Elopiformes; family Megalopidae; genus Megalops; species Megalops cyprinoides. The sequence continues at coordinate 4,347,392 of NC_050607.1, read as the reverse complement.
TACCCTTATGCTGAACTATTCTCCTTTGCACTCTGTAACAGCACCCCCCTCTCTCCGCATCAGAGCTATTCTCTATTCTGCCGCCTCTTTCCAGAAAGCCAGCAGGCTTACCTGTGTCCTCAAATGGCCTTCATTCTGACTCAATGCCGAGCTGCAGTCACCCTTTTGTCAAATGAACTTTTTGAACTTTGTGAATATTCCCTGAACTGTCACCCCGCCTCTCTGGCACATGTGCTTTTGTAAAATCCATAGGCCTGCTATGAAATCTCTGCTATGAAGCCACCCACTGCAACTCCTCTTCCCCTTGTTCAGTCCCACAGATTCTTTTGAGGCTGTGCATCCCTTCCTCCTGTCCTCTTAACCCGTGACTCTGACACAGTCACAAGTCACAACAGATATGGGGATACAAATCAAAAAGAGGGCAAAAGTGATCTTTGCATTTTTATGTGCCACACCATGCACTCGATAAAGGATAAAGGGAATATTGGGATGGGAGCGTTCAGCGCACCAGTGACATCAGATGAAGTGAAAATGATAATCAATCTTTTGTGTGGATAAACATAAACATAAACACACAGGTACACTTTTCCAGTTCGAGGGATAAACGCTCTCCGACCGAAACTCAAACCGACAGTGAAATTCTCAGCACAGTGAGCAGCAGGGTGCTCACAGAGCCAGTGCTGCTCTGGTTGTGGTCAGGAGATGGGGACAGTTGCAGTGTGGCCCGTAAGTAAGAACATTTCCTGCCACTATCCTGAAAAATAACCAGTCTGCATCTTCCCATTTGGCTTCGCTCACCAGATCTCATTCATGTTCTCGTATGCGTGCTGCCAAAGTAACTCATCTCAGCAGAACAGCTGGAAGTGTAAACTTCCCTCTGGTGCTGCCACTGTTACGAATCCAAAGAAAGGATCCAAACAGTCCGAAGGCCTTCCGAACAAAAACAGTAACGTGTTTGTTTCAAGTGACGAGAGTATTTTCAACAGCCACTGGGCAATGAATCCACTGGGAAATTGCTTTTGAGTCACTGGCTCCATTAATTGTGCCTTGCCAGTGTTCTATTTGTCTCAGGTGGTGCTCCTCTGGAACTCTGTCCAGCTGCCCCTAAGCTATGCAAAATAAGAGCCTTTTTTTTTTTTTAAAGTTGAGGCTGGAAGGAGGCGAGGCGTATTTTTTGCATGCACATCATGGAGGCACTCTTATTCTGAAGGCATTGTCTGACAGCGTCTGATAGGAGAGAAGTTTCCTTCTGAGAACAAAGTGATGGCAGGCAAGCGGAGGTACTTGAGGAGAAATACAGTACCTGGAGCATTAAGGGCCCAGCTCAGGCAGATGATTACTTTCACAGCAAATTACCGCGCTGTTCCGTCAGGCACTCAAGAGGCACTTCGTTTTGATCAATGGCGTACATGAAAAACACAGATGAAATTCTAACAGCACTTGAATGCGTGGCACAAATAAAGCACCTTGTCCAAAAATTGCTCCGGTCCATTGAGAGATAATGTCTGCATTAGAATCAAAACAAGATGGGTGGGGGGCTGGAGTGGATGGCTGGAAAAAGTGTGTATGTGTATGTGTGTGTGCGTGTGTGTGCGATTGTTTGAGAGTGTGTGTGTGAGATTAAATATGCATATGCATGTGATTGTAGGTTTGTGTGTGTGCGTGTACACGTGTGCCTTTTGTGCGGCTGTGTGCACGTGCGTGTGTACGTGCACATGCATTGGTGCATGAAATAGCATGTATGGCAGTCCAAAAGCAGGAGAGGTTGAGGAAGCTTCCATTATTAGAGAGAGTGTGTGAAATACTCACAGTGTCACTATTTAAATGCATCACTTGACACACACTGTGTGAACCGCAGTGGTTCTGGAGGAACTTCAAAGAGCGAGTGAAATTCATCTTTCTTTTCATCGCTCAGGGTTGGAAGTGTTAGCATTTCACGCTACCAGGTCTGTGCAAAGATCAATGAGCTCTAACACATCCCCCATCGTTACTGACAGCCATGCAGCGGTCTCTGTATCAGTGGAGTCTGGAGTGGGTCATTCTAATAAAGAGATCATTAACATATGGATGTGCTACACTAACATGGAGCTATTGCCTGTTATCTGTGAAGGATTGTGGGTGCATGTATTATTCTGAGATATTCTTCAAGGGAATCAAAATGTTCTCATATACTAGGATCAAAATGAGGGGCTTATCGATGAAGTTTTAACAAAAAGTTCTTCATTTTCTTCAGGGTTTTTAACAGAATTAAGCCCTATTTGTCTGTCTGTTTTATGTTTCCATCCATTCATCTGCCTGTTTATGCCTCGTATGATGTTGCATATGCATGGATCTTATCACATTTCACTGCTTAAGGTGATCTGTGTTGATTTATAAATGGCATTACTCGTATATATCAGAATCGACCACGAATGGCTCTTGGCATTGATGGCTTTGTCACAATTAGAAAGGCACTGAGCATGATTTGGTTCTATGGAAACATTAAATGCATTGTTGGACATAACAAGCATTTTTAAATAACCATTTCACGGGTTTGATGTAATTGGTATGTCACACACAACACACGACATGGGGTTTACTTTAAAATGCATGATGACTTTTTCTGGGAAACATGAAATTAATTTTAATCCTTTTATTAGATGTGTGTGGTGAATGATAATTATGAGCTAATCTACTGATAAATATTACTGATAAAGATTCGTAAAGAAACTACTGATAAAGACCAGCCTGAGGGGCACTTTAAACCTTCGGATTAGCTCACAAGATGGAGAAAGTATTTGCATTGCACTTGAACATTTGTAGGGGAAAAAATGTAGCCCAAAAAAAAAACTAGCTATTCAGTGTTAAGTACGAAACATATTGCCATGGGAGTGAATATGGGTTTAGAGAAATGGACTCCATCCCCCATCTATCACTGTGACACCAGCTGCAGTTCTCCCAGTCTCTCCACATCTGAAAGCGGGGTCAATGCCTCGCATATAAAAACAGGCGGTGACTCAACCGCGTTCCATGTCTCGGCGCGCAAAAAAAAAAAAAAAAAAATCCCATGAGGCTCTGGGGAAGCGAGAGAATGTGCGGCCCGTAGTTATCCAGGCTCTCATTCCAAGTGACAAGAGCTTAACGGCAACTCCTAAACTTCAAGCATGCAATCTGTTCAGCATTGTCTGTTTCAAGGCCCCCCCCTCCTCCCATTTGTATTATAATTTTCACAGTAATGATGTTCATGGCTTTCACCTTTGGGGAAAATACTCCAGCGCTGAAGATCATGTCCTCCCATTTATTTGGTCCAGAGCCACATCTGTCAATGCTGGGTCAGTTTCATCTTTTATTTACGTTTAAGAGAATGGTGTTTGTAGTTATTATGGCTGGTCCTGGATCAGCTGGGGCAGATCACACTGTACATTCATCCGTATCTTTCCACTAATATGACATATAATGTTTTAGAGTTACAACAAGCATTGGTCTCTTGGTAAATTTGCATACATTGTAAGAATATAAAACATTGTAATTTGGCTCAATGGCATAAGATGTACCCATCAAACAGTTTACCATCTCAGTAATTTCAAACAAACTTCCTTTTTGTGATAAATGACGTTTGGTATTCTCCCCTTTGTACATCAAAGACATATCCTGGAAATGCATCAAACTTTAATCAAAGACTAAGCTCCCATGAAAACAGTGCCAAAATAAAAATACTTTGTTTTTGTAGTAAACATGTTTTTTGCTGCCTTCTGTAAATGTAAATGTTTGATTTTTATTGCATTATGGATAATGCAATAAATAAAGTCAACAAATAAGTCAACCCATGACTATAAATACTTCTGAACTGAATAATGTCACACAAAAGAGTCTGAAATGAATTAACCTTCATAAATAGGAATGTACAGCTTTATATGCATTAGAAAATGGCAAAAAAAGCTAATGACTAAGATGACATGCAGTCATTAAATTGCATCCTTCCAGTAGCTGACTTTATGAATACAAAACGAAAACCTGTTCATTTTTGAATCTATTGCTTTTAGCAGACAACCATAATCCATGTTTTTCACATATTATTGCAGTATATTATCCTTTCACAGGGTGGGAGTAGAATTCCCAGTAACTAATCTTGTTGCTTCGCTTCCAGCACATACAGTATTTAATCCAGAATGTCTTAACAGTTAGGTCTAGAAATGTTTGAAATGAGGTAGAAGCTCAATCAATAGCATTACATTGGATATGTCATGCGAAAATGCTTAATAGTCATCACTGTTCCAACATATAGTGTGCAGGTATGATGACGTTGTAAAGATGTTTGTAACTATTTTGATTTTGGGTTCAGAAAAAAATTACTTTCTAACTGAGCTGGAGTCACCATTTCCAGTAACTGTATTCACTGTTGTGGGAAGGGGTATTGGCCATCAGCGCAGAAAGTGTAATATGTTCCAGGAAAAAGTGAAAACAATTAACTCAGTCGTCAATTACACTCTGCCAGCCATGATAAAGGATAAATCCTTTATTTTATATTTACTTGGCATAAGTCCTTATCATTTCCCCTTGATTGGGTGCAGTTATTATTTTTTTATCAGTGTTAGCTGTCTTAGCAGCATCATGTTTTCTTCTTAACAAGAAATATGGTTTGATGTGAAGGAAGTAGCCATTTTGAGCATGTGTGTGTGTGTGTGTGTGTGTCTGTGTGTGTGTGTGTGTGTGCGCGTGCGCAAATGTGCGCATGTGCCTGTGTGTGTGTAGAGAGAGAAAGAGAGAGAGAGAGAGAGAAAAAGTGTGTCTACTTGATGGTAACAATATGAATGTAATATCATATGTACTCATCTTGTATGTCACTCTGCATAAGAGCGTCTGCTAAACAACAAAATGTAAATATAGATATGAGTTTTTAACACGGACAGGAATGTATCAAACATGTTCAACAGGGTTTCTGCAATGAATGCCGTATTCTTCTGTTTTCTGTTTGACCGTGAGAAGACCAGTGTTCATCATTCACATTCAGTGAAGCGAAAGAGTTTTTACACTTAATACACCCTTCTTCTAAAAAGCTTCTGCTTTTTATCAAACTTTCTTTGCCAAACGTAAAATCAGAAACTAAAAGTGAGTGGGATCAGCTCAGCAAATTTATGTGTCTGTAAATGTTTGATGATGTGAAAGCATTGCTGGGCAGGTGTGCTGACTGGGCGACCCAAAGAGAGGCTCAGAATGGGGGTTGTATTGGATTCTTTTGAACCTGCGTCCCTGTGTTTGCTCTCTGTAGGTACGCAGGGCTGTGTTTGTACTCACACAGTGAAACTTGAACCACGGTGGGAATGAGCCAACAGCCGTCTGGGACCTGTGAAACCCCCCACCTGGACAGAGACAACAGTGCACTCCTCCTCCATCACGAAGGTAAGGCAGGAGTCCTGTACGCTGCGGTTATAGGGGGAATGATTTCGCCTGCAGCCATACCGCCTATTTGTGCCAAACAGCTGAAGTCAGTTGTGGCAGGGCCTGGCTGGTACTCACAGGAGATAAACTGTTGGGAAAATCGACTGGAAGTGGACTGGTAGTGTAGGTGCAATCGTGAGACTGAATTTCTTTCACATCTTCAAATGTCTGGAAATAGACGGACCAAATACTTTTGCCTTAAACACAATATTAATGTGTGTGTGTGTGTGTAGTACTGATAATGCTAATAAAGATAATAATTAATTGCATTTACGAACTGCTTCTCAAGCATGCATGTTGAAAGCATACTCTAAAAAAAGAAAATGTGAAAGATTGCAAGGAGATTGTGAAGTTACAAAGCTAAAACCATGCGGAAGACTATAAAAATGTACACAGCATAAAAAAAAGTTATGAAAATGTGTAAGTGAAAAAGAAATGTAAAATATTTACAAGACAGAGAGAAAGCTTGGCTTAAAAGAAAAGGCTTTTTCAGAGTGACCTATGAAATAAATTCTGAATTCAGTTTTTCCTGCTCATAGTCAGTTGTACTGTCAAATCCTTACTGTGAGGATAGCTGAGTACATCTTGACTTCGGTGATGTACTCTGTGTGTGGCAAATAAACATTTTATACTGCAGCTTGCCATTATAATCCTTTGACAGCCTGTGGCCTTGCACTTAATTGACAAACAGCCCGGTTCGGCCTTTGGAAGTCACCTGAAGCAGGCGAGACCTGTGGCCTCTCTGCCCCTCGTGGTTTTAACCATTCATGTGCCCCTCAGGATTGCTCACTCGCTGCCTCCCTGACAGGTGTGATGGATGAAGGCACGGGTGGCGTAGAGGCTCGACATGGCCGACGCAGTCAGAATATTCCACCGCTGCTCGCTCTACAGTCCCCCCCCCCCCCCAAAAAGACTCGGATCCCGCTCATTAATCTGCGCGCTGATTACGATCGGCCAGGGCCGTATCGGTCGGGCGGTATCGATCGGGTCTCCATGGCGGCGTGACCGCGCGCATAGATCATTCACTTACCAGGCCCTCTAAATAATCCTGCCATTTCTGCCTGCCTGGTCGTGACTGAATGAAACCACCCTGTCTGGGCTTTTAGAGGTGAAGGCAAATAAAAAAAACAAGAGAAAAATTAATCTGGCTCCACTTTCGATCACTCATAAATGAACACGAGTTGCCTCAGACATTTTTCATGGAAGCTATTTTCTCAGCTGGATTGATTTGGGCAGGAACCAGGCGTTAATGAACCAGATATGTGAAAGATGGGTAGACAGGAAAGAGGTTGTTAGGAAACAATCTTTAGTGTTGCTGCATCCACTAATTAAGACCTGTATACAAAGTGCTTTTAATAAGGGTAATTACACATAGATTATATTGATGATCCATTCTAATAATTTGAAAAACTGCAGAAATCTCAAAGGAAGTAATTAATTTAAGCTTCGAGGAGATCATTGAGTGTCCTGTACAGTACCTATAGTGCTGGTTTCAATTTTATATTTTAATTAGACTGGCCTTTACTTTGACCAACAAATTTAGGTCAGAGTTAGTTTTTTAGTTATTCAGAGAACACTTGTTTTATGTAAGTGTGAAATAAGCAAAATGCTAGCACGCTGTTACAGAAGGTTGCACTGCCTGAAATGTGCTTTAGAAAGTTAATGCCAAACAACTTCAACTGAATCATCCCATGCTGTAATTAAGTTGGAAATAAGATGGCTAAATTATAGAACAACACATTCATGCATTTATTGCTGGTTTATTTTATCAGAGCCAAGTTATACAAACAAGACCCACAATTCTTTGCACAATGCACCAGTACTTTTAAAATCTAACCAGAGCTAAGAGAGCTCTGAGTGTTCCCTCCAAAATTTCCATAAATAACCTATTTCTCAAGATGAAATTTTCAGATTAATATTCTCAGAATGAAAAAAAACTCAGGTGGCTTTAATTTTATTTATCTCTAGTCAAAGATGTTCAATTATTTTATTTCTTTTAAAAAATATGAAGAAACATTGTGTAGCACCACTCACAGGCTAGGTAGGGTGTGCTTTAGCTAATATAAATTATTCATGGGCTTGCTAGAATGCAGGGTTTAGATATAAGGTACTTAATGAATTGTGAGTGGCTGTCTGTACCTGTCTATTGTGACCTCATAATTCGCTGGGGGCCGTGTTATGTGATTGCTCTTAGTCCTGAAAGCCCTCCGAGGCCCAGTGTCCACATCCACTTCACACATTCAGCTGAAAGCCCTTCACAGTTCAATCAGAGAGCCAATTCAAACTTCAGTATTGAATGAGGTGAGCACCAGAGATGGCCAGAGTCTGCTTCAATGGGCACACCTTTCTGCCCTGACTGACCAGCATCTCTGCAATTACTCGACCTCTCTGCACTGAGGTGCAAGTCTGAGTGGGAACGCTCACTGAATCTGATCTGACGTGGCCGACAAGAGCTTGGCAAATAACCTCGGCTGTTACCACTTCATATTTTACCTTTACAGGAAATGCAATTCCTAATGCAGTCACTTCCATGCAAATACAGCAAAAAAAAAGATACATTTTGACCTTAAAAGAATATTTGTTTTGATCAGTCTATAAAATTGTGTTGCATTAGCAAAAAAATTATATTATCAGTTTAAAAAAAAAAAAAACAGTTGGTGATAAGTTGATACCATACATCCGATAGAGCCTCGCCAGCTGCAGTCGTTTAGAGGCCTCTGAAGGATTTCAGAGCACACGGCTTTTTTCTATCATGAAGATAAAGCCAAGAGCAGTGGGGCTTTCGAGTCCAGACTAGGTTGTTGAAACAGAATGCCTGACTGGTTACAAGACAAAAAGCCTTAATCCTGCTCTCTCCATCAATCTCAAATCACAAGGGGTCTGACGCTGACCGGGGAGCACTTTTCCATTCACCTTCAGAAATGATCAGGGCATCAAAACGGAAATTATATTCCCTTTAGCAGGCCCCAGTCACTGCCACTCGCGAGCCTGTGTGCAATTTCTAAACTTCAGCACCTGCTTTGAAGCCTTAGAATTTCCCTTGTCTGGAGGTACTATTAAGACTTCAGAGTTCGGCTACGTTATTAAATTCCTTTTCTGACGTCTGTGACTGTTCGAGGAGCAACAAAGGGCCAGATAAGGGAGTCATTTCAAATCCCCTCAATGTATTTGAATGTGAATGCGTGCTGATTGTAAGGGCTGTAAGATGACAATGCTAATTTGCATACCTAGTTTAAACAGGATTAATTTTCTGCTGATAGCTTTATTTTGAAATGTCAGCATTCAAAGTATTTCTGTGACTTGTGGTTATACACATATATATACCTATGCAGTTAACCTGTCTCTGTGTTCACCAAAGTGTTTTAGAGTGGCTCATGGGTCATAGCCCTTTTTTCACCAGCTCTCCGTGACTGTCACAGGGAGGGGATCCTCCATGTTAGGCTTCATTCAGTTGTTCATTTTTGCCTCTTTGTGAAAAAGGATTGCCATTTTCAGTTAAAATCAAATTTATCAGCGTCACATGAAGAGGCACTTCACTTCCAATGAGTCTCAAAGGCATTGCTGTAGTTTTAATGAATTCTAAATTCCATGTTATTCATAAGTGACCTCCCGCATGCCTTCAGTCAGAATTGGCACCTGGGTTTGTGCACCTGAATGAGCTGTAGGTACTGTGGTGTGTTACCCCTTTGATCCGAACGTCAGCACTCAATATCAGCTTTCACCACCAAAACAGTCTATTATTATCTGTATATTAAAACTGGAGATTGAAAAACATGAAACAAAACCTGCTTCTAGTTGAACCGGCTCCTCATATAAGCTTATTTCTTGGTTTTTTCAATACCATCATTATTATTAGCAGTAGCAGTAGCAGCAGTGGTAGTAGCAGTAAGATTGGTAATAGCATTAGTAATAACAGCAGTAGCAGTGGAAGTAGCAGTCATAGTAGTATTACTTTGTTTGCATATCAGTATCTTTTGTTAGGCTGTGAACAGTGCTGTTTTTTATTTTTTCACTGACGGTTTGCTGTTAAATTTAATGAGTAGGGTGGAGGGGCAGAGAGGACTGTGCACAGTTTCAATCAGCTTCTTCAACACGCGTATCATAATAGAAAATGCTCATCATTGTCAGGGACCGAGATTTCATTTTATTCACATCACTCTGCTTTAAATAGCACTCTGCCACAGCAGCTTCAAAGACCAGTTTAAACAGTAGGTTGTGAGCTCATATCAGCTGTGAAATTCAAACAAAGATGGACAGAAATAATTAACAGTATTAATGCTACCATTACTGAGATCCATTTTGTTGCAGACCACCAGTGGTGCCTGTTTGAATTGAGCTGTCATTTCATGTACAATACCCAATGATTATTGGATTTTCTCCTTGACATACTATACATGCATTATATAGTTATTTCTAATCATTTTATTGTGAGTTTAATAATTCATGGTCGGTCAGTACTATGAATTGCAAATGCTTGTTGAAAGAAATTGAATGGATTCACAGTTTCCTTTTAACCAGACAGATGACTCAGTTGTTATTTTAGATAAAGATTTACATTTAGATTATTTTGGATAGGTATTTATTATATTTATTTGAGATATTTATTCTATCATAACCAATTATCATACCACTTATCTTTATCAGTTGTTTCATTGAGGTTTATTTTAACAGCGGATGGGGTTCTCTTTAAGGGACTAGTGAATGGTAGGCTAACAGCCACCAAAAAACCCCAAAACAGCTTTAATCCTGCAGAGGGCGCTGTAGCTAGCATCACAGTCTGTCTACTGTGTTCTCTGTTGATCATAATACATAAGCTTAGAAGCTGCATATTGGATGCTGATTAACAGAGGAAATTCAAATGAAATTTGAATCTTTTGTGTGTATAAGAATCATGAATTCAAACAGAAAGGAATAAGAGCATTTATTATTGGCCTTGGAGAGTGAAGCTTTGTGTATGCACCATACGTCTAGCTGACCAGAGTTTGTGCACTGCCATGGGTCGTGTCTCCTTTTGATTGTTTTATTAGTTTAACAAGTTGCTGGAGTTCTACCTCTGGTGTTCCTAGAATGGTAGAGGTTGTTTATAACTATAACTTTATAACTGCTTTTATTGGACAGATGCTCATATTTGGACATCAGGGTTTATGTGGGATGAGCAGTGGGGGTAGTAGTCCTGTTGTAATGGGTATGGTGCTAGTCTCCCAGTTCTTACACCAGGGCCGGATTGCACCAAGAGGTTATTTTCAACCACAGAACTCCGCAGAGAACAGAACATTGTTACTAATACCAATTTACGTCTGACGTGAGGTTGGACAGCTACACTAATTGCACTGAATCACAGTCCTCCCTGCGGTATTAACAAAGATGCCACTCATATGTGAGCAGTTCTCGTGCTCTTTATCAGGTGCCGGTAGCCCTGGTCCTGGATTTATGGAGATGCTTTGTTCCAGCTTTTAATTGTGCTATTAGATCCATTATGATGTGAGATGAGAGCAGGTGACCAGTAATTTTCACCTGCTTGCCTTGAATCAATCAGCCATTTAATCAAGTCGTTAAATCAGTGGCTCCACTGTGTTTGACACTAGCAGCCATAAAGGCACATGGCTGGCACTCTTAATCGGCAATACTGTCACTGACCCAGCACATCTTCCTCTGAGGAAAGTCTTTCCCCTGTGATGTTTTATTACTCAGTGTCTGTCTGACAACTGAATCTGTTCAGGTCATCTGTACATGTACAGAGTAGTGAAGGAGTGCAGTTTATTTTCACTGCAGTAAAACCATTAACCTCCAAGAGTTCACAAGATTCTGCTTTTTGTTTCAGCACAGGCCTTAATTGGAGCCATTGATTGGATGGTGACTTGAATGACCCGTTCCAACACCTTCAGGATCCCAGGAGTGGAAACCAGTAGCCGAGGTACTTCCAGGTCCGTGAGCTTTAAGTAGAACCTTAAATTACTAGATATGGTGCACTGAGTAAATGTTTCACTTAGACTGAAGACATATTTTTGTTTGTGAAGATATAATTTTATGAACAACGGTTAACATTCAGCAACATATACAACAATACATATATTCAAAAACAGCCCACAACTTTACAAAGCAGCAACAAGTCTCCGTTTCTTAAAATATGAAATAGAAATGGTCTAGCAATTGAATTTAGTAATGGGTTTTGTTGCATAAATCTACTGCTATGGTGCATGGAATCTCACCAAGCTTGTCTTTGCCCCTTACTGCCACCTTTACAAACACCACACTCAGATGAGCTGGCAAACCTTATGTACACTCAGCTGTGTCAATTAACTAAATGAGGTATGATCTAATTAAATCGAAGCCAGGTGGAGCAGCAAGCTAACGATGAAGTGTGATGAAGAGGATCAGAGGATGCTTGAGGGTCTTTGGTGATGCAATGGGCAAGGCTAAGGCTGTTGTTGCTGTTAGTACTCTGCTGTTGCTATGAAGTTACTGATCCCGGTATACCCAGTGCAATGATCAGCCCCCTTTTTTATTTTAAATCTCTTATGGATCAGTTTTGTTTGTTAACTTTTGTTGTTTTTTTTTTTTCATAACTGTACTCATGATGAAGGTGTCCCCATGGTTCAATCAAAAAAAAAAGAGGAGGCTGACTACCTGAGCAAAATTTTCTCTCTCTAGAGCTGACTCCAACGTATAAATTGCATTCTCAGAAAAACAGAGCTCACTTCTGCTGCAGACATACACTGTAGTTTTTAATTTAACATTCTGCTTCGCTGGGCTTGGTGCAGTATGGTTTACAGCCGCACTGAAAAAGGTTTACATGTTATGGATGGAAGGGTAGTTATGTGGTTCTCTGGAGGCACAGCAGTAAGATACTGGCATTTCACCGAGGCGATCAGAGTTCAAACCCAGGTGAAGTGCTTTGTTTCATTTTTTACTATTGTTGTCTGAATTGGCAGGCGTAAGTGTTTAAACTTAAGGATGGGTGGTTGGAGCAGTCATTCTGGAGTGACTCATAGGGTGAATGCAGGGGTTACCACCCTGAATGTTGTGGGTTCAGTCTCTACTTTGCCCGTATGTTGCAAGGATGATTGTTTGCAGTAGACTTTTTAGATTATATCATTAACTACAGTGGACAAGTTGGTAGAGCCAGAACTCTGGTGTGGCTCCTGGGTGAAACACCTGTATCCTGTCCCCATGCTATCTGAGAATGACAAAGGGGCCCTCTCTCTGTGTTATGCAAAGCTACACTTTGGGTGGCAGAAAAGAAGCTCTTTGCTGCGGTTTAACCCTGATCTTTCAGTCAAGGGAGTTGCATCTTTTCTCTGTGTACTCGTCCATGTTGATAAAGATCCATTTGCATCCTCACACTGAAAAAAACACAGTAGTCAGACTTGAACTTTGATTGCTTCATCACAAAGCAATCATCTTGCCTTTGTGCCACCTGAAGACTGCGCTCAACTATCAGACAAAAACTCACATAGGAAAGATAACCCTGCAAAGTGTTAAGGAGGGTGAGGCTGGAACATCGTTTTCCAGTGATGGAGGGTGACCTTTAATCTGGAGACACACCGTGACACCTTTGGCAGTTCATCAGTTGTAAATCTGGCTGTATCTCTTAGAGCAAAGGGGAAAAATTGTTGGTGTTTGCCAGCCAAACAAGAATTATGCTTACTGTGACACATCTTCGCAACATAGACTAACATCCTGACAGTCTCATACATTACATTCTCTACTGTGAAAGCAATATTCTGAGGTGAGACTACAATGAACAGCCTTCAGCTTGAAGATCAGGATTAACAAATTCAGTTGCCAGTCTGAGGCAAAATGGCTTGCGAATCTAATGGGAAAAGAAGCAAATTATTTAACAACACTCAAAATTTTCTAGTATAATAATTCCCTTTCAGTTGTTGACAGCCAGCTAAATTATTTCCTCCAAGGATGTTTATCCTGTGTGAATTACAGTAAAGCAGACATCAAATCACTTACTTTCAGGCTTGCATTACCAAACTGCCTTTGCATTTGTCATTAGCTGTATTTTTAAGAAGTCTGTTTTCAAGTAGAAGAAAAACACATTGATAAAATCTCACCACTAACAGTGAGAATCAGAAAATTCACTCTCAAACTCTTTCCTAGATCACTGCGATAGCATGCTGTGCTGTGTAAAATACCCACATTCCTCTCCAGTGATCATTTCCATACAGATATTCAGCCATAACAATAATATGCATTCATAACAGCAGTGAACCCATATCAAAAAATGAACTCGAGCAACTGATAAAACTGAAACGAGTGGAACATCGACAGCACATTCAGCTCATTCATTCATTCTTTTGTTCAATCATCTGTATCAGTCACACTCGATAACGTTCCACTGAATCACTTCAGCCAGGTTCTACAGTGTAAGTCTGAATGAACTACTCAGACTCTATGGTCTGTCCCCTGCTTTTTTATGGGACTGGATTTGAGCAAGAGTTGTTTCTAAAATAGATGCAAGCCTTTTTTTTTCTTTTTAAACTTTAGTTTCACATTTACATGAGGGAGTGTACAGTCTGAATGCAAATTACATGTCACAACAGGGTGTCAACATTAATTTTATCAATAGCAATGTGAGTCAGGGTTTAGGCCACATGTTGCCAAATGCTTGGTGAGGCCATTGATAACAAACTAACGAGACTAGCTGCCTAGTTACCTGACCGCTGCCACTCCAGTATGGTGTGTGAGGTGAGGAAATTACACTTACTCATCTGACTCATTAATAGCTATAAGAAACGCCCTTATTTTTATTGTCATGATGCTCTAAAAACTCCCAATAAATATGTCCAGTCCTGAAATATTGGACAGGGTATCAACATTATCATAAGCCTTTTACTTTCATCATAGAAGCTTGTGGTTTTCCATCGATACCCTATGGACAAGATTATTTTTTTGGCCAAAGATGCCACGTTACCATGGCAGCAGTTGAGGAATAGGGCTTGATTGGCTGCCAGGCTATAGATTTCATTGGGTAGGGCCAAGTTAAAGTGTAGGCCAAATGCTGTCGATGCAGCTGAAAGTTTCCAGTACGATTTTGAGTTTCCAGCACATAAAATGTCTTGGGCATGGCAATTGAGCCTTTTGCAAAAACCAGTGACCCACAAATCTCAAGAGAAGTAGCAAGCTGGCTAAATATTAGGAGGTGAAATCACAGTGTAATTACACGCAAGTGGAATTCATGCAAAGCTTGAAATAAACTTATATTAACTGCTTTTTTAGGAATTAAATAAAATGATTTAGCATCCTCTTGTTGAGTTGGAACTGCAGTATTTATTTTTATTTTTATTTGTCTTATTTCGAGTGGTACATGTCCAGCAAACTGTAAAATGAAGCTTAATCGGTTATGGAATGTCCTGCACTGAGTTATCACCATACAATTTCAAATGCATTGCATCCCAAAATAACCTCTCATATGTGTATAACTAACTTGCAACCTTGATGTTGTTTACTACAAATGTCGTTTACAACAAAGATACTGCTCATAATTTTGAGCTCATGGGTTTGTCCAGTAATCCAGTAGGGACAGCTATTCATTGCCAAGAGCATATGCGCATGCAGACACTAATGAGTAATTTTGTCTTCAGACTGTCACAAAAAAACCCATCACTGAAACTGTATATTTGTTTTTAACAAGTGACTGAAAACTCCAGTCAGTCATAATTGGGTGGTAACATTGTACGGAGTTAAAAGGCAGACAACTAAATACATATCTTAAAAAAGGGCATAACTGTTCAATGATTTACTGTATAGTTTTGATTTAACGTGCACTATGTATACAGTGCACATAAATGTTATGGTCTCTGGAAGAGGTCCAGAGGTATTTGAAAACAAACCTCAGGGAAAGTATTTTCTTGGATGTAACAGGTATAGGCAAGTCTGGCCCTTTTCTTGGGACATCCAACAAATCACCTTCACCATTTTTTTCCCTCCTAGGTCTACCTTTGGTGCATTTTGAAACAGGCTTCTGGTGGTCTGATTGACCTCTGATAAGAGTAGATATTAGAGGGCTCACAATAAACACATGAGCCACCTGTGTATATGTGTATATATATATGTATATATATATCTCCTTTGCAGGGGTTCACGAGGTTTCCCATGCAGTCCAGAGGCACCGTGTGGCCCCGGTACCTCAGCTTGATGGAAGTTTTGCTGCAGGGATTAGAGGGCTTTGAGCCAAAGAGCTCTCTCTGTTGCTTTCCCATAGTCCCAGGACTTTTGCTCCCTAACTCATAGATCCTGCATTCCTTTTTTGCCTTCATCCTTCAGCCTCATACACTAATGTCTTCTGTTTAAGGCACCCACCCAGTGGTGGCTGCATGAGGAAACTAAACCCAGGGAAAAAGATCAGCTGGGCATAATAAACATTTGGGGAATAGCCACAGGTGCCCTTTAAAGTTTTCCGAGGCAAGACTTTATATAACTGCACTCAGAAAAGATCCGCACTTGGTGGGTTACTGTAAAAATGGGTCTGAATATTCTAAGACTTTGGCATCCCTCCTCTGTTGGCCATCCTTTTCCTACCTACTCTGAAACACCATCACAGGTGTACTGATTAATTAGAATGAAATTGCTAATCATTGTGTTTTTTTGAATAAGGCCATTGAGATCCTAGAACTTGTGACAGAAACTCCAAAATACATATTTTTAAATACATTTTTACATATTTAAGAGGAGAGAATTGATTGCACTCCTGCTTTAGCCTGAAGTATAGTGTGCAGATCAAAGGACTTTCAAGAATTACGCTCCTAAAAGGTCCACGTTCAATGTTTTTAATTACAGACCAGGGTAAAGACACAAACATTTCAGCATGGCACCATGCGGCGAGTAATTCATTATGTTTTCAAAGTCGACACACACCGTTGTGGTCACATTCCTTCTGTGATTAATTTGGAATTATGTGACAGTACAAGTTATGAAATGAAAAGAGAAAACATATTCCGAGTGTGTTGCATGGTAGTTATTTTGAAGCTGACAGTAATTGGGGAGGCAGTTAAGGTCGTTAAATTGCTTTTCTTTCATCGTGTGGTTTACGAAGGGAGAGGAAATTTGCAGCTTATGCAAATAGACTGAAATGGCTGTAGTGTACTTATATAAATCTAATATTTCAGAGAAGCACAATATTATCATTGTTTGCTTTTTTAATCAACTATTCTGCTGCACTGCATAATGAAACAAAAACAACTGAAAACTGAAATATTTCGCAAGGTTGTTGAGTTGCACAGAGAGAGGTATAATTCGTACACTGTACATGTCTCTTGTAAGGGCCAGATTTCTCTGATATGTATTACTTTCTCATTTCCTTTAATCCTTTCCTTCTGTCACTATCTTT
This sequence comes from Megalops cyprinoides, assembly GCF_013368585.1. Classification (NCBI taxonomy): domain Eukaryota; kingdom Metazoa; phylum Chordata; class Actinopteri; order Elopiformes; family Megalopidae; genus Megalops; species Megalops cyprinoides. The sequence goes on along the minus strand of NC_050607.1, from coordinate 4,330,636 downwards.
CATCTTGTGGTTTATTTCTTTGTAGATAAATTGCTAAATACAAGGAATAATTCATGAAATGGGGCAGTTTAGTAAATGGCAAATGGACCAAATTCTCAGTGGGGCACTATGGTGCGTTACAGCATAAAAGGAGTGAGGTTGCCAGCTAATGCATAACATTTCCATAATGTTACTGTAATGTTGTTGCAATGTAATAACATCAGAGCTTTATGCATTATCTGCAATTCAGTTCATTGATGGATAGTGGCCTGCCACATTTAATATACTCATCATAATCATCTCATAAGGAGCTCTCTCCTGTTTCATATTTCCAGGCATTTAATATTCCAATTCTCCTGACACAGGTTGGCTCCTCCAACAAATAAATATCATCTGAGCACTTCACTTGCATCACCTTAAATACCTGTGATCACATGGGGTCAGCTACAAAATTTGGTACTGTGGTGTTGCTGTTGACTGATCGTTTTGTCAGTCAATCCGGGCGATTTGAAAACGTTGTCAGGGGTTGCACACAGTTGGTTTGTTGTTCAAGCTGATGTAAGAGTATACTTTACAGTAAATAAGTACATTGGCTGACAGTATAAAATGTGCAACATTGCAGAAAGCACTTGAGAAGCCTTTGGATTTTGACAAATGGCTTGTGTCAGCAAGTAAAATGGAGAAAAGCCTTCTCCTGTGCTTGCCTTGTTGTTGGCTGATGTTCATAAAAATTATATTATTGAGACAAAATAATAACTGTAATCAGGCGTTTTGCAAACACACGTCAAAGAGCTGGACAGTGATGCATTACTGTACAAAAGCATTTATTTTCCCAGTTAAAATTCCATAGATGTTCTGCTTAAAATACAGAAGATATTGTCTCATTTACAAAAAGAAAACTGTTGTGTCAACACTTAATTCAGAAGAAGATGGAAAGAAACTGATTTCTGAGATTTCTGAGTATATTCTAGGTTAGCTCAGGGTATAAAAACCACTGACTTTACAATAATCATATGAATAAAAGCTATAGATTCAGGAACAAATTGTTTTAAGATGGTCACATGTAAAACATTATCATTCATCCTTTAACAAAAAAATATCATAGTTACCATGGTATTTCAGCAGCACTAAAGGAAATTTTATGTGATGAATGCTGTAAAATTCCTTTTTTCAAGAGATTTCCCAGTGAAAGATTTTCTAATTGTTGGGTTACCACTTTAAAAAAGTCCACCTATGCAATATCGAACCAAACAAGGGACAGTTTGAACATTTGGTCATTGACTTACACCAGGTCAACAGGCTGTTAAGAACCTGCTTATAAATAACCAGTTCTTCCACATATATTAATCATTGCACATCTAGTATAAACCACAAATACATTTTTTTTCTCAAACACCTATATCCAAACACAGCCCAGCAAGAACGTGAGATTAAATCTTTGTTGCCCGTGATAACGTCAGGCTACTCGGTCACAGAAAGTCACTACCGCATTTTAAAATGTGTCCTGGGTACGGCTCCGTGAGCACACCCAAATCGATCACCCTCTGAAGTTGTGTTCCGCCCCTCTCGTCGTGTTTAGGGCACATACATTACTAGCGTGACCCTGGAGGGGGACAGCAAGGGCGGGTGTTAAGCAGTTTTCACACACATCACACACGACACTGAGCACAGTTTCTGCTACTGGCCCCGCCCAGAGCCCAGCAGCTGCTTGGTCCTCCTCTCCACACCTCGGTATGGCTTATAGAAGGGCAAAAGGAATTCTTTAAAATGTACTCCCCCCCCCCCAATTACAGCCTCCCTTTGTCGTTACAGATTCCCGAATGAAACACTGATTGTCAAGACAGTCATTTGTGCTTGTAACAGTTGCATAACGTTGCCCTGCGTCCTGTCCTGGGTTGTCCATCTCATTTTGTCTGAATAACACTTGGGGTTTGACCGGATTGGAGAATGGCTGTAGGTCATAGGTCATAGGTCAAGCATGCTGGACAAGTGGTGAAGGAGTGAACAATCCATGCACATTAAAAAAACAAAATATGCTCAAAAAAGTGTCAACTGAAGATAAACAAGACCATGCAATACTTCCAATCACATCCTTTCACCTCTTTTCCAGCCAAAACGGGCACCATTCTGTTTGTGTATCTGATTCCTTCTCCTCATTTCATTCCACGGGCAGGTTTCTTTTGCAGGAAAAAAATATATATCTGCATTTGCAATTCAAACGAAGTTATTCTCCGTCTTCGCAACTGTTCTGTTCTGTCTTCCCCTTTCTCTTACGGAGGGTAAATGTTTCGATGAGATGCCGTATCATGAATATTCATTATGGTTGCAGATTAGCTGTTGGGGGATTTGCGTAGCCATTGGAAGAACCGCTGCTCGAAGAGGCTGTGCCACCTGACGTTGGCTTCCACGATCTCCACGGCGCGGGCGAACGCCGCGGCTGCAACGCCGCCGTTGTTCTGGACGAACTCCCTCAGCTGGGGAAGGGAAACAATCAACAAGACAATGAGGAAAATGGTAATGAACCAACAGGGACTGGGGGGGGGGATCTCAACAGGCTGATTTGCATATATACTATGTGACGATTCGGTCCCGCGCTTCCTGACAGAACCTCCATTATGACATGTCTCTGGAGCGGTGGCACGGATACACGCAATCACCTGGTCCCATTTTCACCTGGCTACCGCTGACGCTTGAGTGGAGACAAGGTGAGTCAAGGTGAATGGGGGCTTTAGTGTTCATTACTCACAAGAAATGGTCTTTGGGGTGATTTGCAGTCTGATTCAACACCAAAACGCATCTTATTTACAAGACACCACAGCTCTGATATTGACTTGCAGAAAAGCCAAGTCAGCTTGACAAAAACATCCATGGCATTTAACACAATTTAAAGGGCATCTAGGGCATTTATCTATGTGTGTGCATTATACATATATACTGATGCCTGAAATTTGAGGTTTTCTGGGAAAAAAACATACGTGTACACATCATACACCCTGGAAAACTTTTATTTTTGACACGCTTGACCCCTACCAACAAAATGGCCATGATAACGCAAATCTACTTACTTTCAGTTCCTCTTTGAAATCATGAGGAAAATTTTATATTTATTTATTTATGATTTTACATTTTTGCTCTTTCATGATTTCTCAGTTTTGATCACATGAATCAGTTTGTAACTCCCTTTGTCCAGACTCAGTTTACGGGACTAACAAGATACAGGAAAAAAGCACAAAGAACAGAAAACATAAATCTAATATTCTCCAGATCATTTCCATTATTCCTTTGATAATATGACCTCTTTGCTCTTTTATCTAGCTCATCAATTATAATTGCCAATGTTTAGCACATGAAACTGAACACATTCTCAAGGGTCTGAATTACAAAGGATGTGGGCCACTATTTTGGGCTTAGACATTTTTCCATACTCAGCTAAAAGCTAAATGAACACAGCACTGCTCTTACATGGAAATAATTGCTTATATTAAAGATTAGTCAATTACTTGTTATATGGTACAACTACAAATGATAATGATGTACAGTTTTAAGTGATTCAATTTTTAAATTGTATTTTTAAATATCAGTTCGGAGCAAAACAAAAACGGGAAAAAAAAAATCTTGAGGTCACCTAAAATGAGGACATTTTTGGTTTTTAGCATTTTGAGCTTCAAAAAGGCCTGTGAACTACTGTAGCCAATTAGTGACAAAAATAGTATGGTTCAGAATAAATAATAAGGAAATATGAATATAAATATTTCCTTGGGGTAGTGAGTTATGCATGAATACAACACTATATAAACAAATACGTCGGGAATAGATTGGGAAAAATGTTTGCTAAATCTTAGCTATCCTTTGCTGTTGTCAGTAGCACTGACCCACTGTCCATTATATTAATAGCTCTACAATACCATTGGTTGGTGTTCAAAGTTAAATTATGTGAAGTTGTTCCCAAGTGTTTCTTATAGACACTTCATTATTGATTGGTGTTTGACTCTGAAATATTACTAAAAAATTAAAACAATTGTTGTAACAGGGTTGATTTTTGACCTTGGTGAAGCAGAACAGTATTTTAAAGATACTCACCTCGTTCAGTTCGGATTCTGTGTTCAGAAACTCGGTCACACCATTGATTAATTTGGAATTCATGAATAAGGCCTCTCCATATCTGTAAAAAAAGATGAGAGATCACTGTTGTTTCGGGCAATAAACAACCACTAACTCTGTACTAAGTCTAACAAAGTCTAACTCTTAAGGAGGTTGATTGTACACTTATTTTTTGATAACAAGGTCAAATAATGCTGCTTATGTAACCCCAAAGGTTCTATTTTTATCAGGAGTGCAGACTGAACCATATAATTTTCAAAGGTCAAATGTAAATACGATTCACTTTTTTATTGTGATAGAATATGCACCAGAGGTGCACGGCATTTAACTCAGTGTTTGACCAATCAGCATATGACACCTGCTCTGTTCTATTTCTGCATTGGAATGGATCACTTTCACTTGTAGCTCAGTCTGCTGTTAAAAAGTAGCTACACAGTAGAAGAATGCATGAAATGTGGCACAAATATTACTCTGATGATACACAAGTTTCTCTTTTACAGGAAGCTCTTCCAGGATAATCCTAATTTAAGATCATTTAAAGAACTTTGCTTGCATCTGTGCAGTACTGAAGATCTCAGCTAGAGATTCAGGCTATGTGTAGCACGTGAGTTTATTAGGAATATGCATGTCTGTTTATGGGTTTATAAAGCAATCACAATCAACAAAGCAATCATGAATGTAGGTGTTCGCAATGATCAAACCTCCAAAACCAATGGGGCTTATGATTAAGATTTATAGGAATCTGTACTGTCTGGCATCACTCTATACTGGAGGGCATATGTACATTTATTTGCAACTGAAACCAGTTTTATTCTCATCAATCTTCAGTCAACTCCCAGAATGCTCAGAGTGTAAGCGTCCTTCTGGGATGACCTTAAGAGCAAGCTATTAGAATGTAGGGTTTATGGACCCAGGCCTGGTCAGGAAGGACTGTGTGTCAACCTTCACCCTGACCACACCATAAAAAACCACCACCGTGCTATCTAATGAAGAACTTTGTTTGCACTAAGCGCAATTTAATAAATGGAAAGAACAATGTCTTCTGGTTTATTCTTAGCCTCACTGATGGCCTCTTAGACTCTTAGGCTCTTAGGCTTTGTTGTTGCTCTGGGAGGTGGAGGGTGGGTGTGACACTCACTCCCCCCCCCCAAACCTGGAAAGAGATGGGACCATCACTTTATTTCACCACCGGCTGGAAGGTGATGCTCTGGCCTTTGAAAGACGCACCCCCTCTACGACTTCCTCATCAAGGCTTTGTAACCAGCCTGTCTTCTGCTGAACCTGTGATGCCCTCACCTATCCCCCTAGACACCAGTGGACTCAAGCGAACCACAAACAAGGCACCCTGCATCTTGGAAAACTCCCTCGCGCATGTTTCGAGAGGGTTCTGCCTCACACTGGACTCCAGTTTTGCATGTTCCCAGAGTGTCCCGATGCACCTCATGTCACCCAACCACTGGCTATGTGCCAGCAAGCTGCCCCACCTGTTCCAAGATACCCTTGCTATTCTTTCACTAATTCATGTTTGCCTTTGTGCATTGATTTATACTAGTTTATTTTATCAATGTTTGTCTTCGTTGTTGCAAATAAAATCATTTTACTGACTGCATCATCATCTCATCTGTATTGTGCTGACAAACGACCGCTAACAGACTGGAAAGACATCATGTCGTTAAATTTGATATTCATAGCGCAATTTAACTATAACCGGTGCCTCTATGAGGATGGGCATATTTTGTCCCACAGTGGTGCACAAAATCCAAACAATTCATGCCGTACATACATTTTCTTCCCCCAAAAATCACAGAAATGTATCTACTGCTTAGAGAATACAGACATTTCTGTCATGGAGAATACAGAAGAGACATTTTAAAGGCTTACCTGGAATTTAAAATGTCCCACTTTTCCCTGAAGTACCTCCAGGCCAGGTGTCTCCCATGAGGATTCCGGCCCACATGTATGATAACATCAATCACATCCTGATCGGGCACCAGGTCTGAACTGAGTGACAGATTTAGAAGTCTGGAAAAAGAGAGGATAATAGCATGCTTGATGGACCCTCCTCACGGTTACAAATAGAGTTGAAGTGCGTATACTGACTGGCAATTACTTTTATGGCTTATCAGTACTGACTGAAAATATAGTGTCAAATTTAAAAACATGATCTATAGCTTGATGTACTGGGTGTGTATGTATATGTGTGTGTGTGTGTGTGTGTGTGTGTGTGTGTGTGTGTATGCGTACGTACATACATACATACACGCACACGCACACACACACACACACACACACACACACACACACACACACACAATTCGATGCTTGGTATCTATCTTTTTAAATAATATTTGAAGATGAAAACATAACAACTGGGATACCAGAGGACACCGCAGTGGTGTACAAGTTTCCAATTTGTAATTACACGCTGAGTTAATGTTCTGCTGTAGTCTACGCCTTGACATAAAGTAATTACTTGTTCTCTTTAAATGAAAAAAAGATTTTCAGTTTCTATGACGTTTCTGTTTGTGTCTGTTTTTCTATTTTTTTTTTTTTTTGTTCTTAGTCACCCTCCTGCAGGTATACTCATCGACTTGCTTTGCAGATATTTTATGTGTTTAAGTTTATACAGTTGGATATTGACTGCAGCAGTTCAGGTAAAGAGACTTTCGCAAAAGGTATCACTGAAGTACAGCTCAAGGGATGGAAACCTGCAACTTTCCGAATGCTTAGTAGTTGAGAAACATAAATGCTCTCAGAAGCAGCTGACACTGGTGCTGAAGTCTGAGATGTAAATGCTGTCTGCTGATCTTTCCTAAGTTGTTAACAGTGCATTTAATTATCGACTTCTAGTACCAACACCAGTTTTGACAAAAATAATTCTTTGGTTGGGATTTTACACACAGCTTTTACACTCACACCCCATCTGCACTGCAAGTAACGTGTCTGAAAAATAACACCCTCTCACCCTGCACGGTGTCATTGAAGCTGACTTACCTTCTAAACTGCAATAACAAAGGGAGGGTGACATTTTAAATGTATACATTTAGGATGAATGGGAACATTAACCGCAGATCACAAGCCATGTCTCCCTGCTCTTTCACCTGCTGCGGAGTACACCTGAGACAGAACCGCGTTTCAGTTCATGCAAGGACCGACCAGTGAATGAGCTAGGCTCTCTGAAGTAGAAATCGACCAAAACAGAAAGATTGAGCGAAGTCAATGACCTCACGTTCAAGTACAGCAAAACATGACCTATCACAAGACGTTTAACCAGGTGGCTGCCGCGATTACTTTGATGGAGAGGACTGCACTTCACTTCCTGAAGGGTGCTGAGGAGATATAAATCAATACTAAAGGAAGGGGGCGTGTCTCTTCCAGTGTGTAGGTGCAGCAGTTTGCCGTATCCTTTACACGCAGATGGCTGTGAGCTTCCATCTCGCCCGGGACAGGGTTTCGGTTTTCAGAGCGTGTTTGTGCACACGCTGGGAGAAATTCAAGCACGACTTCGATCAATGAACTGCAGGATCTGAATCTGTCCACACGCGTGTGTTTCATGAGGAGCAGATGCAGGAGGCAATGCCACTGTGCTGGGAGAATAAAGAGGCTAGGTGCACAGCAGCCAGTGGAAAAGGCAAGGCTTACAGCACAGTGTGCTGCGGAACTGCAGGCCGGGATGTTCCGATGAGCATAGCTTTGCCTTGTGCCCTCGCTTTCTTGGCTTTTTCTTCACTGTGGGGGGGGGGGGGGGGTGTATAAAAATAATGTCAGTTCTTCACAGCACAGACATCAAGGCTGTCAAGGAAACATCATTGTTAGTGCGCCAGCGCTGGTGCATCAAATGCTTCACTCTGTTTTATTCTTCAAGACATTTAAGAATATTGAGAACTTGTGGGAAAAAAAATTCTCTGTAAACACTCAGGTAAATTCATTTTTACACTTCAAACTACCTCTGCTGTCAGCTTGCAATAACGTGTACAGACATTAAGAGGACGCATCAACCAATTAGAGTGCATACATTTGTCTGGCATTTGCTTAAACAAACCGCATAAGAGAGACACTGAACCAAATGCTATATAAATCGGATAAAAATTTGTCAGTGTATAGCAGGTGAACATTCTGTTATGAGCTGTCAAGTGGAAAACTACCAAGCTCACTGTAAATCAACTGCCCAAATCACTGGCTGTATAAATGAGAAACACATAAAATAGTATTATCAGTAGTATACATTCTTTTATCCCACAGTGTAAACCCACTCACCATTCAGGGGGGGTGTAACAAGAAAATGCCCCCCAAATTGTATCAATTTACGCAGTGAATAACGATTAAGCCGAATGACCGCACCCTAACAATCGCCACAGCCCCCGCGTATTGGCTACGATTCCCTGCTACCCTGTGGTGTACGGAGTACAGCTGTCGTAATATTATGCCTCATATGTACCCTGGCACGCGATGAGAGGAGGGCCCTGCCAAATTGCGGGGGTGTGGATGCGTTCCTGGCACCCACCCCGCTGCCACTCGCGCCCCTGCCTCTGCCGCTCTCTCTCTCCGCATAGCGCTACAGCCGTCCTCATCGTTATAGCTACCACCTCCTGCAGGTGTCTGTCTGCAAATGGCACACAACAGTCACAAGCTCTGGAAGGCACTACGCTTCACCCGCTGATATTTATGAATCCTTGCTTGCTTCTTACAACACTTATGCAAATTAATTGGCTGATTAATTATTCAAATGTCTTGTTTATGCAGACATTTTGTTTTTTGTTGTTTTTTTTTTTTATTGCATTGTTTTGTATATTGCCCTTCATCTAGCATCTGCCAAGGAAAGAAAAGGAGGAAAGCAATCAATGGTTGTATTTCATGTAGATTGAAAAGCTGATTTAGCCTGCCAGAGTAATCTGTGGTTGATTGTTGATGGCCCATGATTGACTGATTACTGCTGACTATACAAGACTGCGAATTACACTGTACATGTCCCGACAGTTTAATGTAATATATGTATATTTCAGCTGTTTTTGCTTTTGGTTCATTCCACCTGAATTGCACAGACCATGTGATTCCCTGTCAGCAAGACTTACCACTCCAAATACGAAACCCACAAACACATTCTCTTATTTGCTCGTTGAATATTTGGACCGGAAACGTGAAACATTTCAGTTCAGTGAAGATCGGGAGGAAAGTTCGAGGAGAGGCCAGGACTGGTTTCCGTTCACTCCCTGCCTAGGCAGTTGTAACCCATAAAACATGTATCCGTCACACTAGAATTCCCCTCCAGTGGAAATCGTGTGTGATAGCCGTCCCCTAAAAGGAGTCACCTGGGGCCTGTTTTCAGGGCCTGGGCGCACTGCTCTGAATTCTGTGCCTAAAGAGTGTGACCGATTAAACAGTGCATACGGGGATGACGGGCCAACCGTACAGCCAGCTCCCCATAATGGGACCCGCACACAGTCTATAAATACAAGCCAGGGCCAAGATCTCCACTGTGGAGGAGCTAAGCACATAATCCATCGCCCCCATCATCCTGATACTCAACTCCAGTGGGATTTAAAGGACTATTTGGGCCAGGATGTAGGAAGCCCACACTGTGTGCTTTAACAAAGCCTCTGCCTCTCTCTCTCTCTGTCGCCTGTACTCCACTGCATTGTGTAATGTGCTTAGGTCCCGTAACGGTGACACCGAGTTGACCATAAACTGCGTGATTCAGAGTGATTCAGAAATGGGTTTCAGCCAGGATGTAAAGGGTAAAGTCGGCCTTTTGGTCGATAACTTCTTCCTTACTTCTATATTTAAAAAAGTATATAAGGAATGCTTTGTTTTTAAAGATACAACACAAAGTTGACATAAGAACTTATAATGCTATATCCCAAAAGAGCAGACAGCATCAGGACAAAGATAATGCTTAGTGTCTCGACCAAAAACTTGAGCTGCAGTTTCACACCCCATAGTGGTACACCTTGTAGACATTGTCTGTCTAAACAGCCCTTAAAACACCATGGTATTTCTATTGGTGATCTGCACTCATTCTAGGGAACTGATTCCTCTCATTTATCAATGCTCATAGCTTTTTATGGACATGACAGTCGTAAATAACAGGCATGAGGCGAAGGGTAAACGTCTCATTTGCGTCTTGCTGATGTAACATGAATCCCGCACTCACCGGTTCAGCAGGAACGTGTTGTCACTGCAGGTCAGGGCCTCCAGGAGCACTTTCTTCTCTGAGATGGCGGAGGTGGAGTGGAATTTCATCCAGATGAACTCCCACACGTCCTCGTCCATCAGAGACACGCCGGTGCAGTAAACGATGTCCCTCACGTTCGGCGGGATCCTGCCGGGATATCAACGCTGTTCACTTTCCAAAAAATCGATGTAAGAAAAAAAGTGTGTAAAGTCTTAATAGCTACGGCTTAAAGGAAAAAAAAAGTTGTGTGTGTATGTGGGGGGTGTAATGAAAAACTTTGAACAGAATACGAGCCTGGATCCAGGAAAGACACAGTGTCATTACAAATCAAACAAAAAAAGACATTTCATCAATGAACCAGCTAAGCTGATATCCCTATTGTTGATTCAAGGAGTTATTTTTTTCTCTGGGGTGACAAGCGGGGATACATGCTATCCGGTGCATCACCACCCTCTGCCCTTGCAATGCCTGTAAATGAACTATGTTCAGGCAGCTTTTGGGGCAGGAGTTTGGTTTGCAAGATCTCTTGAAGCAGGTCAAACAGCACTTATTTTCCACCGGCCATGAATCTGCAGCAAAAGTAATGATGAATATAACAGTGTTGAGTTGTTGTAATCATGGATGCAGTAACTTGGTTGGACTAACATCAATCATAAGAGCTATGCTGCGCTGGGATTGCACAGAGGATTAAATGGTTGGCTTTAGCTGAATGACTGCATGAGATGCACTGGTGTGAACTTTATGTACAACAAGGCAGGCAGCATGCAGGGCCATTCACTGCGTACTAAAAAAACCTACTGTATGTTCATGCACTGAATTTCACATGGCAAAAACCCTAATACAACTGTACCATGAAAAACTCTTTACAACTATGCAGTTTCTTAGCATTTTTATCATTATTAGAGCATGTGTAAGTCCTTTGCAGGCATGGTACAGATTCACTGATCTGTACGTCAGCAGGATGGACAGGCAGTGTACATGGATGAGTCTGCTGGTGCACGCTTATGATAGACAGTTAGTCCATTAACAGATTAAGATGTGTTGTGCAATTTAAATCAACTATGTCATGTATATTTTACATTTTTAGTATTTTACAGTATTATTACTGTATTACTGTAGTATTATACATTAGTATTTACTGGATATTACAATAAACGGTAAGACAGACAGATTGAAAGATGGATAGGTGAAAGTATACCCACCTCCCTGTTACAGAGTATGCTATAATTAGAATAATCTTAGAAGTAATATTTGGCTTCATAGCTTGTTTTATTCCTTATTATCCCTCCATGAACCCCTGAGGAAAATAACAGTGATTTAATAATGTATGTCTACCATTTGTATGAGTGATGGTTTCAACAGGAAGTGTTTATTGAGAAGGCGACCCCTTTAAATGGAAAGATGTTGGAAAGTGTCAACGCTGTCGTGATTACTCATCTCCTGCAGTCCGGGGACCTTCTTTCTGCAGTAGCTGTTGCTCGATATTGAGACCCAATTAAAAATTAAAGGGGGAGAAATTGTAGTAGAGAAGAACACAGAGGTGCACTGGAATAACGTCTCTCTCTCTCTCTCTCTCTCTCTAAAAACAGTCTAACTGAGAATAAATAGCTCGGCGCAATGAGAGAAGGTCTTCCGTGAGCATCTCGCTCATACTCTCACGAGCTAGGCAAATAATGCACAGTTACTTAATCATGCCTCCAGAGAGCTGATTGGTTTGAGGAGCTGTGCGGCTTGCCCTTGCATTGCGGTGCAGAAACGCTGATGTTTGATTTGGGCTAAGCACGAGGATCCCTGGGGAAACTCAGACCCCGATTCGGCAAAATCCAGGGCGCACTTCACTTCTCTCTGCTGCATAAAGCTTTTTTTCCCCACTAAAGACATAGTTTTTTTTCCCATCAAGCCCCAAACAAACACATACTGTACAGCTTCAGAAAAACAGCATCTGGCATTTTGCATCTGTCAGACAAGAGTACATGTTCTTGGTTACCTGTGAGACTCATTATCTTTACAGAAAAGCCAGCAATTACAACCCCTTCATCAGGTAACTCTCTGAAAATGATTGGAATTGCTTCCAAGGAATATTAAGTGTCGGTGGAGTAATTTCACCTACATGGTGCAGTAATGGGACAATCAAACTTAAGCGTGTTGGAGCGCAGAGGCGTGGGGGTAGAGAGTGCAGTTTGTGAGGTTGCAATTATCCACGATGCCAAATGTGGCGTGTTAATTACACCTTCTAAGGTCATGTTTAATTGACTCAGGTAGCCTAACAGCAATGCAGTCCTGACTAGTAGAATAATTAATTTTCTCAAAATTAAAAAAGGGAAAAAGAAGAAGAAGAAGAAGAAGAAAAAACGATCTGGATATCTGCATTCCAAAGTCACTACCCTAATTCAGTGCAATTAGGAGCTGTAATAAGTTTTTACTTTGCTTGAATAAATCAGTTCTTCAGCTCTAAAAAAATCTCCTTTACCCTTTTTATTTTTTTGTATTTAGGCAGGCTTCTTTGTGTATACCAGACCCATCATACAGTAAGTTAAATCATCTCATCACCAGTTCCCAGACACCTCTCTGACGACTGCAGTGATGTAATGCTTATGTAACAAAAAGCATCAGCATATAAAAAGATGTTTAGTGCATATAAATGTGTAAGCTATCTGTATATAAACAGTGTATGTATATTTAAAAGTATTGTTTGATACTGTTTTTCTGACCTTTTCTGGCCCTCACTGATCACACTGTAACAAGTCTGTCAATCCCAAACAGTTCAAATAGAAATGATGAGAATGTGAGAATAACAGACAGCGTTATAATGAACATATCTTATATCAGAAACACTTCCGTGACTAGAGTGACAGAGTAGTAGAGTCCAGAAAGGTCCATATAGCTTTTGAAACATTACACTGTATTGTAAATACTTCTGTGCCTAAACTGTTGTCCTGACTGTCAGGCTCCATCTACTCTAGATTTGAGGGGACGGTGCTGATAGGGCCTCTCGTGTTTGGCAGAATGGAGGGGGATGGCGGGGGGTGTCCCAGGTTTACCTCGCTTTAGCTGTCTGTGTGATCCTAATTTACACGGGGGGGGGGGGGGACGTGTCAGGAGAGGAGCACAGAGCCCTGCACCTTTGAAAGGGTGAGTGATTACACAGGGATATAACACACCAACATCAAAAGAGCCAATCAGCAATTCTGTCTGATGTGCAAATGGACTCATTGAGAGTTTTGGACCACGCTCCACATTTTGTGAAATTACACCCTGCATTTGAGAAACAGATTTTTTTTTTTCTGTAGTTGACAAATTTCAGCTTGCATGGTGGCTCGGCCTTTCTCATTTGAAAAACACGATGATAAGCGTTATCATAACCACATGATGATGTCATAGAGTTTTGTCCATTGAAGGAGATGTTAAAAACTTTACAGGCCAAAGCAGAATGGGTCCTGTTGCAATGTATGGGGTGTTTGTCTTGTTTTTATTTCTACTTCTGCTTTTTTGGTCTTCCCCCTTTCCCCAACTGTTCCTCCACTGTGCTGCAGTCTTGAAATCCACATTCTCTTCTTTGCTCCACTGTAGAGCAAATCCGTGACTCTGTTCTGGTCTTCTTCGGACTCTCGTGCCATTACAGTCATAAGGTCATGAAGTATTGTGTGGTGAGAGCAAAAGGTATGTAATTCTTAAATGAACATGATAAAAACATTTGTACTTGCAGAGTAGACACTAAATATAATGTAGGATGTCAGAACAGCGTGAACTGTTTTGAATTTTTCTATATCGTTCTGCCAGCTAAGATATATTGTGTTTAATATCATGAGTTTGGAGTGGTGTAGTGGCAAGGCATTTTTGTTACAATGTCACAGGAACAATGACGGCCAATGTGTTGTGAGGTGAGAACTGCCAAGGTCAACAGAAGAAAAATGGCTGAAATTAATTCTGTCTGAAAATTCAGGCTTATCTTGTCTTGGAAACTTCAATACCTGCCAAGTCTGTAGATCGATGGTGGCAAAGTTTTTTGTTTGTGTTCAATTGAAAGTACATCAAAACCATATCAATAGTTCAAAACAACTGCTGCTACAAAAAAAGCCTTCAGTACTTATCCACCAAACCTGAAATGTTTTTCCCCTGTGTGTTGAAGAAAGCTTTTTGCAGAGAATCCACAGAAATCTGAATTTTTTGTCATGTGTGACCTTCAGCTAATCTGTCGACTCTGTCTGTGTCTTACAAAATTCACAGGCAACGTGTGGAGTCGTCAGCTAGTAAACGTTCAGAATAGGAGCGAACGGCAGTGGGGCTTGCATGGTGTGGCTGCGGAGATGAGTGAATAATGAGGCCCTGGGCTTTCTGCTGGGCTGCTCTCTAAAGAGCGCTTAATTTCCCTGCTGATGGGCAGCAGCAGCTCCTCTTTACCTGCTCCTTTACCTGTTCTTATTGCTCGATATCCAGTCCGAGATGAGCGACACGGCCTGTCGGTGACAGTGTTTGTTCCCGAAGCTGCAGGCCAACATGATCACCTCCCTCTGCATCTCCCTGAGGCAGGTTAGGGGACAGAGAACCATCGTCATGAGCACTTCCTGTGTGTCTTCCTGTGTGTCACAACAATACTGACCCCCCGACCCCAGTTACACACTGACCTAGACCTGAATGTATCAATGAAATAATCAGGGAACAAATCAATCATGTAGTTGATGTAGTCTAGCGACAGTCGCAGAGGACTCTGCTAAGCAAAAGAAAGCAGTGTAACTGAAGTAATTAAATACAAATTATAGCTCAATTAGTTAAACACAACAGAGGTATAACCAACAATGGAAAACAAATGAAAGACAAAAGCAAGAACACAGAGAACCAGAGAGACAATAGGCGAGCAGCTGTAAGGAAATAAACAAAACCAAAAATATATAAGCAGTCATAACCAGTACTACAACAGCAATTCTGAAGTGACAGCAACTGAATCAAGAAGTAAGCAATGGGCTGGATGCAGGCACGCGGGACATACTCGGTCTGGTAGGCCACTTGCATGACAGAGCCGTTGGCAGAACTCACGGGCCACCCAAGCCTGTGGTACATGGACGCCACTTGTCTCAGCACGTAATCCTGCCGAAAAGAAAGACAGACAACAGTTAAGAGGTCAGGGGAGCCAGTAGCACCAGTCAAGGCACTGGTGCTGGAAATAAGCTGCGGCTGTAAACACATGTATGCTACATCGGATGCTGAATTTGTGTTTGAGTCTATGTATTTTGCACTTGTCCTTTGCAAATAAACTAATAGGAAAATAAACACGGCAGCTGCACCAGGCTGGCTGACCCTTCACTGCAGGTGTAGCCAAAGCGTCGTTCACACAAATCTGCTGGACTGAATATCCGTTTAAAAACCCAGGGCAGACTCATTCCAGGGGATTACAGCTTGTGCTACAGTGTAAGAGGCAATCAGAGAATATAAAGGCAGCTGCAATTAAGATGAGGTTTTGATTACCAGCCTGGACTGAGATAAGGCTAAATGTCTAATGGCTTGTTTCCACAAACCCGTGCACTTGAGGAGCACTTGAATGTTGCCATGCTGTTAAGGCCAATTCCTCTTATGGCCAGCTGTAGGTGAGGCTGAAAGCACGCAGCTCCAGGTACAGTTGGCTACCTAGTACGCCATGCAATGTCCACTGCAGCTGTTGTGCCGTAGTTGAAAATCACTAACGGCCACCGGGCCACAACTCTTCTGCAACATGGTAATCACAATGAAACTTTCCTTTATGCTAATCCAAACAGTATTTTCTTCATTAAATTTAAAAATAATTCACAAAAGATATTTTAATTATCTCTACTGAAACCCTTCACATGAGAAAAATACGGACGCAGTAATAAAATTGCACGCATTTTAAGCTGTACATAATTTCACCATAAAACAGTATGCCACATTACCATTCACTGGAATAAGAAGACATAATGATCATGAAATTGGCCACTGTTATGTGCGATTGTATTGCCTCTCAGATTTGTTCAGCAGTGACGCAGGTAATGACTGGGAAAATGAACCATAGCATCTCAGCTTCATGGGGGCTTACTGAAATAACAGTGTGACTGAAATGAAAAGGCTTAAATTTGAGTGCTTTGAAATCAGGCAGGAGGCTTCGCCTGAAACAGCCACACCTTCCCAGCTGACACAGCTCACGCTTCGGTTGTTTATCAGTTTATCATGCTAATGCCTTACTGTCCCGTCATTTAATACTAATGCTAAGGATTAATACCCAACAGCTGACTGTTTAACATTTCTCAGATGTGTACATAAATTTTGGCGCGGGCACCTGGCTGTCTATCGGAGTGCTTGGGGAAATTATCTCCTGCAGCTGTTTAGCCCTCCATTAGCCCACCGAGCATCTGCTTTGTCGGACACTGTTAAAAGAAATGGCTGACGATTGTGAGACAGAAGGCTCCTCAGATCTTCACCTGTTTTCCTTTACCTGGCAGCGTGTGTAGAATGTTCTGTTACAGCACACGCATGTGCGAGGCACTGAATCACATGTCGATTCTGAGCTGCTCTGCCAGTGGAACGTCGCATCCCATTGGCTGAATGTGAGCCTATCAGAGACGCGGCCCACAGCTGAATGGGAACAGAGGCGCCGATTCCTGAAAGATGAGCCCTATCTGTGGCAGATCAGAATGACGCACTCTGATTAAAAGTGCCCCTTTCCATAGAGCGAGACAGTGTGTGCAGTTTGTCTTATTTTCAATTATACCAGAGAGCTTGTGGAAAAAGAGCCTACAGATTAAGTGTGAATTTTCAGATGGATAATAAAGATACTAGCACCTCAAGATGCAAGCCCTGTTACCTTTTATCTACAGAAAACAAATTGATCATGAGAGCCTCCTGATATGTCAGCACACTTTTTTGTTGTTTCGTTTTTTTACAACCTAAAAAGCTTTGAACAATACTAGTAATTATTTTGTATGCAGAGGCTTGCATTACAAGGGCTTCTTATCGTTAAGGCTGAATGTTCCTATTTATCTCAGTAGAAAATATGCACCAATGCTGTTTTACAGATCCAGTCAGAGATCCGTATCAGAATCTGGCTGTAAAACACTATCTCCTTCGAGCATGTGCATGTCAGGTTTCTGTTTGGGTCAAATTATCAGCAGAATTCTGCTTGAGTTCTGAACACCAGTGCTTTTAAGCAAATGGATTGGTTTTAGATTGCGTTAGTGATGCAGTGAGGTCAGTTATGTGGACAAGCCCCTGTACTGGTGACCCTGTGTTGGATTCACCTACACTAAAGACGCTGTACTCCTCGGTGCGGTCCAGCAGCTTGTCCAGCTGGTACAGGGAGCGGCTGGCTGCGTGCCAGGGCAGGAACTCCCTCTCCTGGGGCAGGTAGCAGATCATCTCCAGGGGGATGTTCTGGGGCAGGTACCCTGCTCTGGGGGCACAGGGAGGGGTATTCGACAGGGTGAAGTGAGCATGGGAAATAATCTGTGCCAACGAGCAAACACGTGTAATAAATTGCCATAACTCCACAATGTGTCTCTTAAGTACACCTGGAATGGGTGGCTGAAAAAACTACCTAAACTCAGGGAAGCTGTTTAGTTGGACATTGATTATAAGAACATTTTTTGGTGGCTTTTCTGAATTATCTTACTAAAATTACTGGCAGGTGTTTATAGCATTAGAATTCCTCTCAGCGAATCATCTCCAGATGTGACCTCCAGTATTGTTTATGTATTTTTTATGTATGACATCCCGTCACCTTTTATTTCCCTCTACAAAACCTGCATTCTGCTTCAGCTAAGCTCGAGAGCCAAAACATGCCATGTTTTAAAACTGCCAAACAGGAGCGCTCTTTTTGCATAAATCCATAAAACATCAAACCATTTGAAAGGAAGGTACCAGCAGTAAAGGCATACACAATATGCTGAGAAAGATCAAAAATACCCAAAGCCATTCAGTGCAGTGCATTAAAATACAGTAGTTATATTTTACCATGTGTATGAGGGATTCAAAAATGTGAAATGAGATGAGGGGAAAAATGGGAGATTTCTCTACCACTAACTCAAAATTAGGTAGAGTATTAAATTAGGTACAGATTCTCTTATCATTACTGCTACTCTTTAACACCTGCCTTATCTTAAAGCTCACCTTTTCCAGTTTAAATGAAATTCAATTATACACATCCAAATACAGTGCACTAAAAACCTATGACCCCCATTATTGATATTACTGTAATTGTGAAACGAACAGATATGACTAAAATTATAACAATGCTAGTTGAGATTATGATTTAAACATAAAAAGAAAGAAGGCATCAAATGGTACTATGGATTTATGTAAATGTTCATACCAGTATCACTACTGTCAAATATGGTCATGTTGCTTTATATTAATGTTACTACAAGGACATGAAGTGATCTACAATGAGGCCTGTTAGATTAGAATGATTTATTGCTTTTTACTTAATGCATGGGTTTCTCATTAACCTTTATCTGAACTGACACTGATGGAAGCAAACACTGTCAGTGGAGCAGAGATTCGCATTAATGTCAGAGCCCTTCGGCACCATGTCCTGTGCTGTACGCAGACAGATTTATGAGGGCTGATTGTCATCTCACGATTCGGCCTAACTCTGAAGCCTGAGCTCCACTCAACGCATGGCCCACATACAGCTGTTTGAGCCACGCTGCCTTATCTTTGTGGTTGTATTTATTCCCTTCCTGTGTCTCCATCTCTTGAAGAGAGGGTTGTTCATTAAAAATGAAAAGAATACAAAATGACCGCGTTAGTGTCGCGCCCTTTGAAGTCCACACCGACTCTGAACAAGCTCCTCTTCGTTTCCGGATCGGCCACCCCGACTGAGGAGTGAAGTCATTCACGATGATAAATGTGCTAACGGACGACACCCTTTACCAGGCAGAGGAAGAGGACACACTCCCCAGACAGAGCCCCGCCAGCCTCAGTTTATGACCGGTCTCTGAGCAGGCTCATTATGTGCATTGCAGGTTTTACTTGATGAGTTTTTAAAGTACAAAAGCAAAGGTGTCGATAAAATGCCCTGAGAAGGACACAAGGGTGGGCAGACATGCTGTTCTCTTATTAAGAGCAACTCACTGTTTTATCTCTGGGTGTTACTTTCGACTGACCCTCAGTGCAGTGAATGACTTTCACCTTCCAGCTTCTTTAACAACACCCATTTCCCTACGTCTTAATGGCTTGTTAATTGTTTTCCGATTAATGAGAGATTTACAGTGCATTTAAAAGCAATTCCTATGTTAGTCACTGAGGTGATCCATTAAGTGGGATTACTTCTGTGGCAACTCTTCTTTTCCAGCTACCACCGCACTGAGAAATGTGCAGTTTGCCTTGTAGTTTACATACCTGCCATTTAAATTTAAATCTGTACAAACTGGAGTGAAATTTAAACTCAGCACAAATTATGCATTTGGTGCCATTTCACTGTGAGAATTACTAGTCTTCATCAATTTACAGTGAATGTGCTATTAAACATGGGTTTACAGCCTTTGACAAGAAGTCATTAAAGTTTAGATTATGATCTCACACTCAGTAATTCAAAGTAAATTACTTCTCTGACCTTCGCAAGAAGGAGTAACTGATGTGAAGGGATACAAGGAACTATGCATGGATTATGGTTACACTTTACTACAAATATGTGGCCGTATAAGATCATTATACCTGTATGATGCCTACATGACATATTATAAAGCTTGACATATACAGTTCTGATCATTTATAAATTCCTATGAGAACCAATAAATACCGCTTATGTCAACTGCCATTTGTCATAATGTGCTATAACTTCATGAAAAGTTAAACGCACTGTTCTAGTCTGGTTTGAGAAGCGAATTACTCATTGCTAGCCGCTGAAATGAACAGTCCCCTCAGGGAAAAATGTTTATCACACCACTGCAGAAATACCTTTTCATCAGAGTAAAACCTCAGAATTCAACATATTAATTCCAATGCAATATAATGCAGTCAGTGAGGAAAACAGATAAATTATACTCAAGACTTGTTGGGTTTTGCAGTTTTGTAGGCTGAGTGCTCTATATTTTCGTTTGCACTTCACTCATGAAGTTGAAAGACTACATTTATTCACAGGACTTAAACTTACTAAATGATTAAGGTTTGTTGCCTTTATTCATTTATACAGAGAAGGGTTTCAGGCTGCAGACGTATATATTGATGTGCTCCGTCTCTGAAGTTTCAAAGGTAGCTATTTTGAAGACCCTTTCGCTCCACATATCAGTGAGATATCTCATGACGTTATCAAGTGTGTTTATAGCCTACGTTGCACTGTCATCAATAAAATATAACCTCCCTCATTAGAGTCAGATGTAGTAAGCTATATCTTAGATGCAGTCATTCTCAATCACAGCCCTAAAACAGGGAATCTCTTTAACAGCAGTCCTGGCTGCACAGCATATATCTTTCATCTAACTTAGTAACCCTTAAGCACAAAAGCCTAAAAACCACAACCTTCAACAGTGCAGCCAACAAGTATAACGTAACAGTATTATTTGCTCTGACAATGAACACTGCATTCAAAGTACAAACTTTCCAAGTTCTCCTGTGGAAAACGATGTACCGTAACTGCCTGACAATCTTGGGGCTTTGTATTTATTCCCAATGAACATGAGCAGGTCTACCGCAGCCTGAAAAGCCTCTTGATGCTGTTTGTCCTCGTATGGAAATGATATTATAATATATGAAATATGTTGTTCAGCCCAAGAAAATATAACAAAAACAAACAATATATATCAATGCAAATATAAATATAATATTTTGCAGTATACCAAAATGTAAATGTAAAATGGTAATAATTTATTTAATTGAATGGTTACACTTATGTTCCATTGTGATGGAAATCTGGATAAGAGCGTCTGCTAAATGCATGTAATGTAATGTAATTTACGTATCTGAAATATACTGAAATGAGTTAAATAATATACTGTTGTATAATTTTTTTGCACGGGTCTGGACCAGAACTCCTCTGTCGAGGTTCAGTGAGGCGGCTTTGCACAGACTTCATTAGGACGGAGCAGCTGCTGGTAAAGGGAGAGGGAGGAGTGGGCAGGGTGATCGGTTGGGTGGACGCTGCAATATGCTCAAAGACGCCGCAGGCGCTGCCGTCCTTGCTGTGCTGTTGTAAGGGTTCCAGATCATCCTGTCCATTACACAAGCGCCTCGTGAACAGTGCATACAATCCAGTCACGCAATGGAAGAGTTGTTTTGTCCCACTGGGGGCCTGCTATCATACTGGAGGAATTTTCTCTAATGGCTGAAAGGCAGCTGGCCATTTGGGACTGTGGATCTCTGGGACCAGGAGGGGCCAGTGCTGCACAGTTCAAAGAAGAGCACGATGTCTGCTCTACAGCACAGCTGAAGCATAGGACCGGTCAGGTTATGAACCTCTGCAGCATACCGTCAGTGCTTCACATGGTTTTAGGGTTGGTTAGAGCTTCTTCACTGGAGGAAGAAGGGTCACACGTATCGAATAAATGCACACATTTTGGATTTACTCAGAGTAGAAATTGAGGATGAATTACAGTGGAGAGGGTAAATTTAGTTCAGTCCCCTGAGCACATAAATTTACCCTCTCCACTGTAATTCATCCTCAATTTCTACTCTGAGTAAATCCAAAATGTGTGCATGTGTGTGCCTGGCCGTGTGTGCTTGTTTGTGTGCGTGTGTGTTTTATACGTTTTGTCGAGGATAGATCAGGCCAAAACCCAGGATTCATGCCCATGTCCATTCATAAATGCCACACCAGTTCTAAATGCTTTGCTTGACTTGCTTATTCTGGCAAATCTGTCTATCTCTATAGAACACAGCTTTGACAAAATAACTGCTTTAAAAACTTCACAGTCCATTCTTCTCCTTTATGATGAAGGCTGAGTGACACTTTAAAGAGTAAGGAGCTTGGAGGACATTATCAGAACACTTCAACAGAAAGCGGTACCACAGAAAGTCATCAGGGTGAAAGTCTGAAATAGAATACCATCTCCTTGGTTTTTGCACCATAAAAACACATCTGTGTCACGGACTAAAAATGACAAATTACAGCGTGATTTCAACGAAACCACACGACAAAAAAAATGAAAGGAAACCTGCTGAAGATATTTCTTTTTCTTTTTTTTCCTCAAACACACGAGGGCCAGAGGAAAACAATGAAGAACACCCTGAGATCAGGCTGCCGCAGACCCACCTGGCAAGGTTGAAGACGTCATCGATAAGTCCTGCCCGGTTGCCCACGGATATAACCTGCGAGTAACAGATAGGGGAGCAGTCTGAGCAAACACAGCGCGGTGCGCAAGGAGCAAGAAAACGCACAGAGCAGCGAGGCGGGGAGGGAGCGCTTTACCTCTGGCTTTTTCATCAGCTGTTCGATCAGCAGCCTCCAGTTCTGCAGGTCGTAGTTCACCCTGAAGTAGCCTGTCTGATTGATGTTCCCAAGCAGCCACGTGTTCTCGTTCATCAGCCCAATTTTATGTGTTTCTACAAAAAAAAAAAAAAAAATTATACAAAATATATAAATAAAAACCTGCATTGGAATGAGGAAAATGCTCACAGTTGCTTGTGGTAGCTATTTAGAATATTATTCGTGGCATGGAAGATGAATCGCTTCCACAGGTACAAAGGGAAAAATGGAGAGTGTTTGTGATGTGGAGGTGTGTTTGAAGTGTGTATGATGGGAGGATAAAGCAGGCCAGTATAAAAGGACCAGAGCCTGCTTTTTGAAATTTAAGCAATGGTGTCTCATCTCAAATTTCTAAAACACCCTTCTTCAAACACCAAAGACATTATGTCAGTCTTTCTTATCAGGAAATGTGCTGTACTTTTAGGAATCTGGCACACCAGTGGGAGAGGAGAGAGCTAAGCCAATCAGGATAAGAATAAGTACATCTCATGAAGCAGGGCGCTTGTTAATATGTCAGCCAAACAATGTGGGCATGAATAGCATCAGTGGTAAGACTGATTACAGTCCTTTCAAGTCACGTGTACGCAGACATCTCTAGGCTTCAGGCCACTTATTTCATATCCTACAGGTGGAAGTGGGGGTGGTTGTGATGCTGAAATATTTAAACTCATGATTTTTAATGTATGTACTTAATTCAAGTGCTATCAGTTGGCAATGAGGCCAGTTTCAACTGAAACAAGAAACCTCAATACAGTTGTATGTTTAATTTAAACACCTTGCCATTTAGTTTCCATTGCCTTTATGAATCTGCTGCATTAGACACTGCTCATCCCAGAAGAATTACTATATTAAATGATTTTATATTTATATATTTATATTTATATTTAAAAAAAAAACTATGGAAGAGATGATGAATTATAACAAACAAGAAACAGTGTCAGGAAGTGTGAGGGAAATGGTAAGCTGGTGCTGGAGGACTGGAGGTGGATGATTTTTAGACAGGTGAGGGATTCAGTGCGTTTTAACAGTGAGTCACACTGGAAACCCCACTCTGAGCTGAACACCAGCTACTCACTGGAATGTAGCTCGCTACATGAAACTGTATACCTGCATGCGATCGCTCATGTTCTCATTGAGAAGATTAGATTCCAATTAAAGTGATTGAAAGCATGTGGCTGTGAGTCTGACCGTAATTCACGGGTGCTTAATATAGCCACAGCTGTCCCAACAACGCCAGCCCCCGAAAACTCGCCTGCACCACGTTAGATTTATAATTGTGAGAGCAGCGTAAATTCTCCAAACTCGTTAGGAGAAAAATCAAAGGGCGACGAGAGAAATGGATTTCACTTATCATGGTGCATGAGCAGCTAAAACGGTGGGTCATTACCAATTCAGCGGCCATAGCGTGCTGACTCTCCAAACAGGAGTACGTATCACTGCTGTTGGAGGAGCCACAGTATTCTCTCTTCAGCTTTTTTTTAAAAAAGGGGCAGAGAGTGTATGCTTGCTCATACTAGGATTCACTGGAAGGCAAATACAAACTATATATGTATGTATACGTGTGCAAACGTGTGTGTGTGTGTGTGTGTGTGTGTATATATCTATGCATGTATGTATGTAAATGTGTGTTTGTGTATTTGAGTGTGTGCATGCATGTATGTATACATGTATGAATGCGTTAATGTACACACGTAATTCTAAATTTGCCTCTGAAAGTGTTATATTAACATTTTCCATATATTCATTTAGCAGACACTCTTATCCACAGCAACTGAGATCAGTGCATAATACATCATTTTTATGCAGTTATGCCATTTTAATGCAGCAATCTGGTGAATTAATCATGTATTCATTATTGCACGCATGCATGCGTGTGAATTCGATAAATGTTACCTGTCCTATTGGAAACCCAAATGATCGCTTCTGACGATATGTACGTTGAATTTCCCAATGAAAGCGTCAAAGGGATTTGCCACCGAAAACTGCAGAGAAAGAGAGGACACACAAAAAAAGAACCAATCCATTTTAACCGAGGACAAACCAAGGCATTTAAAACAGCAGCACTTACATAGTGGTAATACAATAACTATGCTATTGCACAGCTATAACATAATGGCTTTGAGATATAACTGCCATATTAACTAGAGATTCCAGTGATGAAATTAGGCCCTCATCTAAAATCTCAACACAGAACCACATCTTCGTCTTGGGTGTAAGTGGGGTGTCTGTGCGGGAAGGACGTGCATGAGTATGCCAATGATGCTGAATTCCTCAGCACTTCCTCTGAGAGAGCCGAAGCCGCCGACTGCTGTCAGTACTGTCTGCCAGCCCGAATGAACGAGCACCAAACCCAGGGTGGTCTGTCTCTTTCTCAGCAAAGACAGCAAGCTCAGACACACCACAGACAGCTGAGCGACAACAGCACTCGGGGTGTCTGAGAGGCAGCCATCTGCGTGATGAACATCATTATGCTTCGCAGTCTAGGTAGCGGACAGCCCCGGTCCTGGGGTGTGACGGTATTGTGAGTTTTTTTTTTGTTCCATTCATTCTCTTAATTGCTTAATTGCATCAATTACCCAAATTTAATCAATGTAAATATGTACATATTCCATGTGTTCTGTATTCAGTGTGATTTGGAATGGAAAAATAAAATAAAATAAAATAAAAAACAGCAGGATTGGCGCAATACGGAAACATAACACATTTTCAGCAAAATTTTGTGTCAGCCCAATGTGAAATGACCTGACATGGTTCAGATCAATAATGGTCTGAAATAATGTCAGGCCTCCCCTTGGTTGCAAATACAGATTCTGCCGCTGATGAAAACATTTATACCTGGCAGATTCCTGTTTATACGCCCTGAGGGGACAGTGCGTTGATTATAGTCCGTATCAGGGCGTATCAGTGCTTTCAGATAAAGCAGCCCTATCTGAATCCACTGAACTAATAAGGTTTTCGCAGTGTTACAGGGATTGCAGTCGACGGGGTGAAACGTGTGTCACATGTGAGAAGACAAACAGTGGAAGGTATGATGACAATTAAGTCAAATGTTCAGCCTGATAGCGGCTGCAGTGTCACTCAGAAAGTATTAGTGTATATCTGGCAAAGCTTAGCTCACTTGTAAAGTTACATTAAAACCCATTCAGCTTGCCTAGGGACCTCTGTACTATCTGCATTCAATGGCACCACCTACCAAAAATACTCTTCTAAAGCACATGTAATGAAATAGTAAAACTAACACGATAAGACTGCGCTGGCTTATTCATTTGGTATATCTGGGGCAGAGCTATTTTCAGCATTAGGGGAATGCATGTTTTATGCTTTGTGCCTGCTGATCAGTTAAACTTCCCAAACTATATTCCAGCTTGGGGGTGGGGTGGGGGGGCTGACATGGAACTGATTTTTATGATAATATTTATCATATATGTCTCATGGCATCAAGCAGGAATGGAGAAATTAGGGAGGCAGTGCACTTATATAACTATTGCTTCAGTACATGCAACCAACATACAAGCACAGTCTGTGACAAAAAATAAGGAGCCCCCCCCGCCCCCCCATAAAAAAGCTCTTTGTAAATCAGGTATCTTTCCCCTCTTCCTGTTCCCCATTACACTCTCAGATCAAGTGCTGCTGTGTAATGGAGATCGATCTTCCTCTCAGGGATAAGACAGACGAACACATGTCCATAAAACTCCCCCCCCCCCCCCGCAGCAAAATCTTTATTCCCAACCTAGTTTTCCCCCAATCGATGCTCAGTCTTTAAGAATGGATGGAGTGGCCCATCTCTTTCCCTGGCCTCTAAATAGCTGCACTGATACTGTGGCTGGGAGCATGCCTCTTGGGAGCGCCTACTATGGCACAAGGGAATGTTGGGGGTTCAGTAAGGTGGGGGTCCTGTTATTGAGGGGGGGGGGGGGTGTATGTTCAGTGGTATGTTGCAGACTGACTGATGAGGTTCTAATGAACTGTGTTTTGAATAATGAGTGGTGGGGTTGTGCTGAAAGTGATCGGGGTATGTTGGGTGCAATGAGCATTGAGGTTCACTATTGGATGTTGGTTCCCCTTGCCTAAAGTGTGTGGTTGTGTGATGAGCGGTAAGGTTCTGTTGGGTGGTGAGGGCCACTTTTTTGAGAAACGTGATTCTGCCATCTTTTAAACAAGCCTACTACATCATGGGTCTCTGTGTTCAGTGAGTACTGACTTCATTCTGTTTCCTCAAACAATAACAGAACATTTGATATGTAAGGCACAGAGTATCAAAACAATTGAAAGTAATGTAATAAAAATATCTAATATTACACAGTTATTAAAATTCAGTGGAAGAAGCAGTCATATTTACAGTTATATGAACTTGTTCTTGGGGAGAGCAAATGATGTAATTATGTGCACTGCATTGTTTTCAACTAAAATGAAAAAAGAACATACACTCTGGAAAATATGAATATTAAACGTATAATTCTGGATTTAAAATATGAGTTACCGGCTATGGAAAATGACGTGTAACAAACTGGAAGGAATGGTTGTTCTTTTTTTTTTTAACATTTCATACTGGATATTTGAGAAACCATTACAGCAGAACGTTACAGTTTGTTTTCTGAAATGTACTCGAAGAGGGAGAAATTTAAGATTACAATCTTTTAACAAATAAGGATAGCCTAGCCAAAGAGTTATTTACCATACAGTACTTTCAGATGCATTATGTACACAGGTATCTGCTCTGCTTCATATTAAAGAGCTCTGTTGTAATAGGTTGTGAAGGGTGCCACGGCAAATAAGGATGGAATGATTGAGAGACTCGTTGTGTTTCCTGCTCAGGGACACAACAGCAGTGTGCCCTCAGTAATCAAATCCTACGACTCCTTTAACCCTTTTCAACCCACAAACATAGCTCCGTGGCAGTGGAAAGTACATGTGGGTGGGACTGTGCAATGAGCTGGAGTAATCACATGCCTAATAATAGCAGTGGACCACCGCCAGAGAAAATTTTAATTTGTGCTTTGCATGACTAATTCCGATGATTTATGTTCGTGATGATTGGCACCGGGGCTTAATTGTCTAAGGCCTAATCTAATCTCCTGGAGGGTCCAGACACAGACTGTTAAAACACAAGAAAAGCAGGTGTCTAGAGAACGCAGACAGCTGTAAGAGGCAAACCTTTCTTTCACCTTGAGAGCAGGATCAAGACAATACCTCCGATGTTTTGTGTTGTGCAAAAAAAGAACACATTTGAAAGCCTTCCAGTCACAGTTCATTACACGACACTGATGAGATATTTATTAATTTCCTGTTTCTAGCTCGGGCTGTGATTTATGCAGAAGTTCATTGACTGAGGGAATGATGCATTTTAAAAGCAACAAAGAGAGGAAAAATTGCTTTGACGATAACAGTAAAACGGGCTGTTCTGTCACCAGACAAGGAGAAGGGCTGCAGCAAAACAGCTCCTCTGACCTCCGAGGAACAGATGTGCACAGATTGATTTCCAGATGAATCCCTGCTGAATCTACAGAGGAGAGCATTTAGAAGATGAGACACTGAAGGTATTGAAGTGCGGCTGACAGATCCTCTCTTTGGATAACAGAGAACACTTGGCGCTGGCCTGTGGTGCAGATCTCCTGGCTTTTGGAGAAGTGAATCTGTCTAAACCTGATTATGGTCTTCTATATGAGATCCTACATTGACACTGAACAGACATCAGATATTCCCAAGAGTTTCCACACAGTCCAAGAAGACCGACACCCATCCCTGATAGATATCAGTGAGGAATAATCTGCAAGTACAACTACTCCAAACACATAGCCACTCTGATCCAAAAACCTTAGTGTAACTGTTTATGTCCTACCCACACCCCACAGGAAACTCTAGCAATGGGCTGTAGTCTTTCACATCTTGTAGACAAGTATGTTGTTTTTATCCCTTTGTGATACTCGCTCCTGCTCAGCTCAACCTGCTAAAAAGAAAATCTCTCACACGTCCCGAAAATCTCATATCATACCTGGCTTTCCATTGATCAATAATAGATGCTGTGCAGAAGTGCTGTACAATGAAGAAAGTATTTATTCAACTCTGGTATTTTTTTTTGTGCTGTGAGAGGAAGGCCTAAAAAAAAAAAATAGTACGCAGGTCAGGGGGAAATGAAAAGCCTGAGTCCACATTTCACAACAGGACAGGAGAGCATAAATCATAACTCTCTGTGAACCTCTCTCCGACACGCTCCCTTTTAAAGGTTGAGACTCCACCACAGCAGCAGAATGGATGTATTAGAGGGGTGTGAGGAAGTGGACACTATGAAAGGCAACAGCCAGCGCTACGGCGGCATGTATAATACATTAAAGTGACCTTTCTGTCACCGTTTCTGACAGCCGCCGGTGCCTTTGTTCTCTCCGGTGGCTCGCACCTTCGCCCCCCCCCCCCCCCCCCCCCCCCCCCCCCACAATCCGCCCGCCCGCCCGCTCCTCGCCTCAGACTTCCCCGTGGGGTAAAGCAACACGTTCCGCCGCATGCAGCACCTGCAAATCCCGCCAGGTCTGGCGAGAGCGTCTGGGCCGCTGCTGAGACCCTGCCTGCCAGCTGCTTGACAGCCCAGGCCTCGTATCGATCTCTGAAACAACCTTCTGCTTCGGTACAGTACAACAGGGGGCGTGGACGGAGAGCACAATAGGTGAAGCTTATGCTCGCCAGCTGTCCTCTGATGAGGAGGTAACCCACGTGGAAACAGACATCAGGTCTGCAATGAGAGTGGAGAGCAGGGGCATTGAGACTGACGTTGGTCGTCTTTAAAGTCTTTTCACTTCACAAAGTCTGTGACACAGCTCAATGGGATGTGCTGGCCAATCCGACATAACAGGAAGTAATCTCGACACCATTCGGACTCACATTGGTCAAAACGAAGATGAGATGAGCTTATAGCGCAGAGGGCTCTAACAGCCCCTCTCACAATGGGCCACTTATGGACAGCACTGTTAGGAGAATAGAACCAGCTCTCATAAAGATTTAGCTCTGCACTTGCTACGACTGTAGGTCCTCCCTCCTCCCTAAAATACTATGGCCTCCAACCCCACAGTCAAGAAATGACCCATGAGGTCACTTTCATTTAACAGGACAGCAGCCCTGCTGAGGAGAGCCAAGTCATCCACTGAGGGAAACATGCTCATTCTCTCTAACAGTATCTATCTACTGTAGAGCACAATAACGTAGGTTTAATGATGAGTCTAACATAGTTTAATGACTGTAGGTTCATCATTCTGCCTATAGTCTGCAGTGCATCTAGAGATGTGTCAAGTTGGTTTTAAACACTCTCTGCAGTCACTGTATTGTACTGTAACCCCGATAAGAGTGAAAGAAGAAAATTGTGAGCGGGTGCAAAAGAGACTGGAGTGACAATTATGTATACCCCTCTCTCACTGAAATACATAAAACAGGTGACAGGACACCAGGCCAGCCACAGCAATAAATTGATTTCTTCCAGGTTCTACATTCATTCCTTTTGCAACATGTGGATTCACCAGGTATTTTTTACTTGCTTACTAAGCAGATAGACAAAAATAAAAGTGATTCCGCTAAGGGCTGTGAAAGGAAATAAAAGCCAGATCTCTGCATTAAGATGCAAAGTAGTTTCCCCCCTTTGTTTGCCGTCGTCTATCCCCCAATAAGTAGGGGGATTTTTAAATTGGTTTAGAGGCGATCTTGAATTATTCATCTTACCTTAATGGAGGATTAAACTAACACGGCCGCAAGCGACAAGCTTGTTTCCAAACTGCAACTCTAGCTGACAAAAGAAAACGTCCGGGCCTAAAGGTCGACGACAGTCGCCGGCTCATGCGTGCCTGCCCTGATCGATGCTAGCAAGCCATCACTTCTGCTTCCATGAAACGAGACTGATGCGGATCAACTGAATGGTTCATTTTCACCTCTTATGTCTGTCCTTCAAAGATCAGGGGAAATATTTACCTCTTTTACACACAGAATAACACCTTGGTGAAAGGCAGTGGTTTCACAGACTCAATGAGACCGTGAAGGGTTTTCAGGTCAAATTCCTCCTGTTTCTCTCTCTTTCCGCCTCTCTGTCTCCTTCTCACTGTTGCTATTTCTCCCTGTCCACTTTGTGCTTTCATCTACCGACATGATCAGTTTCCAAAGGCAATATAAAATGCATTGACACAATGCAGGAAAAAAAAGGTTTGACAAAAATTATTTTAACTGGCAGAATGCAATGGAACCTTTACCACCAGACAGTGATCTCAGAGGCACAATGAAAAAACAGAACATTACCCAATTCGTACATTAACCCAAGTATCAGACAAAAGCACAGGCAGCATCTTGCTACCCTACTTTCTTTCTTCCCTTGTCCTTATACTTTGCCAGGGTTGTAAATCTTTCAGGACAGGTTGTCAGAGGGCTGAATAAAGACAGATACCTGGTGTTGAACAGGTCTGGATCCCTGATCTTGGCGTCCATGTCGTAGACGAAGTGCTCCTGGCTGATGGTCACGCTGTTGTCCAGGCTGTCATTCTTGCTGATGGTCACCACCGGGTAGCCCATCTGCAGGGTCCAGCGATCCATCACCTCTTTGATGTTGATGTCCTTCCCCTCCTTCTGCATCGCCTGGGGGGGGAGGGGGGAGGGGTAATCTTCAGTTTTGCGGGGGGCTGGGGGAGGGGGGTTTATCTTTTATCAAAGCTCATGTTACAGCACAGACCAACAGTCTGGAGGAAATCAGGTTTTGCGATCCTCACATTACAGCACAATCAGTGTAGTGTGGGGGGGTTTACTGTTTATTAATGCTAGTGTTATAGCATAGACCTAACAGCATGAGGGGTGGTAGGGGTTAATCATTTATCAAAGCTGACTTTATGGAACACACTAACAGCGTTAGTTTCATGCAAACCCTCCTCAGTGGAACACAGTGGTCCTACCTGTTCACCCCCGATACAGCAGAGCCATCACAGGAAAGCTGTGTGTTTAAAATCTGCATCACTGGACTGGAGGCTTATACTAAGTCATATACTAAGCTTATGTTCAGACAGATGAAGTCTATGCAGGAGCTGTGCAGATCCACTGATCTTTGTTATCCACCTGTTATGAGAATCAGTGAATCTGTGCAGGTCTTCCACTGAATTCTTCCTCGAAAGCTTAAAGCTTAGAGCAAATTCAGTGTCTCCCCTGCTGCACAATGCTGGCTAAACTCCATCAGTGCTACTGAGTTAACCAGTGCATTCTGGAAAATCTGAAGCAGGGATGGATCTGCTTTGTGACCGATCCCTCACAAGCCTCCGTCAAATCCCAGCCTGATTTTATTAAGGGGTACTTTGGGTCTTTTACCCTTTTTTCTGTCCTGGAAAGAAAGAGTCGATACTTTACCTTCGCTTTAACTCTCAACAGCTTTTATGCTGTAAATGCATGCTGCCTTCTAAAGAGGAATAATCAATAGATATGATTCTATGAGCAGGGTTTGGTTGGACACACACACACGAAATAGCATATGGTCAAACCCGTATAAGTCTATATCCTCTGATGCTTTTCTTCACTGATGCACTATAATCAGCATCTATATTTACCATGGCGTTGTACAGTATCAATTGTAAATATATGTAAATTCATAAATATTAATATTTTATTTGATTATGTAAATTACACAATCAATGTCATAAAATGAATCATTGTCAAAAGATCTAGTTACTTCAGGTGTGCAGTGTTGGGCTTACCTGTCTACTGCTGATATCCAGCCAAACACTATTCCCAGGTTTCACATTTAAAGTAGTTTACTTTCTACAGACTACTAAACGTGAACATCCAGCCGGTCTACAGCTTTAAAGGTGATAACAAAGTGGCGGTAACAGCATGGCTGATTTCCATTCATACACAAGGCAAACTGAGGTTTATCAGTGGGCTGGTTGGGAGAATGGTGGTTTGATCACCCCCCCCCCCCCCCCATCTACCAAGCCAGCTCTCCCTCTCTGGCAGAGACTGTGACCCAGGAGAGGAATCGCACCACAGAATCCTGTTACTACACTTCCTCCCGCCAAACGCTGACTGACTACTCTCATATGTCGGCTCCTGGTCCCACAGATCCACGTGCTTCCACAATTTTAGAGGGTTTTTCACCTGGCACAGGGGGACATTTGAGTTCCATCAAATCAGCAGCTGCAATTGTAGGGTTTATGGACACATATTTGGAAATGAAACCAATTTTATTTCAATTTTTATGAAAGAAGTGAATATCTCCCTTTAATTTCATCTAAGAATGGAGGGTTATGGACCCAGGCCAACTGGTCCGGTAACATTGTTACCGGCACAACCCCTCAGCCTGACCAGGACATAAAACGACACTGTTCCTTCTGAAAGGGGACTTAGTTTGCATTGTTTTGAACTTCAGTGTTTTGAAAGAGTTCTGCCTCACGTTGGGCACCAATCTCGTATGTTCAGAGAGAGTTCTGATGCGCCTCGCTTGGCCCAACCCATGCCTTCCCTCCAGCAAACCATCTCACGTCTGGTACCAAGACAGCCCTGCCTCATGTTTGACTCCACAATCTCGCCTTTTGCTAGAGAGTCCTGATGCACCTCGACATCATCGACTGCCCTCCAGCGAACCTGTCTTGCATTTTCTGAGACAACCCTGCCTCCTGTCTGCCTCACCTTGTATGTTCCCAGGCCCGAGAAGCAGACCTCCCTCATGTGTCTCTCTCCTCTGTGACCAGCGAAGCCGCCTTCAGTGCATATGCCCTGTGGCCTTTCCAGCTGATGGACTGTCATTCTTACAGATCTAATGGACTAGCCATCTGTATAAATATCTGTAATACTTAACATTTTTCTGCAATACTGTCATTGTGAGCAGAGCAGAGATGATCATGAAGGAGATGTGTTTAAACACATCTTTGATTCATTCACTGATCATTTTACAGCTAAGTAATGGTTAGGTTTGCTAATATTAGTTGAATGGTACAGGCAAACCCTGCACCTAACATTTTTTCAGCTATGTCAAACTACAGCTGTCATTTTATGATCTCCTGTAGTTTGACTCACAGCTGTTGAATTCCCACTCTGAAACTCCCACTCATAGTTTAACTTCCTCTTTCCTTTTTGCATGTTACTTGGTCTCTACCACAACCTTATTCATCATTTACTCATTAACTCATTTTGTGTTTGTCTTTGTTTTAATTATTATAGTACATTTCATTTCATCAGTGGTTGTCTTTGTTCTTACATTGTTGCCTCATCCTTATTCTATATTGACAAAACAGACTTATTCTTTTATTATAATTATAATAATTACCATTTAATTAAGTTTTATATTCAGAATTTAACTATCCATTGCAAATGAATGGTGCCTCTCAGGGGATAGCGATATTCCCTACGTAAGTAATCAACACCTCTAATGTCACACCAGGATACTGCCAGCAGGACAACCAAGCCCAGAGCACACACAGACCAGGTTTCACATTGGGCAAAATTAATTTCAACAGTCAAAAATAAACGAAAATAGCTTCCGGAAGGAGTGAGTAGACAGCAACAGTTTCCCCCTGCATAAATGATAGCATTAGTGATGACACAAATGTTCAAAAATGCAAACGGATGGAAAGCAGTGCCTACAGTCAAAAGGAGATACATAAATTAGTCGCGGCAGACTGATGCCAGGGGTTCCACAAATTCAAAACACCGAACAATGCACAATAAAAGCCTCATTGATAATCCCAGCTAACAACTGACTTCTCACCTCAAAATGCAACCGAGGAGAGAAATCTTTGCAAAACACAGAACTGCAACGTCGTACCTTGTAAATTATGTCAAATAATTTGCATAATGAAAATCATATTGCTGAGAAGCTTGGAAAGAAGGGTGATCTGGGGCCCGGCTGTATCTAGTTTTACAGAAACGCAGCAACTGAAATATGAATGTTTTGGAGGATTAGTTCTAACTTCAGTATTTAAGAACAATAACACGGAGAAAAAAATTGCTGGTGTTGTTGCTAAGATATAAACTGTAAATGAAAGCTCCTGAAATACAAAATAATGATAAATTTTCCCTGTCTGATGCACAATATCTAGGTGACACTTTGGTTATCTAAAAATGTGGGTTTTTTTTCCCTGAAATGATAATAGCTCCATGCATATGTACGTCAAACTTTTTGAGTTATAAACTTATTTTGTGGGGAGGCTTGGGCAGCCTAGAATGGTAAAAAGTGTATTGTTTGTCAGTGTTAGGAGCTACAGCCTGAGCTGGGACACAGACCATACCCCGGGAGTATGCACACGGGGTACTGAAAAGCATTAAATGCCAAATATTCAGCTTTTTCTCTACTAAAAGTAATTGCTTTCCTGTGCCTGTAAATATGCTTATCTCACTGACAGATACCATCAACGCTGGAATTATTAGGGTGAACGGAACCACAAAGCAGACAGCCAAATGGTGTTTATTTACCTTAAACGCTCCATCTATGAGAATCCCCATTTCACCCACACTGAAAGACATTCAGTAGCTTAGCAGCGAAATGCTTCCCCGCTCATCTCTACACAACTCCCTCAGTCTTTGACTTTCTTCTTATAATGGTGAGCCAACAGTGCCTTGCTTCTTCAGTGCTGATTACTGACTCCCGGATGTCTAATGCATAATGACTGCGGAGTAACAGTCTGGACTTGGTCTCCAACTGTCATTACAGGAAACGTGGGCCAGGGTAGCCGGGAGTTCTGGACCTGCACAAAAAAAGGTCCAGCAGACTGTCGCAGCAAATTGGTTTGCATGAATAGCTAACGACAGCTGCGGCCATTAGTATTCATAAAATGATTGGCTGTCATGGACGGCTGATGTTGGTGTATTTATTAGCGGGGTGGCACATATGGCTGCTGGAAGTGGAAACCTTATTCGCCTTCTGTGAGAGCTCCGTTGTTCAGTGTCTGTTGCACGCGCAGCACCTTTGCCGTGCAAGGGGTAACCTTGCTGATTGAAACACCTGCACCCATGTGAATTTTACCATGTTAACTGTGATACCGCAACAAACACGAGGATATTAACTAAGCAATATTATGCAAAACATGTATAACTGCAGTTCCAAACAAAGAGTCAGGAGGGCAATTTTCAGACAATCCACATACAATTAAACAAACCTAGATTATAAAAAACAATCCCATTTTACCACTTCCTTTCTGCATAAGCTGTTCACGGCATCCTTCCTCCATCCCACCCCCCCTCCTTTCTTTTCCCTGCTTATGATGTCCAACATCGGCCCACAGCCAGGTGCAATCCTTTCACTGGACTACAAGCCAAATAAAAGTACTGCTATAGCCACATCTAATGAATTTGTCACACTTTCATTGTATGGAAATTCATATTTACTCTGTAGCTATTCATTCTGAATGAATTCCAAATTTCACACATGCACATAAAATACATACTCATTGGTGTGCATACATGCATGCGTATAACAATTAAGGTTTGAGCAGAGAAAACTCATTACATATCTTCACAATATATACATATTATTCATTAAACTATTGAAATATCAACCAATCCAGTCACATTGCCTACACAAACAAGTCAGACGTAACAGTATCCCACAGGGTTATTCCACCTAATCTGTGGTTCTCCAGCCCTCTTTAAATAACTTAAACTCAGCTGGGGAGAGAAGCATAATTGTTTCAATTAAGATGATGATTAGTAGAAACAGGTAATTAAGTGCCTGCCTGAAATAAAAGACTAGGCACTTACACCCCTCCAGAATAAAGTCCCACCACACAGTAAGAGACATACACAGGTGAGGTATGAAGTGAATAAATTCTGGCGGGGGACGGGGGACAGGTGACGGGGAATGTGGGAGACTTCCAGTACAGTTGCAGTGTGGCAAAGCACGTGGGAAAATGACTGCTGTGACCATGGTCGCAGGTTTGAATCCCATGTGCAGGCACTGGGGCTGTACCCCTTAGCAAAGTACACTTTGCCAGAACACTTTCAATAAAGTTCCAACTGTATAAATTGATAACGTGTAAAATAAAGCTGTGTAAGCCACCTTGCATATGGGAATTCTGTTCAGCACGTGTTTCATTATACAATTTGAAATATTACAGGAGCGCTGAAGTGAATTATTACTGCTTAACGACTGCCTTCTGTCAATGGCAGATGCCCTGTTCACGGCAACATTTCTGACAGATATTTACTTTCGAAATGTTGCTGCCCCCATTGACCCGCTTTGCTAGCCTGACTTTGCATAGTCTTTAGCAGCTCCTCTTGTGAATCAATCTCAGCCCGTGTACAGATACAGTGCACTCCACTTACTGAGAGATGTATCATTACAATGACCAAAATCACTGAAAAACCAGCAAATACTCAGTTTTTATAACCTGAAAAGATAACGGCAATCAGATGGTTGTAATGACTCTAATTCTAACAAGAGCACAATGTACTTTAACTGGGTTTTTTTCCAGCTTCTCATCTGAGCTCTAATTAACTTGTTATCAGCTAAAGCTGTGCTACACATTACATTTACATAGTTCTCTCTGACCTTTAAGTTAGACACTGGGACCGACTAGCCTGCAGTCTGTCCTAGGAAAATGCAGGTTATCCATGTTATGAGAGAATATCAACAGTCACTCATGCAACTGCAATATTACTATCGCATTCCAGCACACTGGCTGCGGTGAAATTTGCCGTTGTTGGTATTTTAAACCCCTTAGGCAGTAATAAATTGAGAATAATTTGACATTACCTCCGAGAACTTGTTCCAAAGGTCATCTCTTGCCGCGTTGCCGTACATGTGTGTCAACAAGTAATCCTGTAATGAAGAAAGGCAGGTTTTTAATTCAACTTTAATTCAGCGTTTTGTTTCAGCATTTTATTGTTTCATTATGAATAAGTCTGTCAGACGTGTGAATAAATGTGAGTGGCAGGGGGCCATCAGACGTTATCTCAGGACAGGCAGACAATGCAGAGCTCATCCACTAATTAGATATCTATGTGATTTATGCAAATTATCACCGGCTGTATGTGTGAGATTTACAGTAATCTGGAGACAGCAGGGTGTGTTTTAAGGTGGCTTTATAGAGCCTGTCCACAAAGTGGGCTTTCCTGAAACAAACCAGTAAGAGGGAAGCTGCTCTTGTGTCTCCCGATTCCAGGCTCTCACTCCTCGTTTCGCGGTTTTCACGTTCCTCTCTGCTCTGTGTGAACTGAGGCCCTTTTGCTGGTACCTAATCCCCTTGCTGCACTGCACCAGCTGCAATGTGACTACATGTCTATCCATAGAATTGGCAACTTGAGTAATGTGTGGGGACTGCATCTGAAAGGAAACACAGGGTTTTCTAAATACTGTACTTGGTGTATTTTTTTTATTTAATTTAATCCTGCATATGGTATTAGTGTCATTTTATGGCCTCCAAGATGACAGTAAATATAGGGAGTACCTCTACACACAAAGTGAAAAAAGTAAATGTGTGGCAACGACATTTGATAACACAAACATAGAGTTTTCTTTAAATATTATATAATATTTTACAGTACCTACAGTATCTATATCTCTAATAGTATACCTGTACTAGTATACCTGATACTAATGTGTTCAAACAAATGCCATGTCCCATTCAGGGCAGTTGTTTTCAGTCCTGTTCCTCTCGAGAGTATTGCATAGATCTTGCTGAAGTGCTGTTTGTATACACAAACGTACCACACATTCAGATTCTATATTTCAGTGATTCTTTATCTGTATAACTGGGGTTGTTTATCCAGGCCAACCGAAAAAAAATGAAAAAGATCTTACGACGCAAATACGAAGAAAAAAGCATTTGAAACAATCACACAATTAATTATGGTGTAAAATTAGCTCCACGGGTAAAGTTATGAGAATAAAAAGACCCCTGTGCTAAGTCTAGAGGGGAACAAAGAGGTGTCCTCATTGGGTTTAATGACTTCCCAGATGCCACTGCTAACACATTGAGCCGTATAATCCTGTACCGCCAGCTTTTCAAATGCACAGATGAATTCCTGAATGTAGGTATATCATCTTTTGATGTGTCTCTGCTAAGAAGTGGCACAGATACGTGCAGGGCATTCAGGTGACTGATAAGAGGAAAAATCTTTTGAATGGCAGTGAAGCCTGCTGTACAAGATAAGCAGGGCACCTTTTCATAGTCACCTTTAAAGTCTCTGAGATGGTGTAATCTAGGAGGTAGATGAACTTTAGGATTGGAGGACTTGGGGTGTATAGACAAGGCAAGTTAATATCAATATCACTATGGCGGACTTCATCACAAGCAACACAATACGAGATATGGTTCAAGGCTTTGCAAGCAATTAGCCCAATTCTCAGTGCACTCAACGACAAACAGCTTTGTGTTCTCCGGCTGTGGGGAACTCAGCACCCCACGGTGAAGGAGCGTCTCAAACCGCTGTTATCCGATCAGCCACAGAGATTCGGCAAACGGAGTTTCCTTCCCCCCCACGCCGTGCTGGAAATGGAGAGGAAGGCAAACGGCAAACACAACCGCCAGGGACCGTTAAATTTCGGGCGGGTGCCTTTCAGTTGTTTCGCAGCAAGTGCCGGAGTTGTTGCAGCAGAAGCGTGGTGGGGGGCGGGGGTATCGTTCTGCCCCGGAACCCCTACGGGCGCAGTCTGACACACCACCCCTGCTGCCCGAGCCCCGAGGATGCTGGGACTCCAATCAATCCCGAGGTGACGCGTGTAAACACAGAGCTCCCGGGCGAAGAGTCTTGGAAGTGCACCAGGCAGACGGGAGAAAGGAGCCAAAAGCCCTGCGCTCACACTCGCTTTGATCGCTACAGTCCTTCCCCTTGCTGGCTGGCGGCTGCCCTCTGGCTAGGCTTGAGAGGAGGTCCTGGCTCTCTCGAGGTCTGCCTGTCACTACTCGTCACTGCTGTTTTGACACAGATGACTCCTGCTGATCTTCTCAAGAGAGGAAGAAATAAAAATAAAACCCACTCGCTTGCCATTCTTGCATTTTTGCCTTGTTCCTGTTAGAATATGCTGACGTACACAAGAGGGATGCACCCAAGTATAGACAGCTAATGCCACGCTTGGACAAAACTTTGATTTCAGGAAATGCCCAAGGTGTTTGTGAATGCCTTGTTCTTCAGGTACCGCTGCACAGAAGCAAGGTCATTTTTTTTTGGCTTGAAAGGTATTGTTTATTGCACCTGATTTCTGCAATTACCTTTAGCATAAATGCAGGGTAGCACTGATGGTTGAAGCATTACCGAACATGTCAACTACAACCGCACCGTACTGTGGAATTAAATCATTTGTGAAACTGCAAGAAAAACAAAGGCACAAGCACGCCAGGTTTCATTTATTACTTCTACAAAGGTTCTCCTGGGGTGCCCATGAATCTGTCGTGCAGAAAATGTATGCCACACCCCCCCCCCCCCCCAACTGGGAAATCAGATGGAATACCTTTGTGCTCTGTGAGGTTCTCCTGTCATCCATTCATTCTCGTTTGTGGCCGGACACAACCCAACAGCAGAGCAAAGAGATGACACTGAGACCAGATATCCTCTGCTTGCTGGTCCCTGCTATTTACTGCGCTAAATTCTATAAATAATGCCCTTTCCAAGAGCCAGGAAATTTCAGGACAACTGACAGCTCTGTCTGTAGAGGAAGAGGTAAGAGTAAGCGCGTGACCGCGTGTTTACAGCTATTTCTTGACCTGAAGTCAACAGTGAACTTTTGCTATGCCTCAGAA
Source organism: Megalops cyprinoides (assembly GCF_013368585.1). Classification (NCBI taxonomy): domain Eukaryota; kingdom Metazoa; phylum Chordata; class Actinopteri; order Elopiformes; family Megalopidae; genus Megalops; species Megalops cyprinoides. Next base: position 4,290,300 of record NC_050607.1, on the reverse strand, counting down.
GAGTGACGGAAAGGGAGGGGGTAATTCTGCACAGCGCAAAAGGAAAACATCTTTTTCTCACTCCACGGGGATTTCACTCAATCTGACCCATTTGCATTGTGCTTTCAGTTTGGATTAACTGGAAACTTTCAGCTGAGTGAGGAGTCTGTTTCAGGGACGACCGATTCTCCTGATCAAAGTTGTGCTCAAACACTGCATTTTAGCGGCTTATTCAGATCACAATGTAACCGCCCCGGTCACCTTCTTATAACAAAGACGAGGGTTCACCTTTGCATATAACAATCTCAAATACTGTATATAAGCATGTGCAATTTAATTTTACAGCAATCTGACTAGAGTTTTGACGTTTTTATTTCATCTAATCCATCACAGGCTTCACGGCAATTGTGAATGTATTTACATTACAGTTATTATGACTAAACCTGACCTGAACCCAAGCAATAGCTCATTCAGACTGCTCAGCACAAAAATTATACGATTGATTGCTGTTGTCTCTTTATGTATAATTGTCTTGCAGGTAAATATTCATTTACTTCAAGGACATGTTTTTTTACAAAAGTAGATGATAATCTAAATTCATAAATTACATGTTTTTTTTCATAACAGATTCAAATAGGATGATATGAAATTTGCTATGCTGTTCATGATAGCAACTCAAAGTGATTGTGCCAGATTGTTTGGAGAGAGTCATATTTACTTCTGGTCAGAGAGAGAGAGACAGAGAGAGAGAGGGAGAATTGGTGAGAAAGAGAGAGACAGAGAGAGGAAGAGCTTTTTTTTCATTGTGTGCTGTTTTCCACTGATATAACAGTTCTGATAATGTGTGAAAATGGAATTTGAGAAGTATCTGCCCAATTCATCTGTGTGAAGAAACACATTATATTGCCACAATAGTAGAGGAAAACTCAACAGGGAGCTCAGAAAAGTTAGCCTGTTTACCAGATTCTGAGGAGTAAGCACTCCAAGCCGGCTGCATTGGACTTTAGCGATAATGTGAAAATGGAAAGTAACGGGTTTCAAAAAGCTATCTGAGGTCATTTTGCGCAAGGTATTTTATTACAAGGCATTATGAACTCTATCTTTATTATGCACGTGCACTTTCTATATATATATATATATATATATATATATATATATATATATATATGTGTGTGTGTGTGTGTGTGTATATAGCATAATAAGATCGATATGCTGAATTATATGCTTTTTTATGCCTTTTTTCCCCTCTATGCAACCCTATTTTGTAATCACCAATTGTATATATACTAGACTCGTCTCACCATGACAAACCTCTACACTCATGCCGGAGTGCTGCGGCAAGACAAATGAAACCATCCAATTCACAAGCAGCCAATGGCTATTTTTCACATTACAAGTCACGTACTGCCCTACAGTGGAGTGGATGCTCATTGGAGGATAGGCTCAACTCTGCAGACACTATCTAAGCTACTAGCTGGCACTTGATGGATGGCAGGGTACGTGAGAGTAGTGAGACAAGAAACCCCAGGCAAACTTGCTGAACCCTATCCCCAGCAAAACAAAGACAATTTGTTTTGTTGCTGTGGGAAAGAGCAGTCGTTGTCAACATATGACAAGGCCAGTTTCAATCCCAGGCCGCAAGTCTCAGTCTGCACTCAAAGCAAATGCCTTGCCAACTGAGCCACTCAGGACCCAATGTTCTATTACATAATGACACTGGGAACATAATTTAAAGCTCAGCATTTCAAGCTATTCTTCAACTGGAAAATCCAAACCTCTGCACATTCTGTGAAGTTTCATGTCCCTGTTTGGCTCTGCAAGATTTTTTCCATTTCACTAATTAAGGCACAAAACTGCTGCACCAAAAATATTCACTTCGAAGTGAAATTAATTAGGCTCATAATGTCAATGACCCGATCTCTGCTCCCGCGGATGCAAGCCAAATGTCCTCAACACAGGCAAGTCTGTTAGCTTTAATCTTGCGGACATTCACAGGATGTAACCGATGCTAAGCCCAGCAAGACTCTTGTGTGCAAGGAATTTAAAAGTAAGAGTGAATTTAATTCCTATTAATCCAACGCCCCAGTCTAACAACAGTCTACTTCAGTGTTTTTCTATGTGCCAGAAACATGTCTTTATATATTACCTTGAAGAGGTACCGTTTGCCCTCCCCCAAAGATGCATTATGATTTGATGCTACCTGGCTCGTCACAACTAAGTGAACTTGACACCATACCGTTGTTACTGTTACCGTTATTATGGAGTTTCCTCCTTTTTTGAGTTCTGAACTGAGACGTTTGTTAGCTCATTATTTGACGATAACAATACTGTCTTTTCTCACCATGTCATACTAGAAACCAGTCTAATGTTTGCCAGCTCATTTTGTTGGAAATACTTCTGACCCTGTGGTACCTATCCATGGTCCGCTGTATTATTTCAGAGTTATGCAGCTGGGCTTTGCATGAATGCCTCGGCAGTTATGGACTGAATTATGAATTCCAGACACCCTTTCAAGTCTGCACAAATCTGCTACCTGTGAGTGGCTCTAATCCTTCAAAACCAGTGTGGTGGAAAATCTATTCCCCAGACGGACGCAGAGGGAGGGTCAGGGGTCAGGTGAGGTAGAAGCGTGGCATGTCCGCTTAGCAGCTATGCCTCCACCAAGGCAATCGATGAGCACCACTACCAAAGGCACTGCCAGTTAGTTATGCTTTTCTCAGTGTAATGAGTGATGTGGGGACTCTCGACAGGAAGAGCCGCTTCGAGCAGTGATTACCACAGAGTCACTGAGGTAGGCTGCACTGCTCCCGTTCTGGATAGTCCAGCAGAGTGCTTGACAACATCAAGGATGCACACAAAGACACAGTGCACACAACCCATATTAATATACGTCATATACCCTGTAGCCATTCAAGTCATTTAGACTTGTTGAAGATCTGTTGGCCCGCAATGTTGTGAATAAGAGTAACAGAGTGAGCAGATTTTACTCATTTATAGTACACCTTTAAATTTGCATGTGGGTATGATCACAGCCAATTCCACATACCCAACAGGAAAATCAGTGATGTGTTCAATATGTGTCAAAGGCTTATATACATAATAAGACAGACTGTGTTTATTTTACTGACATAATGTTCAGAAAATTGGGTCCGCAGAAGATTGTTATTAATAACAATAATTATGGACAGATATATTTCTAAAATTCGAGATACTGTAGAATAGTAGACATGAATAGCAGAAATATGTCATGTAAGTGAACTCCCCCTGTAGATTTCATAAATTGTATGATAAACTAAAAGCTAGTTTGTTATTACTGGTGTATTATGCTACTCTAATGTGCCCTGCAAAATCATGCTTGTACACATGCTTGTAATTAACTAAAAATATCCATTAAGCTTCTGCGATCTTTGCATACTATATAGAACAGGGAGTGAGGTACTGACATTAAAGAACGCAAAGGCATATACAACAGCTGAAGTGTGCGAGCCTGAAGCCAGATCTTTCTTAAATCATACAAGACATGAGGTCACCATTAGCCACACGCAGGTCAAACATAACATGCCACCTTTGTCACTGAAACCACCATCACCTGAATGCTCGTGCTTGTTTAACAAATCGTGCAGGGCTGCCTGAGCCAAAGTAATATACAAAGCAATGACAGCCATGTTTAATTAAGAATTAGTTTGAGGTTTCATTTAATCCCAGCTATTTCATATTGCAATAATGCACTGCGCGTAATTTGTCTGTAATATATTTGATAAGCTGAGCAAACAACTTCAGAGAAGAAATTACTGTAAGATAAACGATTACTCAGCTGTTTTCTTCCCTTACACATTATTAAACTGTCAAATCCTGTCAATGTGCGTTTCACATTTTTCACAATAAATGTCTCTGCAGTAATAGCAGCATATGTAAATCGTATGAATTGTTCCAGGATGAAATTAGCATCCCAGGCGACAGAAAAGCATAGTCGTGTCTTTAAATTTGGTATATCATTTTAAAAATTGATTTTGGATTTGAAATTTTAAGAGGGTTATCCTGAATGATCACAGTTTTTGTCACATTTTAAAAGAGCAATCAAATGAAGTTTCAACTGAAAGTGCTTTGAAATAAAAAATATCAATTATAAACATATAAATATATCCAGTTAATCAATACTTGGCAGTGCAATCCCACTTTTTTCACCATAATGTAAATGGAGAATTCAAGAAAAAGTGCTCGCCTCTTCCACAAAAAATAGTAAATTGAAGCAAGACTTTTGAAGTACAGGGGCAAAAAGCATTCAAGCACAGATTCACTTTTGAATGATGCCCATGGAAAATGATATTTTATAGAATTCATATTGGTGCACTTAGAAAAAAAACATCACAGCCTCATTAACCCTTTAGGTCAGTGTTTCTCAAACCTCTCCTGGAGGACCCCTTGTCCTGCATGTTTTACATCTCTCCCTGCTCCAACACAGCTGATTGAAATGATCAGTTTGTTATTAAGCAGCTTCAGGAGTTCATAACAAGTTCATAACGACAAGGGGTCCTCCAGGAGAGGTTTGAGAAACACTGCTTTAGGTTATGGCAGTAAAGCTATCGGCTTCTTTTTCACATGCGTGTCTACACCAAGTACTGCGGTAGTCACAGGCTTATCTAATTCACTCAAGTCAGCTTACCATTTCACAAATTCCCTATGAAAGTGGAAACATATTTCATGTCTACACTTCTCCTTCCAAAATATGATTCCTATGACATAGTCTAACTTAAATATGCAGTCATCATTTTCACAGAGTAGGGAAGGAGGGGGTATAGGGTGTTTAGTATGGATGTTTGAATGCTTGAGACTGTCTGTCACAAAGACACATGGGGCTCTATTCCATGTTTGGGTGCACAACAGCACAGATCAAGGCACTCACATGTTTATGTGACTGTGTTTATACAAGTCTATATATACCCATGTCTACATGTGTATGTGTGCATATGTGAGTGTTTGTGTATTTGAATGTGTGAGCATGTGTGTATGAGTATTAGTGTGTTTGTGTGTGTGTGTGTGTACTTGTGTTTGAATGTGTGTGTAGTTATGTATGTGTGTTTGTGTGTGATCATGTGTGTGCATGTGTGTATGTGAGCTAATAAGTGTGTGTTTTTGTGTGTTTGTGTGTGTGTGCGCATGGGTGCGTGTGTGTGTATTTGTGTCTGAGCTTGTGTATGCATGTGTATGTATATGCGCATATGTGTGTCAGAATGCAGTGCTCAGTAGCAGGGAGGGGAGGGTGAATAACGCCAGTGGGATTTCGGGACCTGCCAGCCCACAGTGGCACAGTCAGCGCAGCCGGGGGGGGGCATCAATCACGCTGCGCATACGTGCTGCGCATATGTGCGGTGCGTCATTAAACCCCCGGGGGATGACGCAGAAAAACGCCCACCTGGGGCGACCAAAACACACCGGAGTGCGGTTCCTGTCGCCACAGGCGGCAGCCGCGCGGAGCCAAGCTCCTGCAGGCGCTGCTGTAAATAAAAGATTTATGGCCTCCTGCCTGCATTACTCCGCACCCCGCGGCATCTTCCAAAGCCCCTGATGCATTGTGGGACACGCGGAGCTGAAAGGCGCAGGGGAAAAAAAAAAAAGAGTTGGCTTCCCTGTTTGCATGGCTCCCACTGGCTAAGGAGAAGACAGAGCCTATCTGAGAGTCCCCCTGCCCCTCGAGACCTGCCGCAAGCACCTGTGTGGGGCCAGAGAGAGAGAGAACGCTCTCCGCTGCTTGCTGCTGAGGGGTGTGGCCGCCTGTGAGAACAGAGACATCCGGGGAATGGGAGTGACATGAAGCACGCTGTGCTGAGAGTGCGGAGGAGGAGGAGGCGGAGGAGGAGGAGGAGGGAGGGATTCTGCCAAACACAGCGGCCCTTTACCTACATTTAAACCCCTCTGGAAGACTGGCTGCCCCATGACGTTGGCCAGCATCCGGATGAGCGCCGCCCCCTGAGAGAGAAAGAGGAGAGAGAGAGAGAGAGAGAGAGAGAGAGAGAGAGAGACCTGTTACAAAACAGGATCCCCACTGCCAGCAGAAGCTCCCCCCACCTCCTTTATTAACAAGAAGAACAAGAACGTTCCCTTTCCGGGAAAGCTGCTGGGTGGTATCAAGTTTAGGACGGAAATGAACTGCAGAGTATAGCCATCATACTGAATTATATATGGTGATGTTGTCTCAGTATGAAAGAAAAAATTGTAGGAGAAACTTAAGTAGGTCCTGTTAAAAGTCCTGCTGAAAGACTATTTCATTTATCTCTAGTTAGATCACCTAACTCTCCTTCCAGATAGCTGGTATAGTAGAGGGTCCTTTCTATACTTCTCATTAGGAAACACCGGCATATGTGCAACAATCAATTGCAGAGGCTGAGTGTAATTCTAACTGGTGTGCATTGATAGCTTTTTGGGCATCAAAGTCATTGCCATTTACTGATTTGCCAAATGACTTGAGACAAGTTACAGCTGGGGTATGTCAGGCTGTGACACCTACCTGCTGGGGTGTGAGGTGGAGAGGGGGAGGTTCCGGTTTGAACTGTAAGCTGAGAGAGGTGATTTACATGACAGCTTGTGTCTCTGAGGATGTGGGTCTGTGTTACGCTAAGACATTTAAAGTCTAACAAAGAGGCTTGGCTTCTAATAAACATTCAGCTTTCACTCATGTCCTCACTGCCTGTGACAGCACATGTATGATTGATGACCAGAAAAAAAACTGAAATTCAAGAGTGAATGCGGCTGTAGATCAGCACAACCCTGCTGTCGAAATCACAGAATTATAATTATGAGGGGAATAATGGGGCAGAGAATATAATAGAGTTCCCAAGAGCAAACTATATTGGAGACATTTCTTCCTACAGTTTCCAGCATTTCTCGCACAGTTCATATTGCATGATTAATCTTTTGCATGCGGGTTACGTAAAACAATTAATCTTCAGAGACTAGTAATTAAAGTAATTTAGCACTCCCCTTGATGTGCTGTTTTTTGTGCATTCACTCCCCTAAGGCAGAGCAATTACCTTTTTATATACATTATATAATCTTTATCAAAGTGACTCTGCTTGGAATGTTTTCATTTAAATGTTCATTGATTCCATATTCATATTTGTGTCTATGGAGATTCTGTGGTTTAAGCGCTCAGCAGATTTGATACTTTTTTCAATTAGGACAAAGTGCACAAGTGCAGCAGTGTGAGTAAGATTAATCACAATTTCATTTCATTAACAACAAAACATTCATCACTCAGATCTGACAGCTCAAATGAAAAATAGTGGCTCTATGCAGGTTACAAAACCTGTTTTCAAACAGTGTGACAGAGAGCAGAGAGTGAGTCTGGAGAACAGGTGATTAAACTTTCACCCAATCCATCCAGTGGCTCCAAATTAGTAATTAAAATCTGATTTGAAACAAAGAGCAGTACCCAGTGAACCCCATGGACACAGATTTATTCCAATAGATGATCTCTCCTTCAAGAATAAGACATGCACAGCCATTAGAAAGCGTCTCTGAAACACTGTACTGTATTCTTTCAGCCACCCGATTCCCTTCACTTATCTCCTTCTCTCCTCGTTTTGTGAAAGAGCCAGGGGAACGCCCAGCCTGACCTTTTTATAGGCGATCCAGTCAAACACACGGTCGATGTCGGTGGCCTGGAACACCTCCTGGGAGATAGGGTGGGAGCTGGCCAGGCCGTCCAATAGCATCACCTCGTGCAGGACATCCGTCAGGAACCGCTGCTTCTCCTGAACATGACAGGGGACAAAGGTCACGGCTCATTACATTACATTGCGCTACAGCTCCTTGTCAGACATTCTTATCCAGAGCAAATTACACAGCTTACAGTTTTTATATGTGTTATCTAGTTAGACACTACATTTCCCTAACATAGCGACTTACATCATGTACAAATCACCAATTTACACTAATATTTGGTATATCTGAGACAATTTGGGTTGTAACCTTTGAGCTATAACCTTTCCTCCTAAACACTACTGAACTACTGTTACACTGCTTCTCTGTACCTGTTGCTAACTCAAACCCTCACCTGTGCTGTGAACAATGCACCATCTGCAGGTACAGTACATTACAAATTGTGTCCATGGACAACCTGGGCAGCAGAGCATAGTTTAGTTTCACGTTTACATATTTATATTCAGGGAAATAATCTATGCTCATAGGTGTACAAAATCTATGAACAAAAGGTGTTTGCCACTTGGGGCTCATCCACCTTGCACCCATTATGCATGTTGTCCAGTGTTGCCTACACAAAACTGTGTGAATTTTAAAAGAAAGTTCAAAACAGCCAACATGCTGCTAGCTGTGGCTCCGGACATGTGAGAGTCCAGTCTCCAGCACACGATGTATTGTTGTATATTGGGATTACAGTGGGATTGTAGAGCACCCTTTACAAGTGCTTATGTGTCACTGCTGTTGTCTGTGTATAATGACCTCTCATATATTGGGGGAAACATCACCTTTGTACCATTTGGGAAGCCTGACAAAGCATGTCTCTAAGAAGCTGTTGCTGTGGCTCGTATGCAACATAGCCTGGGAGTCACACTACAAACTACCCCAGGAATGCCACCATCTAAAAACGAGGAGGACGTCAGCCACAGCAGGCCGTTTGTGCCACCCTTCCCCCGGGAGCTGCGTGACTCATTACCAGCGCGGACGCACAGCTAAAGCCTTGCAGATGAAAAGGCAGAGCTCGCCACTCAGGCGGCCAAGCCAACGCTCCGCACAGCCTCTCTCCTTTCATTTCCCAACATGAAACGCAACGTTCGTCTCTCTCTGTGACCGTTCTTAAAAGATGCTGCTGATTGCACTGCTGGGTGTTTCAGATCCGGAGTCACTTTAGCTGCTAAAGCTAAAATGCACTTACACGGTGAGCCGCCACAAGCTCTTTTTACTTACAGCGGTGCAGCGCAGCAATTGTTACTGACACTAAACAGCCAACAGCCACGCGGAGCGCAACATAAAAACACATACCAAGCACTGAATAGAAGAAAGCAAGCCTTTGTATGTTACATAATGCTGTGTAAAATGCATGTGGTTACGCATGTATTATTACCATGCACGAACCTCCATCTGCAAATTTTTTTTTTTTTCTTTTCTGAACAGCAAATTTGAACACGACTCCTCTATTTGTGTAATACAGAAAACCATTTTGCAAAGTACCCTTTCAAACTGCAACAAAGGCACGGAATACGTTCTACACGTCTGTACATTCAAAGTGTGATCGTTCTGCCTCCCCCCCCCCCCCCCCCCCCCCCCCCCCCCCCCCCCAGCCTTCACCACAGCCAGTGTTTCAAATTGCTCCACATTTTAAAACGCGCCGCGGCCCATCAATACAATGCATCAAGGCACAGTTTCATACCAACGGCTTTCTGTGCAGCCTAAATACTGTGTGTGTGGGGGGGGAAAAAAGGCTCAACCGTCTGATCATTTCCAATTCTCAGGAAACATAAGGCCTTTAGAATGTACGTGGAAAAAAAGCTGCAGAGGCGCCTTAGCCAGCGATACATCCAACAACAAAGAATGTGCCAATTCAAAGCACTTTACATGCCAATACACACTGGGGACGCAGGGAAGAACAAACTGAGACAGCGCTGTATTACAACCGGACTACAGCGAGGGTCGATATCGCAGACCCGACAGAGAGACGGTCCACAATGAAGGCCAGTGCACACAGCAGGGCTGTAGCAGCGCGATTTGGCTGGAATAAAGCCGTCTGTTTTGTCCGCAGAATGTACGGGCACTCGCCGCCGACTTCAGAGGGAGACTGATGGGTGTCGGCGCTGGACTGCAGCCAAGGATACAGCCTGGCCCGGGCTCTGCATCCACGGTGATGGAGAAACGGAGACAACCTCAGGTAGCAAAGCGTAATAAGTTTTACTCACTACTAAAAATGTCAATGAACAGGTCTGCTGAAAACCCAGAGCTAGCTGCAAATCTCTCTGTTTGCAGTCGTGTAATCCGCTTATAGATTACACTCCTGGCTTGGTGCACCTACTGCCCATATGTAAATATCCTCTCGTGTTTCTGTGTTATTTCATATATAGAATTACCTTTTATAACACGTGGTTCCTTGTTAACACTCACGTATGTCACACTTAGGTCATTTGATTCAAATATGTATTTTTTTCCCACTGATTTAATGTGGCACAGCATTCCTGGGCCCAAGCTATATTAGATTTCCTGATAAAAGTATAATTTGATGCATATTTGTTTGTTCTCTTAGATGTGGTGGTGACGACACTTCAAAGGTTGCTGGCTGGTCCGGAGGAAGCAGTAAAATGGTGTGTAAACCTGAGATACAGTTCAGAAAAAAAAAACTGCAAAAAACTTGTGATCTTCAACAGTAAATCTCCAGTCTATCAGTAACAGATGCTACCGTATCACCCATCACTCCTAGTCATACACATATTACCTCAGATTGCTGGAACTTGAGGAACGGTGGTCCACGTAAGGCAGCAGTTTATGTACTGCTCCCTGCATATAACCCTGGGTCTCTCTCGCAAACATAATGGCAGTTGTGATGAATGATTACCTTTCATAAAAGCGGGTTGCAATGACGCTGTGTCACTGAAAATAGACCCCAATTCAAATGCTGATTCCTATGTGCCATTTCTATTCCATACAATGCAACATTCAATCAGCAGACCTCTAAATGAAATCCAGGCAGCTCAAACTGGAGATTGAAAACACTTAATGCTCTATTTTAATGTAGGTACATAAAAGGCTTTGGGCTTTTCCACTAGCTAGCAGTCATTCCCAGCAGGATTGGCACTGACTACTTTTTTGGTTCTATAAAATTAATATGCATTTCTGTTGTCTCTGTTTAATATCAAGGTCGTAATTAGCATCATAGGTCCATGATCGATTTCATGATGCTGAGTAATTGTAATATATTGCAGAACACTGCAATTATAGATCATTATTTTCAAATAAAAGAAGACCGAAATTAACTGCAGTGGGTAGTACTGAGTAGTGCAGGGACATTAAGAACAGTGAATATTTTACTTACTTTAATAATTTATTTAATTCAGCAGTGATAATGCTCTTGCATATTTCTTGAGGTAAAATATACTGCCGCCATAAGCGCAGAGACTCTTCAACAGTCCATGATTATACAAATAAAACAGCAAAGATTATTCTTCTTAATTCTTTCAGGGAAAATGTGCCTATATTTAGAAAAAGGATGCGGTGGATGCCATCTTAGTACATTAGCTCAAGGGACCTAAAGTATATCATCCAATGAATGAGAGCTCCAGCATTCACAGTCAATCACTCAGCTGAGGCAAACTGGGTCTTCTGCAGTATGTCACACGCTCACCATCTTAAAGCACAGCTTGTTAAAACCCGTGACTAAATGTGCTTCAGATCTTTTGAGGGGGAGCTGTCAAAATGTTTTTTTTTTTTTCTTCCTTTTAATCGCAGCACACTTAAAAAAAAATAAAATGCCACTCTACTGCATCGACTGCACACCTTCAAGGCTCCACCAAACCTTCCACCCATATCTTAGTCTATCCAACGTGACTGTGAGCCAGTGTAGCTTGCCTTCAGGATGTCGAATGACTCGTTTGTTATGGAAACAGAGTAACCCAGTGGGGGATGAGGACGGATGCTAGTTTTGAGTCTGGAGGAAATCTGAAGAGGAGAACGCATTATGCACGCGTCATAATTATATCTGATTTTCATCCTTCTCTGATTGGTCAGGTTTGGATGTCCAATGAGAATTGCCAGATAGGTTGTACAGTAAAAGGGCTGGGTAAACGTGATAGATGCATTAAGCCAAAGCAAATTGACCGTTATATCCTGGTGAGTTTTAATAAAACATCTAGCGTCATTTCCATTACAAATTGCACTACACTACATAAGACGCTCAGCATGGCTAGTCAGTATGCATAATCTCTGTACAGTTTTTTTTATATTATTTTGTTTCCATTTTTTATGATGCTGGAGCTCACCGATATAAATAATAGATAACTATAACCTGTCTGACAGATTTTCTTTATTGGGCGCAGTTGTCACTGCCCCCCGAAGACCAATACCAAGGAGTCCTAATGTTCCAGTGAGACTGATAAAAACAAAATTACTTAAACATATTCATAATTATTCATGGCCATTCCAAGTCACTCATAACTTTTAACAAGATGCAGTGCATCTTAACAGCAGGTTGTGCTGGGAGACAGATTTGTACTAGTCGTTAGGTGTGGTTATAAACTGTCACGAATGATCATAAATGTAGTTAGGAAGCCCTATGAATAGCTATGAATGGCTATGAATGCCATTGTGTGGTCTATGAAATATATCAGCACAATTCCCCTAGAGTAATATGTTTTCAAACCCTTCCTTGCTTTCATACCTCATAACTCCAGCATTTTAAAACAGAATTTCCCTGGACCAGATGCATAATTTCAGAGGAGACTGATCTAATTGAGATCAATAATTTAGAATATTACCATGTCATTCTCCACCCTCTAAAACACTTTATTTTCTCAGAAGGCACTGCTGTCAGAATTGAAAACCATCAGAATCAAATGAAACATATAATTCTGTAGGTCAGTCGATGGATAATTAATCACAAAGCCTTCCAAAAGGATCTGTCATTTCAAAGAACAAAAAAAAAAAAAGGATAAAAGTTACCCATTGTATTTTTTCACATATAATTGTCATTTAATCTGGTCTAAACCTCATGTGTCATATTTCATCAAAAATCTCACTCTAATTGTATTTTTTGCAATAAACACCGACTAAGGCTATCCTCCCGTACTGAACTAGAGAGCAAGGAGCTACATTGCAGGGTACCATTTATGTTGCACACAGAATTTACCGGTAGCCTATAGTAATACTGCAACTACCCGCGTCAGCAATGTGTTTATTATACAGCCTGTCCGCACGGTTTCTTATGTGGAGCACAATGTTCCAGCTCGTGTAGTTACTAACGTTTTCCGTAAAAACCCGGCCCTATAACGAAGCCTAATTGTAAGCCATTCTCCACATCTACCCCTAACTGTAATTTACCCCTATGCACAGGGTTTGGAGTATGCAGAGTATGCGTTAGTAGCCAAGTACATTTTTTTCTGTCAAATGTGCGCCGGGCACTAGTACTTATCCAGTCACAGCTAGGAAAAAAAGTCTTTGTGTTTAATCTAATGATGTAGAATAAATGATGTGGTCCACTTTAAAAGAAGTAAGACCCGGGAGACTGCCCAGCTAACAAAGCCGAACTGCAGAGCTTCAGTCCTTTATTCTTCATGCCCCACTGCAGCAGCAACAGCAGCCACATTCCCATTGCTTACCTTATATGTAATCACTTTCATGCAGCATTATGTAAAACGATCAATTAACTTGAAAATTGACCTTTAGTAGCACAAGTCTCATACATACGTAACAGATAATGGTTCTTCCCTGTATAGTTCTTTGTTAGTAACCTGACATGGCCAGGAGCGAAATTTTAATAGTACTGTGACCTCGTCCTTCTTATGTGTCACTCTAGTGACCTGCAGATCAGGAATAAGGGTACTTGATGTGTTACCCTCCATGGCAGCAAATGGCAGAGCTGCTGAAAAACCTCCTCATGTAGCCACACTTTTATGTATCATTGTTCAGTTGTATCTCTGTAAGGTTTAATGTCATCTTAAGGTCTCAGTAAGGTTTGATGTCGTCTAAAAACTTGTATGAATATACAACACAACCTGTACTTCCAGCTAATTTGCTAAAGAATGTCAGTATATTCAGTAGGCTCAGTAGATGTCAATAGACCTATTTATAAGATAAGACAAGTGTACTAGCTTTTGGAATGGTATCTAGTATCCCACAATTGACTGCACATATAATTATTTTCGAGCACTAAAATTACTGGCTATCTTCTTCATTCTCTCTGACACGACAGAAGAAAAACACTGTTTAAGTTGTTCTGAAATTAATAAAAGAGTATTTCACTCAGTCATTTCTTTCTGTTGTGCAAAGCAAACTGGTTTCAAATACAGAAAGAAATTAGTTTGATTGGAAATATCTCTGCAAGATACAATTAGGTTAGAGTAATGCTGCTTTTAACAATGAAGACCATAAAAAGCACTATGTACCCAAATTTCCGATTTTAATATACATGTTGTTTTCCATTGGCTGTCTGTAATGAAAAGCCTGTCATTTAGTTTAATTTGGACATTTACTGGCTAGGCTTGGAAATGCTATTCCACTCACAAGGCCTCAAGATATAACAGAATCTCTAAATTAAGAGATGCTTGAACTATTGCCAGCATATTGACAACAGGCATGTCAATGGACAGTCTTTCCCTCATCACTGACCAAGCAGATTAATTACATTTGAAGACTCCTCAAGAGTGTAGCACTTCAGAATACAGCACAGCATTTTGTGGGTGGTGATCAATTTTACAGCTTTTAAAACAAACAAATTTCCATATTTCATACCAGCATTACACAATATACAGTACAACAGACTTAGAAAGAGGTCATGACTAATCTTCAAACTGCTTACTGTATGTTACTACAGAGACAGAGCTGATCTCTTCTGAACGTGCTGTCAATATGCCGTCTGTTCTCCTTTGCCAGTCCCCCGAAATGTTTAGTCATTGACTATACATCAGCAGACACGAGAGAGACACGGTCGAGCAGGAGACATATGTACCAGCAGGAAGAGCAGCATTGCTGTCAAGTAAAGTGACGTAACAGCATCATAAATTGAGTGCTATTAAAAGAGCTTCCATCTGGACCATATGTGTTCACAACGGGGTGTTTTTTTTTTCCTGATCATATTTCATTTAGTTTTCCTGTTGCTGACACTTAAAGATGTGATGGTCCGCGTTTACGCTAAGCAGAAGTAGATGCCACCTATAAGCCCACGCTAATCAATCAGAGACAAAAACACACTGCTTTAACCAGCCTGACGGCTTGGTGAAGTGCCACTGGCCTCAGCTGCTACCATTAAGAGGTTCTGGGGTGAAACGCTGTGTTATATATAAAAAGGGGAAAAAAACACTTCCCAGATGTTAAGGCGAGACGCAGTCACAAGCAGGTGCACAGATCCACACCCCATTAATCCTTCTGACAGATATACTGAGCCAGGTGAACATTTGGCCCCTCCGACACCCTCCTCAACACTATCACCCAAGTATCGCTTGCATGGCAAACCAGGGGATTGTAAAGGGAGCTCTTATCTGGGTAGCTGTGGAGAAGGTTTAAACAGAGGCTGTCAGATGTGGCGGTTTCTTTTGTTCCGCTGCTCGCGGGAGTCCGAGGTGACCTTTAGCTGCTATTCATTTGATTGGCTGACACCATACCCAGGGCAAACTGCTTGCATGCATTATCTCTCGGACCTTTGGTTTTTCCTTGAGCCATTCAGACAGAACGCCCAGTGCAGATGGCGAGCACCCACTCCACCCCATTCCACCCACAATGCATCTAACGATAAGCTAAGAGCATTGGTCCCCCTGCTCCAGCAGGTGAGGTTTATGCCATTATATAATGCGCTATGTTTGAAAGACCAATGATGTCACAAGGAGGTGCAGCAGCCTCTTAATGGCCACCCAGGTCAGCGCAGATAAAAGAACATCAGCAGGGGGAGGAGGAGGGTGGCATATACCTCTCTCCTTTTCAGACCGAAATAATAACACCTGACTCACGTCCTGCACTCAAGAGCCTGTGAGGTCTGAATCATGTCCCTCCTCAATGCCAGTTCATGGAGATGCAGAATGGCTAGTGTAATTCACGCAGCAAAAAGGAGGGGGGGGGGGGGCGACTGTGCATCACGACAACACAGCATTCATTAGCTTGGAACATTGGGAATCGTGTTTTCGTTTTGTTGTGCTAGTGAGCCTGTGATGATCCGTGGATAAATTAATTTCACAAGCTCAGGTAATAGCTATTTTAGAGATGTTATTGTATTCGGGAGCACTTAACCAGATGGCTGTTTTGTCTTTCATGGCAAAGCATTATGGTAATCTTTGCAGCTGTCATGCTTTGCCTTGTAAAAATTAATGTACCTCCATATAACCCAAGGACGGTCTGCAACAGAGAAGGCTACAGATAATATCCTGAATTTTGAATGATTTTTCATGGAAAATGCATGTGTAAACATAGTCTCATCAAAGCATTCTCCACAAATTTAAAAAACTGAGCAGGCTGTACTGTTCTGGGGACGGTGGCAGATTCATGGTGGCTATAGAACTCCAGTGTTCCAGAACCTTCACAGAACACCTGGCTACTGCTGTTTGTTGGCTCCACTGATTTTACAGCTGAACTGCTGCTACGTATTTGAACATTTATTGCATTTTTTAATTTAATCAAGTTTAATTTAGCTGGGAAGGTCAGCTGTAACCTTTTTCTCAGTTATGGTGACTAACTGGGGAATCGGGGTGGGCGAGGACTACACAGATTGCACAGCCAATAACCTGTAAGGGGATGACTAAGTGGCAAGATGTAGACACCTAGTTTGGTCGTTACACCAGCACGCCGGGGTTAACACCCTTACTCTCTTGATAAGTGCCATAGAATCTTTAATGACCACTGTGAGTCGGTCCCCTCTCCACTGGCCGGATGGGTCAGAGGTCGACAGGCAGTGCTTATCCAATCCATTTCAGCTCATCTCATTCCCCAGGGCCAGCACACAGTGCTTCTTTATCAGGACCCATCAGAGACAGAAGGGCTTGGGAACCAGCTGATACAAATTAGCAGGACAGGCTTGCATGACCAAAACACTGGAAAACAATAGTTAGGCGCTTCGGTGGAATAAAACAGAATGAGTGGTCTGACACTTTTGAGCAGGATGAGAGCATGTTGTACACTGCTCCCCTGGGCCAGAACAGCAGCCCCGTTAACAAGAGTGCCTCCATCATCTGGAGTGCTCTGAATGTTCTCTAAATGATAAAGAGGCATGTTCCTGTGCTGAAATAACACTGCATTACTGAAAGGAGTGTCAAATACAATCAACCAACGGAGGTGTTTTGCCTGGGCCTTTACAGGTGTGGGGCAGCACCATGCATGAACGTAAGAGCACATTCATTTAACCGGGATTATCAGGCGGTATTTGGATTTTGGGCTCTCGGCTTGCCAGCCATGCGGCACAAGCACGGAAACTGTTCCCGTGCCCTGCGACAAGCACTCATTTCATCTTAATTTCCTTGTATTAAAAAAAGAAAGGGTAATTTCAGCGCAGGTTTTCATTATGCGAGTGCAACGTCACCCTGAATACCATCGCCACGGGACAGCGTGACTGAGGACACGGTTGGATATTATTCAGGTTCTTATTGCTTATTAAATTAATTCAAAGAGGGCGACATATCTCTGCATGACGAACAGCCTGTGATTTCCATGAACATTAGCGGAAGTGAGTGCTTCTGATCAGAGGGGGAGGCAGAAATTGGATATGTCCAACAGAGAGAATATCTGGGATCATCAACTGAGAGCATTTCTAATGGAACCAAATCCTGGAAGTCTGAGGCTTCCACCGCCTCCTGTTCTGCTCTCTCTTCACTGCAGTCAGTGCAGCTGATGGATCACCCCAGACAAGCTACGCTTGTTCTCCCTTATATTTATCTACGGGGTAATTCATAAAATGTTATTTTACAGGACCCAACAATAGTTGTTTTTAATGACTGCATGAAGCCATTACCTTACATGAAGTACATAAGGACTGTTAAAACATCTTTCTGCAGTCCTCTTATGTAGCACCAAATGTTTCATAATATACAAAATTAAATGCTATTTGTCCTTGTAGAAATACAAGTACTTGCATTAATATTCAACCTATGCTCTGGTCGTATATGCTACAACATGGGTACCACCAACAAAAACAGAACAAGTGCTACTACCATAAAGACCCAAAAAAGGGGCTGTTTAGTCTCAGTGCTGTTTAGTGAAGGGGACAAAATGCATACGAATTTAAAGAGCCCACTGTCAAACATGTATTCTCTTTATAAGGTGTAATTGCATTTATGGTAGAACTTGGATTTGCCTCATGTGCACTGAATCACATGTTCAAAAATCATTTGCTCTTTTTTGGGGATCATCTAACATTGACACGTGATACAAGCCCAAAACATTGTATATTGATGTTTCACTCACCCTGGGAAAATGTCACATATTGACATTTGGGCTATGAGACCAGGTTGGTCCATCCAGCCAAATATAGTCCTGCAGCAGCCCGCAAAAAATCAATATTATTTCGACACATCCAGCTTAATTACTTTCACAGTAATTACTGTACACCGGCTTCCATCCCGGTTACTATGTCCGAGAATGTAATCAGCACAAAATACCATAACAATAGATGATTTATTGTGTCTGTCATTATTATACCATTAAGCGCCATATCTTGTAAAATAAACATGCATAAAATAGACCGTATTTTCACACCAGAACAAATAAATCTCTTTCACACACTTGGAAGTTACCCAAGTTAAGAGAGTCGAATGCTTTGTTTACGCCTTGCACCGAATACTGGTTCACGCAGGAAATATTAGAAAGGGACACAGATAAATTGAATAAATTCAATATATAACAAGCACACAAGATCCATACTGACATTGAACAATTGAATTTGAATTAATTTTATATTTGCACCCCTTATAATAAGAAAATATAAATTCAACAAGGTTGAATTTAAAAAGGCACCTGCAGTATAAAAAACAGGGGCTCGGTGACTTGCTGGGTGCAGTACCTGATTTTCAGTACATTAATAGTTAATTAATAGTACATTACTTTGCTCTGAATATTTCAAACGTATTTCATACTCCAGTCAGATCTGCAGGTCCATCGAAAACTGTTGGTTAAACGTTGGGTTCTTTTTCCAGATCCACAGTGATTCAACATGATCCAGCGGCCCTATGAATCTGAATGGCTCTCCATCTAAGCATTGGTAAGTACCAAAACAAAAGAGCAGCAAAAAACTTGTCCGTTTCATAATATGAATGAGGATGGCAATAACTCACATCAAGCATTAGTTTAGAGGTAACTTGCAGCCACTTCGTGTGGAATTAGATTGCATCCCGGCTCCCCTATCCGTTACTAAATCATATCTGCCTTAACTGAGTAGTTTTCACTTTATTTGCATCTTGTACTGCTGTACTGCACTTTACAATTACTTGACTTATGAATTTATTGTAGTGCATACAGTAAAAAGTTTTTTTTTTTAATTAAAAGTTTTTTTTGGAAAGGAATTCATACACAGTCATCAACTCTACTATTTATGTTTGTCTACAGAACGAATTTCAAGCATTTAAGCATAAGTCTTTAGATCTAAGTATCTTTGAATGCATGTTTAATATTATCCTAATCAGGTGTGTCCACACTTTTGACTGGTACTGTATGTATAAACAGTAGTTCCAGTTATGGCAGCAGGCGAAATGTACTCAGCTGTGTTCAGCACGTTCTGTTGTTACTTCAAGATTTATTGGATGCGCTACGATCGCTACTTGGCAAGTCACTCTGGATATGACTGCTAAATGACTGAATATAAATGCTAATGCTATCAATAAGAATGGCATTAAAGGAAAAAAAATGCCCACTAATGTTGTACCGAAGGATTGGTTTGGCTGTCCCATAACATAAATACAAATTACACCTGAGCATAGTATTCAAAAATCACTTTATGAAGACTTAAGTGTATGAAGCATCTTTATTTTGCTCCACTGTCTAGGGATAGTAATGAATGTTTAATAACACATCTGTGGGTTATTTATAACACAAAGCAGTGGAATACCTCAAGTAAACAGGTAAGAAAATAAAGCCGGAGATCTTACCATGTTCCATTTGGGAAAGAGGAAGTCGGTCCCCACGTACTCAAAGAAATGGGCGAATCCTTCTTTAAGCCAGACATCTTCCCACCACACTGGAGTCACAAGGTCACCAAACCACTGCAAGACACAGAGAATTGAAAACACACTTTTTTAAAAATATTTAAATACTCTATTACAGTGTGAGAAATGGGATGGATACTACATGTTACTTCAGGACTGGCTTTTAGTTCTCTACTGGTTCACTTATACGTAGAAAAACACAATAACATCAAAAACAGCAATCTTGATATCGTACTGAGATATTAATTAATTGGTGCAATTACACATTAGCTAATAAGGTGCTCTAATGTGAAGATCACTGAACATACAGCGCATTGGTTGATGTACACTCTGCTGCAACAAGTGTATATATACAAGCCAGTGTCATCTATACTCCATAATCTTCATGTTAGAATGCCTTATTAGCTACATTAGCTAGTGTAGCCTGGTGACCCCACTTTCTTAATTAATCTCATGACAATATTCAGGTTTTTGATTTTTTTCATGAAAAGGCAACCGATCACAGTTTTGTAATGTCACAAATCATATTCAGCTGCCTATTAACCAGTCATTAACTCCTGTGCTAGATGTAAACTGACAGCAGATGGTAAGATATTTTAAATCAGGTCTGAAATAACAGAACAGGATTTAAAGCATCCACTTACACAGCTCTGATGCAACTTAAGGCAGGAGCAAAAAGTCCATTTTCAGTGCTTAATGCCAGTGGAATGCTTGCAGTTAAACTGTCTGACACAAGAACCCCAAGACATTAGCACAGAAAACCTCCAAACCTAACACCGTGCGA
This sequence comes from Megalops cyprinoides, assembly GCF_013368585.1. Classification (NCBI taxonomy): domain Eukaryota; kingdom Metazoa; phylum Chordata; class Actinopteri; order Elopiformes; family Megalopidae; genus Megalops; species Megalops cyprinoides. The sequence goes on along the minus strand of NC_050607.1, from coordinate 4,269,708 downwards.
CCCCAATTAGGAGCTGACTGTAATTATTTAACGAAGCAACTCTGCTCGATAGGGAGGGCTCTGCTTGTGCTGAGATCTGCAATATTCCACCCTCCTCCCTGCACAAGCTTGAAGGCCATAAGATTTTTTTATTAACAGCCGGCGTCCACTGTTTCAGTCCAGGGCGGGCAGTTTCACAATGCGACACACGTGAGGGACAGGCATGAATCTGACAGAAAGCCAGGGATTTAGATTTATTTGACAAGGACAAACCTTTGGGCTGTGCTCACGTCTGCTTAGAGGCATTCTACCAGAAATGAAATATTAATCATAATAAGAGTGAGAAGGGCTATATTAAAGAGGCATACTATAGCTTTTATGGGCTACAGGAGAAACCCCAACCCCTTTTACAGGATAGAGTAGAACTTAGGCTCTATATCCAATAGCTTACAAATGATGACTGAGAAGGGCAGGTAAATGGTAGTTACACTGCATTCCAACAGTGTAGTGATGTACCAACACTACACTAGAGACAAGGTAAACATTACATGGAAAAAACAACACATGTGTAATGACTCAGACATCAAACTGAGCATGTTAACAGAGTGCTTGAATAAAGAGTGTCTCAAACAGGGCTGTCAACGTACCAGGGAAAGCTTCTGCATTGCAATGAGCTTATTACATCCGAGAGCTGCTTCAGTGTTGCAACACCTCATTTTTAAGTCTGGCTATTATGCATGCCACTTTTTAGTTTCTGTAGCACTGTTATATGCATTGCAGCTTTTTTGTTCTTGGGTGAGTGACATTTTCACAATTGTCATAATATGAACATAAATGTGTCTCATGATTCGTTTAACGCTTTTATTAGAAGTCTTTTCAGTATGACGGTATCAGAGTGGCATTGTGGTACACATTCACACATGTGCTCAAATGTGCCACTGACATTTTCTGAATCTGCCGTTGTTCATGGGGACTTATCATTTGCATGTCATGCTCCTTGCTTACTCTTGGATAAAAGCGCTTGCAAAATTAATAGATGTACATGTAAATGTGTTGGATGTGCTCTCCTGGTCCACTTAGAGTACCTCACTTCCTTGATATTCAAATGTAAATATGCCAAGCTATTTCTCTTTTACAACAAGGCTGTATTCATTCTGTCCAGTAAGCCATTAAAAGCAATGCCAAAAATCATGGCTGGTTGATGATGCCAAAGAAAAAGGTAAAAGCCTCACAACCCAAGGAGCAGATTACTCAAACTAGCCCGACAATAAGCACTAAAGACATATTCAGCTGTGAAAGGTGTGTCACATATGTCAAAATTTTGCAAGCCGTATCTTGTACACTGCATCGATACTGTGCTTCAGTACTGACCCCTGAAAGGATCAATCATTTTGTCAAAGAAAAAAAAAAGAAAATCAATAGCAGAAATGACAGAGGTAATGACTACCTTTTCACTATCTACAGCACTTGGCTTCACACATTTTCAGATAATTCGCTCTTCGATTTTGAAGGACTTTAAACGTCGTTTACCACATGCTTGTTTTCACCAGACATTCTGCTGAACAATCCATTGCCAAACATGAAAGGTATTATTCTTATTTTTGCAATCAAGTGTACAATTTGAGTCAAGACCCACAAACAATGGCTAAGAACTGCATGCCAACAACGGGATGCAATATGGTCGTGTGTGCTGGTAAAATGGAGCCCATTTCAGTTTCTTATATCATGTAACACACAGGCTCTCGACAATATAGGCAGATGAATGGGCTCTTTTTAAGGGTGAATTCTTTGTCGGCTTGTAAGATTTGCAGGAAAAAAAGCAATGCTTTCATCCACACAGGAACGTGTCACAGTTACCTACAGAAACATTTCTTTCAAAAGCCTCATTTAAAATTTATTACAAAGGAGGCCTTGTCAGCGAGCCCTGCGTCTCTCCCCTCCTGCAAATGGGATCCTGCTATCTGCTAGATTCTCAGACGGGGTTTTTTCTGCATGACATTGGGCCTTCTTTCTGCTGTGTGGGTTTCCTTTTTTATAAGCACATCAAGGCTTGTACAGTATCATCATTCTAATTTCAGCCCATTGCCCAGAGGTGAATAATCAGTTCATTCTGATTAAAGCATGAAGGAAAACTAAATGCCACTTTGGATATGGATAAGGTATGTTTGGCTGGACAGATATATTTAAAGCATTAGCAGATTAAGCCTGAACTGAGGTCCCTCCAAGTGGCTCACACTCTGGGACTGCAATCCAGGTTGCTTCACGGCCCCCCTCCCATTCAACCTCCCCATCCCCCCAGTATGGAACCGGAAAAGATCATACACCTTTGATCAGCCTGCAATTATCACTGCGTTCGCATCCTGTTCCAGATATAGCAGCTGTTAAATATTCATGAGCTCCAAAAAGTAAACAGAGGAAAGCTGATCTATTTGTGTGCCATTCCTTTGGTCGTCAAAGCCCGTGATAAGGTACTGGAAGGGACAGAATTTTTCAGGGAGCCTTATTGAGTGACGATCAGTAGATGAACGCTAGTACTTCAAAGCTTCATCACTGGGCTCCTGGAACACGGTCACGTGACACCACTCACATTTAGGAGACAAGGATGTATCATGCTGCACTAATGAACAGAGATCCGACAGAAAACCGTTATAGTACAAGAACACCTTCTAATTGCTTACAAGCAACTGATTCCGAAAGGGTGAGCTTGCCCTTCAGTAGCTTTGTGTTGCTGCAGATCTATCCATTTTTGATGGCACAAATATTGTGTGTGTGTGTATGTGTGTGTGTGTGTGTGTGTGTGTGTATGTATGTATGTATGTGTGTATATATATATTTTTCTTCTTTCCTGTTACCATCTGGGCTATAAGGCTTCTGAGGTCAGACAGAATGTCAATAAAGAATAAGAGGTTTAAGATTCATATTAATTATAGTTCTTCTTTCAAAGCTTTCTCCTGCTCAAGAAAAGCACAGTGAAGTGCTTGTACAATGCTAGAAGTGTGTGGGTGGATATGTGGGAACTTCAAGGTGTATTACCCCTTTTATTTGTGAGCCTCCACTAAGAAATAGAATATTACACAAGGAAATTCAAATTTATGCATACCATAGTGTAGCAGTGAGCTAATATGATATTAATAACACCTTCTTATTGTGCTTTCCCCTTTTTGGTTGTTTTTGTTTTCAGTTCTACTGCCAAAGCATGCATGGTGCTTGTTGAAATGGTACTGCCCCTGAACTGAAAATGCCTTGGCTTGCTAGGGAGATTGATAATCAGACAGCACTTCAGAGTGACATTTAATGCCGCAGACGCACAGTGGCAAATTACAAAAGCCAAAATCTCAGGCAGCATTTCCAAGTTCAAGCGATTCAGTGCCTAAATAATTCAGCCTCGCCTCAGAGCCCTGCAAAATAGGGAGGGACTGGATTTTTAGATGTAGAGTACGATTCAAACACATTTCTTCAAACGCCTGCCTAAACAACCAGCAGCTCTTTGCCAGACGCCGGCTGCATGTTTCATTGCCTGTGCATGGGGCTTAATTGGTGCAAACTAACTTTACAGGGGACTATACAGTGAGAGCATCCTTTGAAGTTGGTGATCTCCATATAAGGACCTTGTCTGCATTATCCACCCCCATATGGTATCCCTGCCAGAGAGAATAATTACAGCACTAGCAGAGGGTAGGGAAGCTCAGCGGGAGTCACAGAAACATCACCCACACGGAGAAGGCTGGAGCCCAGATCCAGTCTCACCGCCACGTGCTTTTCTCCTCACCTTTTAAGAGCTCACAGGCACAAGTTATACTTTACTTCACCATATGCAATACACAAAACATAAAAAGTTTTGGTAATGTTCGGTAACGCAGTGCTCTTTTCTTAAATATATTTATGGCCAAGTTAAGGATTAAGCAGAGAGATTAATTACAGGCCTAAAACAGAGCCTTTTAGTTCTAGTCTCTACTGGCATGCATGCTTTGGAAATTTTTGTTAGCCTCATGATTTTACGGAAGCCTGCCAGCACTATGTCTTGACCTGCAGCAAAAACACTAATGCGCACTAAGACGGTTTGCTATTGAATTCTTTGTCGTTCATTTAAAGTTATTCTTAGTCTTGATAAAGTAATTAGGATCTATTTTCCACGCATACACAGATTAACGTATAAGCAGTCATTGATGTCAAATCAATGGGGTTTGAATTTTCTATTTTTTATATGAAAGATATTAATGGAAGTATTAATTCAACCAAGTGGTTTTCCAGCCAACATAATGATTCACAGCACTAAACCGTAGCAAAGCGGCTGCCATTATTCGTCTTTAATTGAATTTTAATACGTACAGACCTCAGAAGAGAAATGTGTGAAAAATCCAATTAAAACTGTGTTTTGTAGATCCATTCAAATCCAATGTGATTAAGTGACATTTGTACTGACTGACAACAGCTACAGTGCTCTTAACATTTGCTCTAGCAAAAATCCTCAGTATTGAACCCAGCATCTTTTTATAGACCTCGCCGCACATTTGTGTTCAAATGATTAAATGTGTAAGTGCTCTCAGTTGAGTCACTATGAAGAATGGAGGATACCATTTTTATATGGATGGCAGTAAGAGTAACCAGAGGCTGATTATAGTATGTTATGCAATCCAAAGGTGACTGTATTGGTTTGGTAATGAGCTGGCAAATCAACTTCAAGCTTAAAAAAGTTCTCTTATATTCCAGGTATGCTGTATACAACTTGTTATACTCTGAATGCCTAAATGGACGGGCAACTACTGTTAGTGTGCATGTAGTGGTGGTCAACATACTTCACACATACAAAGAAAAATCAATTATGTAAAAATCAAAATGTAAAATTTTCAGACAAGCCAATACAAAATCACTCAACAAAAATAATCAGCTGTTTTATCCATGTCCAAGTATCAAATCACACTGGACAAATTCAAGGGGAGCGCATGGTGCTTCACCTGTTCCCTAGACTTAAGATGGAAAACAAATTTAGCGATTAAGTATTCGGTGTAATGAAATTTGTTCAGGATAAGGCCATCTGTCAGTCAGTTTTCTCAAGCAATATAAGCTGGCGAGCCTCAAATAAGCATGAAGGGCAGCATAATACTGAAACATTTAGTTCGGGTTCATTGGACTGTCTGCCAGGGACGATGCCTGAATTTACCACCATCTCAAGTTATGCTGAAATCTTGTTTCTTAATATTTCAGAGCAGTGAGTCAGCCTTGCACAACACATTATTTGACTTCAGAATTTCCCTAGCTTTTAGCAATTCCATTATTACAAAAAAGGATTCTTGACTAAGACTAAGGTCTTTTAAGAAAAACTATATTAATTTATTATGGCACAATAAAATTAATCAAGTCAAATCTCCCTTAGGATATCAAACTATTCCTTGGGATAATGTTTTGACACACAGAATTTGATGATAATCCCATATTTAAAAGCTTTACAGTACAGGCAACGTGATTGAGTGATGGATTGATTGACTGAGTGGGTTGTCTGTCTCGCTGGATTGAGAATCCAGCGCGTGTGACACCCACACCTTTTTAATTGTGATTAATCGCGTTACACGAAAACGCTGGGCGTTCGCTGTGAGACTTGAGAACCGAGGATCAATAATATGAGGAACGAAACATACATCATTCTCTCCTTCCCGCCAAAACCTGATTCATCTTTCAAGCTCCATTCCCATGTGGCGTGGCAGCCTGCACAGAAAAAGCATAAAAGCAGGCCTACAGAGACAGCTTCTCACCTGTGCTGCCAAGCTGATCAGCTAATGTCATGCTTGGGGGAGCTGGTGGGAAAAAACTACCACGATTAAGAGCAAGAGCATTACAATGATGAGAACAAGCCTCTCAGCAAACCCTGGCTCATCTTTTCACTTAAAAATATAATAATAATAAAAATTAACTTTATTTATGTGGCACTTCTTGTGCAATAAAAAAGATTTAGTGGTATCTTGTAGCTATACACTAACCCACTGCACAGTATAAGCATCCCCCTAGATGTGTCCCTCGAGTGACATCAAAGTAACAAGGGATTCTGGGAGGTTCTGAAACAGCTATGTCTCTGAGGGTAGAAATCACCTGCTTTTCTTTCAAAACATTTTAAAATCGGTGATGCTGGTGTTTTCTGTGTGGTACTGTTATTTCAATAACTGTGTAACCCAGTTAAATCACCTCTGCCATGTACTGTAAATGTATATTTTGAGCATGCTTATTCGTGCATATTAAAACAAAATAATTTAACAACAAATTTAACTAAACTTACGGTATGTATGTTTTATTGCCATATTGTAATACTAGTAGTATAACATTATTATACAGTATGTACTTGTAGGCTACAGAAGTAGCCAAAGAGAGCTTTACAGTAAGCGACAGCACAATGCTTTGAAGGTTTTTACTTTCTCTTCATGGTTGGTGTTTGCTGGGACAGCTGATCAAAAATGAGATGTCTTAAAATGCCCACAGAACTAGAGTGAACATTAGTTGAAGTTGGGCTTTGTAGTCTATCAAGGTGTGAGTAGCTTTAGAGACTAGTTTGAGTTGAGTAGATGTGCACTGCTTTGAGTAGAGCAGATTGCCACAGTCATGAGAAGTTATCTAACCAGTGTTCCTTTAGCTGATGGTAGGCCTGTCCCTTTACAACACCATGCCAACAACTTTGATTTGCTCTTCACAGTCTTTTTAGAGGTAAGTATGATATCACTGGTTATGTCAGTAATTTTAAAATTAAATACCTCAAGGGCAAGAAAACTACAGCTGCCAACTCTGACACAGTAAATGGTTTTCCTGGTCGTATTAAGACTCAGTTTAACATTGAACCCAATCGTGCGTGGCAAGTGGTTTTGAAACAAAAACATAAACAACATGACATTAAGAAGTGACTTTAAACAGGTTTATTTATATTTGATTATTAAAAATGTTAAATTTATTGAGACTTGACTTGTGAAGATTTTGCAGAGATAGAACGATTTCTTCCCTCTAATAAAAACAAAAACTGTCAGACTAATGGAGAAGGCAATGGGGTCAAGGCAGAATAAGCTATTCACCTTCCAACCCTCAAGCTTTCTATTAATACACTGCTGCGATAAAATGTAATACTGCTTCATAAAAGATGCCTGTCATTCAAAATATGAATTCCAACAGAGATTCGTTGTCAAGGCAATACAAAGCCCAATAAATTTTCCTTTTACGTAAAGAACATGAAACCCAATCGCTTAGCAACACTAAGACATGCCTCAAAACAGGCAGAACAAGGTAAAGAAGGAGAAATAAAAAGCCTCCCCAATCTGCAAAGACATGACTTTCCAAACGTTCCCTCTGCGAAACAAACAGCCTTGGCAGGTTTGTTTGATCTGCTACTGATGGTCTATAAAGAGGCCAGGTACCAGAAGTAGGTTGTTGTATACACGAGTGGGAATCGGCATGAATAGCAAACCTGGAAGGTGACGTACAGCCCCGTAAAACACACAGCGTCTCCTAAAGCTGCGATCCTCTGTTCCACCGATCTGTAGCTCCGCCACACCAGCCAACATAACAATCCTGCTCTCTGCTTTTCACAATCCCAGGCAGCACCAGATGCCCAATTACTGCTGCAGCATAGCCAGGTCTTTCACTGTCTGTTCTTCAAATTTCTGTTTTTTTTTTTTTTTATTTCCCACCCTCGTCTCAATACAGGAGATCAAACCCACTCATTTCTACGGGAGCTGAGAGAGGAATGTAAATCTGTCAGCTTAAGCTGTCAGGGCCGCGTGTTTTACATTTGGGCTTTTATGAACGCAACACACTGGCAGTGCCCGGAATGCCCGCATGCATTCTGATTGCGTTGTCCCTACCTATAAGCACCTTAAAGCAAAAAAGCTAATTCTGAGCGCAGCACGGTATACCGGCTCCGATAAGGCAACACAAAAAAGGGAACGAAAATGATATTTGAGCAGCAGAAGGAGGGATTTAAAGGGGACGCCATCTTGCGTTTTCCTTCAGGTTATCAGTCCATGGATGGCTGAGGTGCGGAGATTCAGGGACTTCAGGGAAACTCGCAGGAAAGTTTTTGTTCAAGAGTAGTAAGTAATAATGCATCACTGAGAAATACATCTTACAGTTGAAGGAATAAGAATCTAATCTGGCTCAAATGTCCCCATAAAACAGTTACAAGAATATTAGTCTCAAGGTCATTCAGTTCACAGTATGAGGAGAACTTTTAAAAGGAAGACAATTATTTCTGCAGCACGGCTCTGTCCGAATGACAGGTTTAGTTCTGCACATACAAAATGAACACTCTCTATTCGCAACTGGTCCCTTATAAAAGTGCCCCTTTTTAAAATATCCAGGACCCTCTTCCTGAGGGTATTGTTGGCCAAACTAGTTAAAAATGTATGTAGTATCATACAGCCATTAAGAGAGAAGCCTTTCTGGGCGGAATACAGCCTCGTTGCATGTAGCTGCCACCGCTGACACTGAAGTGCCATTTGGATGTATTATCCCCCATGCACCCAAAGAGACGGAAGGAGGGACCTGCATTAATCATCAAAGAAGAAATCCGTATCTGCATAACTGCCTCAGCGATAGGTGTGAGGCCTCTCGGAGCTCCTGCGAACACTACAGAAATCAAACAAGTGTGGCGGTTCCAGATGATGCCAATGGGTGTACCGTTAAACAGCAGCAATGCTTTAGATTTGCAGAACCAGCAAAACAGCGCTCTGAAATATTGAGTTATCTGCTGCAAAGGTTATCTGGGGCTGTAGGCTGAGGGTAACAATGATATCATTCAACACTGCATCTAATCTGCATCTAATCTCCTATTAATGCACAGATGTCTGGAAGAAGGCTGTGGGTATTAGGAAACAGACAGAAACATGTGTGATGAGGACAATCAGGCCAATCAACTCATCTTCCAGCATCTCGCTTAGCACCGCATGCAGAAACGGTGTTTAATTGGCCTTACTAAATCCTCACCAAGTCAGTGAACCTCTGAAAGCTTTGATACATCTGACTGAACACACTCACAGGGTTTTCTTTTCTCACAGACCCACCCCTGGTGCGCTCTGAAAGGGGTCTGCACTGTCCTCTTTACCATGCAAAATCAGAAAGGAGAGAATCTTGTGAAGGGACATCCCTACCTGGTGGCAGATCTCGTGCACCACCACCATGGTGAGCTCCATCAGGTAGGAGATGGAGGAGACCTCAGGGTCCAGCAGGATCTTCTGCTCCACGAAGACGCTGAGACCCCAGTTCTCCATGGCGGCGTAGGGGTGCTTGGGCACGGCCAGGAGATCTGTACAGACATGGAGGGGGAAAGGGCGCAGAGATTTAGCAAGCATTCAGAGGGCTGTGGAGGCAGGTTAAAGACAAACCTGCACTCTCCTGGTTCTGGAAAGAAACTTATCCTCTCTGATCTACAAGTAAGCTAATGACATGTACATTTACATTTATTCATGTGGCAGACGAGTGAACAGTAGAAATGGTGAACAAGGGACATTGATTCTGATGGTGAATCAGTTAAGTGGTCAAGAAAAGACATTTCAAGCACGAATGTCAACATGTTGCAATAAGAATGTAAAACAGCCAACAGGGCAGCTGTTAAGTTTTACTTTGAAGTTCTCCTCATGTTTCTGTCACACAGTTTTCTGCGTGCTGGGTACGAAATCTTCATACTGGCACCGGGAAAGTACGCGCCCCTTCCGAGATCCATCTGGTTATTCTGAACCTGCGACATGGAGTCCCCGCTTCCTTCTGAGTCACTGCCAGAGTGAGGGAGGGCCTTAAAATAAAGTTACGCCTACATAGCACCATAAACACAGGAGCACACCCTGAAGAAAACAGTCCAGAGACAGCACAAACCTCAGAGTAAGCACCTTCGGATCATCAGCCTCAGAAAATCATCATAATACATCACAAATTCAACCCAAATCAACCCTCTTATTAACACAATGTGAGGGGTGATGTCCTTAACAGTGCTACATTATGTCTCTTCGCCCTGTTTTTCTGGAAATGTTTTTTTTTTATTATCTACATTACTGCACATCACTTCATTACACCACTGTAAACTGTTTTGTTGGATTTAGAAAGCGGTAAATAATTGCAAAATAATCAGAAAGTGTTTTACAAACATGACAATGTGGTGGCTTACTAGATGAAGGTTGTTACCTCACAGTTCCTTACAGCACTACTCATGCTGTTCCCTCCGAAGTTAGAAGTTTACTTTACTGTCATCCTTTCACAGTTAGGTAAACTTGAGATTGGATTTCATTTTTTTATGTTTTACGTAAGTTTTCCACAAGCCTCCGTAAGTAATTAAGCATTAATGGTAGTTGGCCATTGCCACCGAACTCTGCAAATTCAAATTCTTCTGCGAGAAAAAGGAAATGTCTTATCTCGCTCTGAAAGCACACGTGGCTGCGCTTTTAAACAAGGCGAGTATCAGCAGCTGTAACGTTGTAATGCGATTATGGGGTTTTGTAACACGCAAGATACACCGTATATCATTTGCATATTCCTCTGAGGTAAAATTGCCGCTAATGTGTCGGAATGGGCGATCGCTTCATGTGTCATGGAAAAAAAAAATTCGACATTGTGCCGCTTCTCCCCTCCCGAAAAAAACCCCAGCAAGGCAGTGACAGAGGAGGGAAGAACATCTCGGCATTTGTCACCCAGCTTTAGAAAGCAGCAGGCAGCGCGGGAGATAAGCGGGAGCCTTGATTAAAATACAGGAAAACCTCCATGGTTAAACAGATTTAAACACTGTCGCGTCAGATCCCCGTCTGCTCAGTCAAGTTTTAAGGGCCTATTGTAATTGTGATTTCCAGGTGATGAGCTTGGCAGCTGGGGTAATGAACGTTATTGTGAGCCTGTCCTTTTCATCTTGTCGCTGATACTGTGGTAAAGGGCAAGCTGGATGAAGGGTTTTGCAGGCTGAGGAGTATAAAGGTTATTGTTAACATTCTGTCTCTGTCTCTCCACACTGCTCTCTCTCACACACACGCATACATACATGCATATACAAGGTAGCACAAGCTGCAACACACACACACACTCACACACACACGCATACACAAGCGAATACAAGCTTCAACACACACACACGCATATTCACGCATACACAAATAAACACAAGCTCCGACACATAAACACACACTTGTACATACACATACATACAGACTCTCACACACACACACAAATACAAGCTCCAACACACACCCAAAGTGCACATAAATCCAAAAATGCACACACTCACACACATACACAAACTCATACACGTGCACACACATGCACATGTTCACATATCCAAACACACACACATACAAACCTACACACCTGTGCACACAAACGCAAGCATGCATAAATCTTTGAGCTCAGGCTTGTTTGAGGAGGCTTTTAAGGACCTTGTGATGTTGCTTCTCGAGGTAGGATCTTGTGGGCAAAGAGGTTATCAGGAAGAACCAGCTAAATAAGAGAGAAAAAAGCTAAGGACACAAGCCTAGAGTGAGATATAAACGGCATGAACTGAATCCCAATAACAAACAGACAGCTGGCACTGCAAACAGGAGAGCCTTTGTAGTTACATCCCACCATTTATTAAACACACTGCACTGTGGAGAGAGCCTGGGGTCTGCTCTTCGAGTGAGGATTTCATCGGTATTAATTTAGTCTACCTCCGCCTGCGTTTTCTGGGTCGAGGGAAGGAGAGACAGAGAGCCAGACCGTTTTTCACAAAGAGAAGTCTCTCTTTCTGCACTCAGTTCTTTGAGCAACGGGAGGCCAGGCCGCAGGTACTGACTGCTTCAGGAGCAACAGAAGCCTATCAGAGAGGAGGCTGTGCAGCTGTTCCGCTGAGTGACACACTTCACATGGATAGCTCTGATAGAGAGTAAGGGGATTGAAGGAGTTTCTCTTTAACTCTGTGGCAGGCAACAGTCAGATAAAGGCTTTAACCACCAATACACAAACCGCATGTGTATCAGGAGAGTGCACAATTCTGCCGTTTTAAGAACTGAGTTTTGACCAAAACCGTGTCAGCTGAGATGGGTGTGAGTCCTATTCTGTAATCAGCCACTGTGTTTTTTGCTAGATATTTTCCCATAAAGATTTATATCCAACCAACACTGGCAGTATATGAAAATGTCACATCTTCAGAAGGACAACAGGGTTATCCAGTCTGCTCCAAACTTTCACACCGTGTTCCCTCACTGAGCCGCTGCTCTCCATGGGAACAGTGATGGGCTGTCCTCATGTGAAGCCAAATTAATTCTATGGAATCTACCAACAGGGGTGCTGTCCAATCAATGAGCAGTTGACATTATTTGCGAAGCTGTCGTTGCTTGGCAGAGTGAAATCGGGGAATGTGTGCTGTGACATTAGTCTCTGAGGTATGAATGTGCCCAAACAATATCTGTTTACTTTAAAGTCAAAAATAGCACACTGGGCCTGTACTTTCACATGATGAATTGATTTATCATTTGGTGCAATCATACTCCCCAGTAACACAGCTGGATTATCGCCATGGCAATGACCTGACAGATTATACTACTAATTAATCGTGCCACATTATTTTTGATTTGGCGGAATTGCTAAAGTTGAAATTCATGATTTTTTTAATGTAGAAGAAAAATACATCAGAGAGGTACAATTGACTAGGAAATTAATTTCATACATCAGTAACAAAGAAATGTTTCTGTATAACAACTCTTTTGCACTGTGCACTGTGCAATCAGAATAACATTCAATGAACATCTATAACTTCTCACCAACATTTTTAGAGAGTTTTCACTGTTAACCACTAGGGTTTGGACCTCCTGCAGCTAGGTATTTAATTCTTGATTTTGAACATCCAAACATCCCGCGGTACTAATCTATTCAGTTTGAAGATCCATAAAAAAGTGAGACATGAGTTCTCTGGTTAGCTCTGAACACCCTGTTGTGGAGGACTGTCCCAGCCTGTGGTCTGGAATAGAGTGCGCTGAATGAGAGATCTATCATGTATTCACACAGAGTAAAGCATGCTTCCTTTATGCCCAGTATCTGTGAAATTAAACTGAAACTCTGGTCCCGCTGTTGGAAATGCCATATCCATTGACAGGGGCTTGATAAGCAGATCACAGGTCTCTGATTTTACTATGGGGAGTCAGGAATTTCACCATGTGCAGGTTTACAGCTCAATAGGATCTCCGCTGTGCATTGTTGCTGGCCTGTCACGACTGGGCGTCTAGTTTTCATTATAGCTGACTCTCTGTTTCATGCTGACTGTTTCTGGCCTCTGCCTTTAATGGGGCTAAACTTTGTGTGTCCATATGTTTTTACATTAATCTTATTTTTCAACTTAGTTGAAAAAGACTGAAACGTCTTCATTTTTTGATGAAGCTTTAGGCTAATGTTCTGTATAAGTATTATGCAGTGTCACCAGCAATGGAGCAATGGTAACCTTGGCGAACACACCCTCTCACTCAAATGTCCCTCCCTAGAATACATATCTGTAAATCTAAGCTTTATAAAAGGCTCCCCCTCACTTCTCCTGCATGTGACAAAAGGCATGTGGAGGAGGTTTCCCTCCTCCACAGTTATGCATTCTGTCCCAGGATTCAGAGCTACCAGTCTGTGGATTTTGAAGAAATTGCTAAATTTGATGAAGACAGTGCTGTCAGAACCAGTGCTCACAGTACATCAGAGGTTCTACAGAAGAGGAGTAAGGTGCATAAGAGAAATTTACTACACAGTGTACTGACTGCTAAAAATAATGCTACTTAATTTTTTAAAGAAAAATATGTCCCCTGTCGGCAATCATGGTCCTCTGAATTGGGTAATATACTGGAATCATAAAGGATCAGATTTCAGATGATTTTTAAATGAAGAGTTTGATACACTGTGGAAATCCTTCTTTTGCTGTTTAGAGGTAAAGAAAAAAAGAGTGAGAACAAACCGTGTCTGAACTGCTATATATAGTAACTGTTTTAATGTACTATATTCTTTTGTAGTGACCTAACTAACTTCTTATCACATGGATTTGCATGTGATATTTAAGCAGTAGGGTGAGGGGAGGGATGACTAAAAGGTCTGAAAAGAAATTGTGACTGCCAGAGGCAGTGCTTATGTAATTCCACCTGTGGTGATGATGTGATTAAGCACACGTGAAATTATGCATTTGTGTAGCACCTGGTGATCAATAATTGAAGTTCCAAATGAAGGAGGAGAATTATCAGACAATCCCTTTGAAATTAACCGATCCTAGACAAACTTCTGCTGTTTACAACTACAAAAAATGGGGGGGGGGGCTATGCTCAACAACGTTGGCCCAAGTGTTATCACTTTGTTGGACTCCTAGTCAAATAAAAGTACCACTATAACCACATCAAACACAACCTTCAGGCTTTGGTTGCCTGGAAATTCATATTTACTAAAATATAATTATTAAAAAAGATGTCCTTCCCTGTCTAAAGTATAGTGCATATTTCACCTTAGTAAGACCAGGTTTTTTCTGTTTGCACAGGACACAGATCCCTCTGTGAAGCTGGCAGATGGATAGGCTGACTGCTTCTCTACCCTCCCTCAGCACTCAGGCCCCCGTTCCTCCACACTGGGGAGGTTTCAGAAACATCATTCTGGATAGTAACGTCGGCAGAACGCACCGATGAGCACCATGCTGAGCCCGCAGCTCGGCTCAGTGCTGATAAAGGTATGCTGGAGAGCGCGGCCATCTCTGATGCCGGAGACTGTACTTCGCTGGCACCGCTGTTTCAACGTCCCTGATTTACGATTCCGCAGCAGTGCCGGCTAATGGCAGGCACTCCAAACTGAGACCCGGGTCACAGCAAAGTTGTCAGAGACTGCCCAGTAGTAACCTCAGACCTGCCACTCATGGCACAGAGCCCAGGGGCTTCATTGGGTCTCCCTCTGTGCCGTTCCCCATGGGACTCCAGACTCCATGCCCCTGGTGCCTTACCCCACCAGACTGCTCTGTTGCCAACTCAGCGTTCTGGAACAGTGCCGGGAAAAGGTAAGCGTACTGCAATAAGTCCTTAAGACTTCACAGATACACTACACAGATATGATCTGCCCTGTGAACTGAATCTGTAAGTGTATGCATTCATTCATTCACTCATTCTGTAAAGTAAGATAAATGTTGTACTCTAGGGGCTTTGTCTCTTTGGGTCCAAAACAGCAATAGATAGATAGATAATATTTTATTGATCCAAAAAGGAAATTGTCTTGCCAACACTCAAGCATGTTAAGAACAGAGGTACTCACTATAAAATAAACATACAACATAGGACAATAAGGACAATAAATAGATGTATGACAATAAATAGAACAATAAATACTGCACCATTAAAGTAACAAGTTGCAGAATTTCGGTAACGTCTGTAGTGTGCTTCTAGCACATATCGCACTTATGTATTGCACATGAGGGCTTTCATACTTGATTGCAATGAGTTGTTGCACGGGGGGATCAAATGGTGATCTCCCCATGGCAGAAGGGGGAGGAGTTGAACAGTTTTATCACTGCTGGTAGGAACGATAACCGGTGACGCCCCATGGAGCACTTTGGAGGGATGAGTCTGTTGCCGAATCTGTATCCTGCGGGTTCAAGTATAGCAAGGAAAGCCCCAGAAGCAGAGACGTGGTTAATGTGTGACTTTGCACTAAGAAAATAGCCCTTCCTTATCACTATGATGGATCCACTATGCCAGTGATGGAAAACTGCCAAATAGGCCAACCGTTTTCCATAGGAGTGCATGGAGACACAGGGGGAATATGATTAAAAAACATCATGCCGTGGTATACATAGCTATGAATCACTCGTCTCATTTAAATTCTCATTTTCATAATCAGTTGCAGGCGACAGGGTGGGGAATATTTTATTTGACAAATACTCTGGTATTATTTGCTTGTGACCCACCAGTAAAAATCTGTATAATATTGTGCATGTAATCTTAATATGTATGTGTGTAAGTTCTTGAAGAGAGATTAAATACCTGCCAGCGCTTAAAGAAATCTTTTACATGACTCGTAGTCCTGGAATTCATGAGGAGGTTTGTGAAACAGTTGAATGGCCTGCCTTTCTTCTTCAAGTTGCAGAGGAAATGTACTGAACCACCTTCTTCTTCATCTGAACTGAGCCTCCTGCCGACAGAGGCTACCACCTCTTGGTCCTTTAAATGAAATGATCCCGCACATAAAACTGAGGACATGTCTCTTTTACAAGGTTAAAAACCACTGATAATGTATCTTACATCTGATACTGTGAATACTCCCAGGAAACGGCGTTAGGAAGATGGGCAAACCGTGGCAACAGTACACTGTAATCTACACCACTTTAGGATCTGAAGGTGCTGGAGGTCAAAAACACACCCAGAGCACCAAGGCAGTCCCCGATAGTAATCGCGGCAGATAAATATGAAATACTGCACACTCAAGAAGAGCTTCTGCACAACCGCGAAAATGATCCAGAGCCCTAGTGGTAACAGCTATATAGAACTGTTCATTCAAATTAAAGATTTAAAAGGGGAACTGAATGGGACAATATTTGGCCAATTACATTGTACTGTACATCACATAAGATTTGAGCTCAGCTGGCTATACATGCAACAATTACACAAATAAACAGTTGAACAAATAGCATCCATTACATCACCTTCCAACTCCGCCTCATGTCTACCGGCGACATACCCTCCTCACACACAACTGATTAGCGTCCTCATACATTTCAACCCGTTCATACAGTATCATTCCTTGTTTCAGTAGTAAATAGAGATGAGAACTGATTTTTATAGCCTTTTTGAGGCTATAAAAGAGATATTTTATATCAACAGCCTGATTTTTTGAAATGATGAGTGTTGTGGCTATGTGCAATCATAAATAATTGTTCCTCTTCTCTGATTGGCTGTATAAGATACTGTATGTGTTTCCAGTTTTCCTGGCTTGGCTGATTACTTGCCACCCAAGAAACATTGTTCCAGACAATGACCTCAGCAGAATGCACTGAGCACATAGGTCAGCTCTCTGCTGGTGAAGGTACGACGGACAGCTTGTTTGGTTCCGACACTTGGGACCACAACCAAATTCAGTTCTGATGCTGCGCTCCGTGCTGAGAAAAGGGAAATCAAACATCTTGTAAAGCCAATCAGAGAAAAAGAAGTCCCTCCAACGTGTTTATGATTGCTCATACCCGCTACCCTTATCATTTCAAAAATCAAGCTCTGGATTACAACACGGATGAGTTTGGCAAAAGGTTACAACAAGGGCACAATGCTAAATGTAAAAATGCTAGGATAAACCTGGGATCACAACATCACAGTGACCTTTAAAATGTGGTATTTCAATAATGATGTTAAGAATACTCAATCCTCTTGCAATATCTGTAGCATTGGTTGGCACCTTTCAGTTTTACAACAACTCCACCATAATGCTGAAGTAAAGCAACTGTCATATATTTGACAGACTGGTGGTTGTCATCACAACAGCATTGCAAAATGGAGTCTGTCTGAGCTGCCACCTTGAGGAAGAGGACTGCAGATGTTAGTGGTGGAGTGCTGTCACGTGACCTCCCCTTGATGTAATCGCTGTGACAGTGTCCGTGTGAATTTAATTCCAGTTTGGTTGGAGGGTGGAGGCAGAGCTTTGTGAGTGAGAGGCATCACCGCTGACCTGCTTGATAATGTGAAATGGAAATATACCAGAGCTTTGGTTCCACGGCGCAGTTGACAACAGCCATTCGTCTTGAGTGGTCATTCTTTCATATCCGTCACTGCAGGTCTCCTAGCAGCTATGCTTCTGGACTGAATTAACATATGCAAAGTCAGATTGTGAGTCACTGTGTGTGTGTGTGTGTGTGTGTGTGTGAGACAGAGAGAGAGAGAGAGAGTGCTCATGGGTTTGTGTGTGCATGTGTGCCTGTGTTTGAGAGTGCGTGCATGCATTTGTGCTTTTGTGAGTGAGTGTGCCTGTTTTTGCACATGCTTGTGTATGTGTGTGTGTGTGGATGTGTGCGTCTGTGTGTGTGTGTGTGTGCATGGATGTGTGTGTGTGGTATCAGGGATGTCTAGCAGTCTCTCTCTTTTCCTCATGCTATGCGTCTCCTTAACAGCAGTGTCATACCCTCACATTTCACCTGTAACCATAGAAATGCCCACAAGAGCCTTCTTAACATATGACATACTAAATTCTGCAGTTTTAATCTGTTTTAATCTGACTGTATATGCCCAAAAAGCACATCAGCAGATAGACATTTCAGAAGGTCAGACTGGTGTTCGTGAAAGACTCTCTCTCTTTCTCTCTCTCTCTCTCCATCAGAGAAACACTCTCACACTCTCAAAGAGAAAAACAGCATTGTCAACAATCTTAAGAGTGCAGAACCATACTGGGCTCCCTGAACTGAAATATTGTACAGAAACTGAGAGAATCTGGCACTCCCTCCTAGAATTTTACCAACAGGCAACCAAGGCTTCTTTGAGGAGGGTGTTGAAAGAGAAACTTTTCGGCCAAGAAAATCTATTCGGTCTCCTCAGTTATCCCAATGTGGCCACCTGCCATTTTGCTCACAAAACTGCTGGTCTCTTTTCTCTCATATCAATTTCTGCCAAAAAGGTTCTTTTTTTAATTGCCAAGCCTAAATTGCAAAAAGACTCATTTCCACCACCGTAGCATTATGAGAAATGGGCAATTAAGACTGTAAGCCTTTCGTTTGTGTCAGAAAAACAACAAAATCACGCACTGCAGAGTTGTTTTGAACCAACACTTCACTTCGTTGGCATTCTTCAAGTCATTAAAACATCCCTCGTGGCACAACAGACGAGACTGTCTTGTGATGTTGCCATGGAAACCCAACGTACGCTGGAGAAGCTCTGCTCGTGGTTCCGTCTGAACTTGTCACCAGCTTAGTGACCACTGACTCTCAGACATCACAGCCTCGGGTGTTTCTACCGGACAGCCGATCACCTGGGGGTGAGCCTCGCCTCTTCAAGCAAGGTGTTACAATGACCCCCCCGGGTGTTTGACAGAAGTACCGCTGCTACGGACATCAAAGCCCAGCCTCTCTGGAGCCCTGTGATCCATGAAGATGAGAAAGAGGAGACACTGATTTTCGAGGGCTGTGCGGCTCGGTGTTTCATGCAGCAGCTTGTCTGAGCTCGGGTTGATGGAAGAAAGCGAGTGGGGCAAGCCAAGGCCACGTTGCCTCTCCCCATCTGTAGCTCTGGTTACTGTGACCCTGTGATCTGACTGCCCACCCAAATACAACAGCAGCAAGCCAAACCACAATGGAAATCATCAATAGAGGGACAGAACTGGGACTCGGCCCTGTAATGGACCGGTCCTCTCTCCGGGGGGGGCAGTAGTTTGTTTCAGTTCCATTTATAATCCAGATGCATCAGCTCTTATGAGCTGACAGGATTTCAGCTTGGTGGCATAATTATTTTGGTTTCCAGGAAGAGGAACTTGTATCTCAGCTTCAAAAGACAAGGGAAGCCTGTCATGTTTTTTCTTCCTTTCCCCCTAGCAGTCGAATTACAGGCTGTGCTGTGAAGGCTATCCAGGACATGTTATCAATATAGCGCTGGATCATAACTTACCTCCATGCTCAGAGTGAAACGTGAGACCCAAACCACACAGCATCTCTCCTGGCAACAGAAGCCAAATGTCTGTTCCTGCATTATGCGCAACATGAAGTCACCTCCAGGGACATTATTTTTAAAGTGTGATGGCTGCCATTGAGGAAATGCCCTTTTTTGGAAACTTGAGAAGCCTGAAAGCTCTGTTGGCTTTTCTATATGAGCAACATTCCTTTATCATGGCATCAGTCCAGATCAACAGTATGAGAGGAAAAACGTTCTAATATCAACTGATCACTGAAGTTTCCAGTGCACTGAGTATCTACGGTTTTTAAGGAGAGAATGACGAGCAGAGAGAACAGAGCACACCTCTTCTGTCCTGAGCTTTGACTCCGGATGCTTTAGCCCTGACAGAGAGGGACAGCAGTGGGTGTATCCATCACTGTGGTGCCTGCCCCGCCCCTGGGCAGATCTGAGAAAAGGATCCACGGCGCAGCAGTGTGACATAGTGGTAAGGAGCAGGACTCGTAACCGAAAGGTTGCCGGTTCGATCCCCGCTAGGACACTGCTGTTGTACCCTTGGGCAAGGTACTTAACCCACAATTGCCTCAGTAAATATGCAGCTGTATAAATGGATAACATTGTAAAGAACTGAATTGTAAGTCGCTTTGGATAAAAGCATCTGCTAAATGAATAAATGTAAATGTACACTCTCTTTTGCGCCATCTGCTCCTCTCCACAGAATTATGATTTTTTTATGTTCATGGACACAACATGCAATATAAAGCAAGCAATTGAAATCAGGCCACATCCCTGATTAAATAAATCATCATTCTTAAATGCTTTCACATTGGACTCACATTGGCATATGGCTGAAACACAGTAAATAAGCGTTTGCCCTACAAACTTATAGCTGAATACTAAAGGCCAACTCAAGTTTACAGTGGGGAAAAAAAGGGCTAAACAAATCTTTAAAATAAGTTTTCAGAGGTCGGGCTATTTTTATTTAGTGTATAAAACACTGGAGCTGCAACCCTCTCCCTGCAGCGCCACACTGATTGAAGCTGGAGGCAATATCATGCTTGCCTGCCCTGCTGAAGTCACGTATCAGGACTCGTCCATCTGGAGAGACTCACGCTGTTAACCTTCGGCCTCCTGTGTTCTGCGGTCACATTCTACGCGAGGGTTCTAATTGGTTTTCGTCCCATCAGTCACACACGCCTCTGGCCATGGGCTGGAGAGGGCGGCAATTGGGTGAAATTTAGCGGTTATGATTGGACCGTGGCTCAGAAAAGCAAGCATCACCCTGGAGAATGAACCATGAATATCACGTTTATGGTGTGTAGCAGGCCAATGCAAAAAAGGACTGCCCTTTCCACACCAGCTAGTACATACCCTGTACCACATATCTGTATGATCAACTGATTACTCATCTGATCAATGGCCAGCCCTATGCAACGTATACGCCCTGTAGGGGGAGCACCTGAGCACCCCTCCTTTTTGCCACAACTTACAGGCTTCAAACACAAGTGTGTCAATGGTCCAGCATCCTTCATCTGAGTCTGAGAGTGAGAGGAAGTCAAAGGGAGAGTTAACAACATCCTCACAGCTGTTCACAGGCCCCACACTGCATCACAGGGCATCTTAAAGAAACTTGGCGGCTCACAATGGCATATTTACACTATTTCTTGGCAACTGCAGGAAAGTGATAACAGCGCCGTCAGGGGAAAAGGGGACCATCACAGAGAATACGCCTCATACGGCAATCGGTAAAAGTGGTACAAAGTAAGAAATGAACGTCAACAGCTCTCCCCTGTGGATTTAGACAATGTGATGAGACGTGTTTACTGCTTAAAGGCGCATCTGCATAAATATAACACCTGTAACACCTCTGTAATGGCACCTTTGCTGTTTTCTGCAACACTGAGGGTTTACAGAAACCTGTAAATGAATTGTAGAAAAGAAGGAGCATAACACCGGAACATCTGTGGTATAACCAGTCACACACACAATAGCAGGCAAGCACAGAGTAGGTGACAGCTTATGGCACATAACTATATATGTGACAATATCAGCCCAAGACAATATAATACATCTACATCATACACTGTATATGTCCTGGTAATGTCAGGTCAGTATGCATCATTGCATATATTTCTACTCTATTTCTTCTCTACTCTATTTCTACTCTGCTCTATATTTTCTTGCTATGTGTTTGTGCAGCAGTGTTTAGTCATTTTCCATAAATGTGATGCGTGGTTATGGATGGTTTTACAAATGTTGTACTATGCTCTGTTGGCTGAGTCAAACATTACCTTAGTGGGGGCTGTCCAGTTAGTGGATCAGAGGCACATGGTAACGAGCACCATGGCAGTTACAAAAACAAGTGTCAGGATTTGTTGAAATTATCTAGAATTTAAAGAGAACTGAGTGTTACTTTCTATTCAGAAACTTATCACGGTAAACACGCAGGCAGCCATTCACCTTCTTAAAGGACAGAATTACCTCAAAGTCAATACTGTTCCCTCTTTAAAGCAAACACCCTGGGTGAACTGCACATCAATCAGCTCTGTGCTTTTATAGACTATACAGTAAACCTGTTTCTTCTTCAAAGAAAAAAACATACATTGTTCAGCTTCAAATATGTTGCAGTCTAAATATTTAAATAAAGAGTTGCAATTCCACTTTTAATCATATTTACTGCAACCATGAATCTACCAAAGAGAATCCTGGAATACAACATCCACGTCCAAACTTTAAATTTTCCGTATCCACCATCTCTGAAATACACACTTTAAGTCTGCTAAGGAATGAATCATGGCACATTATGTAACATTTAACATTATTAATGCCTTTAATGTTATGATCTGTTAAATGATCGCCATTAACCGAGTTATATAACAAGCGTGTTTTGAGGTAAACTCTTCAGACGGCTGATATAATGTACAACTGTTCAGTAAACTGTGATAACACGATGAGGAACCCGATGTTTTTCAACAGCTAATATTTGAGGATCGTTGTATTACAGTACAGGCAATCAGTGCAGCAGCTGAAAAGAATATGTTCAGGACTGTCATGTGACTGCACTCGATAATACTCCTGGAGACATGGAGGGGCTGTCAACTGATGTTTCATTAATCCAAATATAGCACACTTATCATTCATCAGAGGGTAGCTTCTTTTTAATTCCACGTCTGGAATGGCACAGAAAATACACAAGGACTTAAAAAGTAAATTCAAAGCATAAACAGTACAATGGATTCTTCTTGTTCCAGTACAGTGCCACAGGTTTTGCTGTTGTCCACAAAAGGTCAGAGTTTGGAATGAAGCCTAATTCAGTTTTCTCCTTCTGTCCAGAGATGAACTGCATCTTTCCACATGTATTATGCCTCAGCGTCCCTGTTCTTTACACTCTTTCTGATGTATATCATCCTGCAATGTTTGTTCCTGAATTTTAACTGTTACTATTTGACTCATGAGACTTGAGAAGGGCTCAGCCATTCCTTTTCTTAAAAGGGTGTCTACTGACACTGTGTCAGTAGACTCCTTAATGCGCTTTTTCACTTTGTTCAGTAATGCTGTGCTTGTGTGCGTGTGTCAGGGCGTACAGACTGCGCTTGTCTGTGTGTGCATGTGTACGTGCTAGCACGTGTGCACACCCCAAACAGATCCAGCACATAACTATATACGCTTTTTCACAGTATACAGTACAGACTGTATCTGTGTGCACATGCACACAGGCCAGACAGATGTGTATGTGTGTGTGTGCATATATATGAGTATATATATGTGAATGTGCGACGGCTCTGTGACAAACCAAAGGCTGGTTTCTGGTTTCAGGCTCAAAAGTTAAGCGTTCTGCCTAACGAGGCCGGCGCTGTAATTAATACCACGCCGCCTGGGAGGACGGGCTCATTTGCATTTCCGCAGGAAGGGAACGCAGTTTCGCGGTTCCCTCCCCAGGACCGGCGGAGCGGCCCACTTTTCGTGTGCTACTCGCTGTCGGGTTATTAATGAGGAGGGGAAGTGGTGTTCCCGTCTCAGAGACTCCGCTTCCTCACAGCCCCGGCTAAACTCCACCACACGTCCAGCTGCTGGCCGCGGTGCGGGCCGGATAAGTAGGTTAGCCGTTCACAAAGCCATTGTCTCCTCAGCCGTTTTCATCATGCCAGAATCTCCAGATTATCAAAGACTATTATTTGGCAGCGGTCGCCACTTTTGAGGATGCAGGATGGGCTTGCAGACAGAGAGCTTTTTCTGGCAGGAAGCTGTCAATTTGAAGCCCAAAGCTGATTCCCGCCCATTTTCCAGTGTGCTAATTTTGCAATGGCTGGGCAAAGCCGGCACATTTTAATTACAGTTTAAAAAACAGGGTCAGTTTGTAGTTGGTAGCATAGTAGTGATAAATTATTATTATTATATTCTTTATGCAGACTAAGACAAATTAGACAGAGAGAGATTGATAATCTCAATAGCTCATAGTAATACTTTTCTGCTGATCTAGCAATACGGTTTACGATGAAAAAAATTAAACAAAACAGATTGAACCTAATCAATATCTTCCTTTTTGCCCGTTTGCATTTTTTGTTCTCGTTCAATACAGTAATCTGAGCTTTGTCTACAATGTGAAGGTTGTTTACAGTTTACAAAATCAATGCTATTGATGAAGTCACTGACAGAATCTCAGAGGTGCACTCCACAGTATTACAAAGTGGGTGAATGCAAACAAAATGACACATCTCTGCAGTGGCTTTAAGTTGATTTTAACTAGGCCCCTTGATAACCATACCATTTGATTCCATGCACAACACCTGACTGCCAACAGTTGAAATAAAGTAATATGAGGCACTGTATTTTCAGAAATGCAGCAATTCTCTTGCTACCAATTTTCCTCCAGTAGAAATCACACTTAACAGCAGAATCTACACTAATACGTCTCTGCTTTGATCTGACACTGTACTCATATAAACAGGAGATCTGTGTTTGCCTAGACAGGTGAATCACATGGTTTAATTCAAGAGCAGGAATCTCAGGTTGTCTGTATTAGTGACATAATGGAACATGTTGATTGTTTTGTCACATGCTCTGCTAAGCATATTTAAAGGTACTGGATAGTGCCTCCGGATGGCACTTACAGTACCTGTCACTTCCCACAGGTGAGGTGGCTGGGTTGTGTTTACACAGTGGTTTACACAGTTGCTAAGAGACAGCCTTTCTCACCTGTGTGTATGTGTGTGTGAATACCTGAGATTGCCCAGGAGTGTCCAACACACTTCAGTTCTCAGGCCATATGATTGGACAAAGTGACGCCTAAGCCTAGGCACGTCGAGGGAGACGGATTTAACTCTCTTTATTGATTGGCTCGACCTTAAGTCATCCTTGGAGCTAAGAGCAGGCAGGGAGCCAGCATGGCAAATTAGCTGGATTCCACACGGTCAAGTTTTCTGTGGCAACTGATCTGTCGTCTCCATCCCATTTTTTAAAAATCTGCTAATCAAGAAGCCAATCAAAGCTACACGGTGAACTAACATAATGAACTTGCTGAAGTTAGGGAGGACAGAATTTCCATTATATTTATGTATGTACTATATATTGTTATTTTAAATCATATCTCCATTGATTTCCCCTACATGGGATGCCATTCCTCACACCTGCCATATTCGGCCTAAAAGTGGCAGCAGGGTGGCTAAGGGCTTGTAACCGAGAGGTTGCCTGTTTGATTCCCTGCTGGGGCACTGTTGTTGTGCCTTTGAGCAAGGTACCAACAGATGTCTCAGTAAATATCCAGCTGTATAAATGGACAAAAACTGTAAGTTGCTCTAGGTAAGAGCATCTGATAAATGACAGTCATGCAATAAGGGTCTGGCCCTTTTTGGGGTTTCATACATTTAATAAACTGTAGTTTTTCGGGTAAAGAAAGGGACACCATAGCTTGTACTGATTCCACAGGGTAGAAAGGAGGAGGCCATTTGATTACTGACGACAGTAGTCAAAGTCCAGGGGTAGGAAGACACTTTGGTGCACACCGGTCAACAGTATCTGCAGTGGTGGTGCATTTGCTGGGGTTAAAGTCATGACCAATAAGAGCTAGTGCATCCGCTTGTCACCACCCCTCGGTACGATGAGTAAGTCCAGCCAGGGAACCTGTGTGACCTCCATCTTACAACCCAAGCTGTCACAAAGACAGCAAGACATGAGGGGGAAGAGACAATCTCCCATACATGTCAGCTTGGTGCCATATACCTGGCAAAGGGCAACACATCACACCTGAGCAAGCTGACAATTCAGGAGGACCTGGCCGTACACGAATTCTCACAATGCCATGTTCAGAGATGAGTCACATCTCAATCTGTTCCAGCCTGACGGCTGGCGAAGAATATAATAGACGTGGGGAAGGGTATCATCCATTTTTCTTTATATAGCTGTATAATAATTATAACTTCAGCGGTTTCGCAATAACAGTTCACCAGTAGAAATCTTGCCCAGGGTCCTGTAAGATCTCTAAAAGTTCTTTTTGATGAACAACACCCTTGTAAAGATACCGCTCAGGGTACAGAGTGCAATATTGCTCCTTTTTTTTGTTCAATATCCTCTGTGAGGATATGACAGTGTCAATAGGAAGGCAGTGTGGGGAACTGAGTCTCTGTCATTGAATTGCGCTACAAAACAACGTGTCAACAAGGACACAGGGGAGACGCATACTGTAGACTGATGCAGTCTTTGCAGCTTGTCACACTGTACTGTGAGTGACAATGAGCCTAATTAAAAGTGTGAAAGCACAATTACACTCAGCGAGCGGCTGTATCTCACCAGTTAGTAAAAAAAAAAAAAAAAACTAGATTCAAAACTCTCTCCCCTGATATTCATATGAAATTCATGGTTGTCAGCGTCTGTTCGGCCACATCCCAACGCATCCAAATTGAGTGGATGCCAGCCACTGTGAGGAGGATGACGAAGGGACGGCTGCATTTCTGCCACCTGAACAGTTGTTAGAGAGCGGCACCGTGGAGCGTTCAGACATCCGAAATCAGCTCCACGGGGCTCCTAACGCCGCAGCCGCATGCCGACAGAGGGAGAGAGAGCAAGCTCTCCTCCACCCACACTGCAGGCCACCGGCAGCCACAAGAGAAAATGCACACATTACCAACAATCAAACCCCCTACCCCCCACTGCTGCCACATATGCATCACAATTTATCCTTTTTTTTAGACTTTTGTTTCCACAAAACAAAGAAAAGTTTAACTCCTGAATCTGGCAGCCCTGTTATTATGGGATTGCTCTGTAAACACGTAATTGTGGAAAACAATCAAATTCATTTCCATCAACTTTCCCCATTTATATATTTTCACCCCCTGTGTTTCAGACTCACAAACTATCTAATAGAAGCAGTTAGCAAAGTCAGAGCACCTGTACAGGACCCTGGAATAGGTCTGCAAACATGAAGGTGAAATAACCAGATGTCTTCATATGGGTCAGTGTCCACCAGTAGGCTGTTAGACCTATAAACTAAGACATTCTTAGGAAAGAACTAGCATACAAAATTGGTTTCATTCTACCACAGCTACAGTAGCATTTATCAGTAATGCAGTATGCTCTTTGGTATGGGAGCAAATCCATTGACCCACACCACGTCCAATTAAAATCCCAGAGCATTCACCATCACAGTGTATTACATCAGAGGTCGGTCCTCTTGACTTCCAGCTGAACCAGTCGGGTCATGGCTCACAGTCTGGAATGCCTCCCGCAGTGCGTGATCAAAAACGCAACGATATTGGCGACAGGTCAACCCGTTATATCAACAACCAATTCCCAGAAACCTGCAGGCCGATGTAATGTTACCAAACAGGAGCACGAACACAGCACACAGTTGCATTCTCCTCTCCAGCCATTCATCTAATTACCTTTACAGCAGTCAATTACTGATCCGGCCCACAGTAATTTCTGCATGTATGTGCACGACAAAAGCCTTATCTAAAGCAACGGGCCAATTACCAAGCTGTTCCGCCTCGTTGTAAAGATCGGTATTGCTTTGCTTTTGGCTCAATGATGATAATATCTGTATGAACTGAGCAGAGCAGAGGACACAGAGCGAGGGACCTGTGTGAGAGTGGGACCAACGATCAGTATTCCTCTGCTACGCTTATTTTTCAGCACTGTTTTTTTTTTTTACCTGGCGCTCGTTTACCGCGTTACTGGCTGTACTGCCCCTTGTTCTGTCGCTGTTGCTGCTGGGATATATATTGAATATACAGTATCTTTCCACAAATGCCTTGTAAGTCACTGTGACTCACAGCGTCTGCCGAACTAATAAATAAATAATGCTGTCGCCATAACCAGCAAACGTGCTGAGTCACAGAAGAATTTTTTTAACAGATCCTTTGAGCCTGACAAGCGCACAGGCTGCATCTTAAACGTAATAACTGTAATGTTTGCTGACAGAAACAGGGTTTCCTTGCACAACCACTGTTATTTGAGCACAGTGGCAGCAGGAATGCAGTCTTATTTCGCACAAATAACCACAGTCGGATATAAAAGAAAAAACGGGCATGATCAGAGATTTCCAACCCTCGCCCCTTTGATATACAGTACCAGTCAAAAGTTTGAACACACCTGATCAAGGTAATAGGAAACATGCAATCAAAGATATTTTGATCTGAAGACTTATGCTGAAATGCTTGAAATGTGTTTCTTAGACAAATATAAATAGTCGATGCCTTTGAATTTCTTTCAAAAAAAATTACTTTTCAAAAATATTTGGCTCTATCTAAAATATAAGATACTTTTGATTTGTTTAACACATTTTTGCTCGCTGCATAATTCCATTTGTGTTATTTCATATTTTTGATAGCTTTACTGTTATTCTAAAAAGTGGAAAATGGCAAAAATAAAGAATAAAAGTTGTGTCCAAACTTTTGACTGTCACTGTAACTTTGACCCCCTAGTGGTAAAACATCATTACTGCATCCATACAGTGCAGAGGGGAGCCCAATACCCTCTGAGGAAGAGTGAAAATTCATGAGTAACAACAGCAACTCTAAAAGCTTATATGTCCCTGTGTGTTCAAGTCACAAAACACCAGGGAGGAGCTCAAATGCAGTATTACTAAAGAGATGCCATAAAACACTCCAAATCTCCTGAGACAAAAACAAAATAACCTCTATGGGAGAGAGGATCCCTCCTGTTAAAGAGGATTCCCTTGGAAAGGGTCCGGTGCAGAGAGAGGGAGAGGGAGAGAGAGATAGAGGAATTATACTTGGAGCCCTCCACTGCATTGGCTGGATGGTTCTGCTTTAGAGCGTGGCAGAGTGTCCCTGCGCCGGGGCAGCAGAGGGTTGACTTTCTGTGACCCCTCCTAGGTCAGTCCATTGACACAGTGAGTGAACCAAGTCTGCATTAGAGCGAAATTCTGTCAGATTGTCTCCCCTTGGATTTAAACCTTTGACCCCCAAACTGATTCTGGTTGTTATTTCTCAGAGTTCTGGAACATTCAGCTGGCAGCGCTTCAAGCACAGTACGTCTGGGAACGCTGCTTCAAAGCCCAGTAGTTGATATGGGGAAGACACTAAAACCTCCAGGTAAAATTACTGACGGTGGCATTCTGTACAATGAGCTGTTAAACAAAGAGCCAGAGAAAGGAAAAAATGTTTCCGAACAAGCTAGGAAATATGCAGAGATCAATTTAGAGTGTAGTATACAAATATTCAGCAACCCAGTATAACCTTGTAAAACAATGGATATCCTTGGAACCAGTGAGTCTGTGCATTTGCGTAGCAAACCACAGTCACGCTTTGCATGTTGCGATATAAACTGCTCTGGGTCATCATTCAAGTGCAAGCAGAAACTTGTATCCTGCTGGTTAGATTCAGCTCTCCTATTCAGCTCAGCAACCACAGATGGAGATATAGTTAATCCATTCTTTCTCAGAGGACGAATACCAACACAGGCATGCGCCCATTGCTTCGCCTCAACCTCACTCCTGCTGCTGTTTTGTAAGGGCAGACTAATCAGTATACGAGCAAAGCAGGAGTTCATCTCCTTCAGCCATTGTCTCAACTGAAAAAAAGATTACATGGCAGTCCTCTGTGGATCTGCTCAGCACTGTGGAATATTAAGAAGGGAGCAACTTGAGGTAAAAGAGAATGGTACAAAGTCGTTCTGTTTGTAACATATCCCTGTACTGCAGACATCGATTACTGTCAGAGACCATAAGTCAATGGTGCAATAAAAGATTACTGGCTCACGGCAAGGGCTAGCCATGCCCGCTTATGCATATGCATATGGTTAATTAGCTATGAAATATGAGCCGAAAATTAAAGCAGGCACCACAGAGCCTGCATGTGAAGGTACGAGTGGAAGAGGACAAAAGTGTCGGGGTTGAACAAGGTTTAATTGTAATTAAAAGTGTCTTTCAAGAACAATCGCATAAGGTGTTTGCAATAAGATGACAGAATGACAGGCACAAGTCTGGCGAGCCATGCAAGAAACTTTTAATGAAGTCACTTCTTTTCTCAGTGCTGGGCTACTACTGTTGCTCTTACACCCGTTGCACATTCAAAAAGAGCTTGGTAAAAACTTTGAGAAGCATTTGTAACAGCGGCCACACTGTATTTTTCAGCGCGAAAGTAACTTCAGAGACGAGAGAGACAAGGAGGGAGAAACACTCTCTACACATCTATGTTGGGGTAGCAGTTGGGCCAATCAATAGCTTGTGAGTTCAAGCCCTGCATGAGACCACTCTTCTGAACCCTTGAGCACGGTCTCGGTTTCTCCATTGAAGTCCAGCTGCATCAATAACTTGCAGAATGTTTCCCATTATGATGTAATGCACCACACACCTGACACAGCCGGTGAATCTTACAGTTCTGCCAGGTGATTATCCGGCCGGACAACAGTGACTGGGCATCACTGGGCAAATAAAACCCTCCGCCGCTCCTCCCGAGGTGAATCCTTTTTTCCATACTCCGTGTTGACTGCGTGAGCGCGGCATGGGAGGTAAATCACTCCGTGCTTAGGAGCACACAGAGCCGGAGCGAGGGCGAGAGGAAGAAAGGGAGAGAGATTAAAACGGACTGCCCATCGCCGGCGTAATGGAAAGGCACAGGGTCTCTCTAAGCCCCCCTGCTTCACAGCCGGGTGCCTCTGACGGGCTGAACACACCAGAGCTTTTTTTAGCAGCGTGTTATGGATTTTCTTTGGTTGCAGCGAGCACTGTCCCCAGCGCCGTCCGCTGCTGCGCTACCCTGGGCTCTCTGCATTTAAAAGTATAAAGATGCCCTTCAGGTCCCTCCCAGGCTCTCTGTGGCCAAGCTCCTGTCCGGTGTTTGCCCGAATTTCACCTGCAGCTTTTCACAACACCCCACACCCCGCCTCACCCCCCCCCCCCCCCCCCCCCCTTGTGTCTCCAAATAGGCCTGTGTCTCGCCCCCCCTTGCTTTCATTGGTCTCCCAAGATAGGATTACATCATAGCTCTGCTGGAGAGTGCAGGAAAAAGCCCCGCCCAGCACTGGGACTACCACATTGATTGTGCTCCAGGTGCTTTCAGCCCACAACAACTAATCATGTCATCTTACCCAGCCCTGATCCTGATCCCAACCACTTCATGAGAACAAGCTGGAACTGATCCAGCATCATCTCAGTCTACCCTGATCCTGATTCAAACTAGTCTGTAAAAAAAAGCTGGAACTGAACTGGGTTCAGTGGTTGTGGGCTGACCATTGATTCTGTTCAGCCACCCAGTCAGTGCTCAGTACGGGACAGGAAACCAATGACAGATAAAGACCTTTACACACCGTAGAGGCATCTGTGTAGTGGCATACATTATTTCTAAGCATATTAGGGCATGTATTGGGGAGGAGGAGATGCTGCAGTCATTTCGGATCGATGTGACCCTATACAAAAGAAAGCTAGCGGCTGCAGCCTGCTCTTTCTCTGTCCGCCTCATGAACCAGTGGGGAACAGTAACACACACTCATAATCTGCCCCATATGGCTTAATCTTCTAACAGCATCTGGGATGTGCTCACAGGTAGCGAATATGACTCAGATGTTAGTCATACTCATATGTTCACAGAAGAACCCTCTCCACTCCGCTGCATTTTTATGACCACATTTGTACGGCCGCCTGACGAAACAGCCAAGAAAACCTTTTCCTCTTCTTTGCGTTTGCTGCTCCTGCTTTTGCACAGTGCGCTCCCCATCTGAAGGGCCGGGGCTGTGAATCCACAAAGGTCTGAACAAGAAACACACGTGGCCATCAGTCCATGAATCCACATAAGGGGAGAATTCCTCTTACACAATGAATGTGTGGAATGTTACTCGTGAAAAACAACCCTTTCTCCCCCCGAGTTCAGAAAGGCACTCTAAATGTAAGTTCATTCACGCCCTTACAGAAATGAAATATGCATTGTAATACATTGAGAAGGATGTTGTCCAAACCAAGAATATCTTGCAAATACATTTAAAATATATCATTGCAGAACAGAAATATATTGGAATGGCAATAATTTACGTATTTTAAATATACTGATTGAGCTTTTTTTTTTAGATTTCTTAATGTATTCTTAATATAATACTTTTTGTATGGGTAAACTGGCCAATTTTTAGACTCAAAAGCATAATTACATTGTAAACAAGAATACAAACATCAGGGTTTTGACTTGGAATAACTGCTATGTCCCTGCAATCCTGCAAATAAAGATTATATGATAGGTATGCAATGTATAAGCTGGGGTCAGTGACAGTGGAAGGAGAGGCGCGGCAAACATGCAAGTTCAATAGGTTTTGTCACAGCTCCAGGAAAATGGCTTCCTCCGTGTTACTCTTACGGAAGGAGTAAACAGAATGACCTTAAAGGCCAATCGGCACAAACTGAATGTCCGTTTACCACTTTGGAGGTAAAAATGAGCCTTATTTCCTATTCATATTTCTGTGTATTTAACGTGGCTCTCATTTTCTCCTTGGGAAAGAAGCTGATGGCTTTTCCATTTTTCATTTTTAGACGGAAACTAAAACTCCACAAAAGTAGGCGTCTGAGTCATAATATTTTCAATACTGCAATTTGTTTTAGCAGGCAGCGTAACACTAGCTGTATCCTGTTGCGTCTTCCTTTAAAGCTCCGGCCTGGTCCACAGGCCATAAATCCACAACTTAAATTTATGCGAGATTCGGTTCAGATTTCATTCCCGTCACTGTCACTGTCGGCAGCTCCGGGAATAAACACAGAGCTGCGAGTCTGATTGGTTGCTCACATCACTAAACCTGCACTGCAGCCATTGGCCACTGCTGTGATTCAGATTTACAATTTACGGCTGTTTTGGAAGCACAAACAAAGATTACAAACGTCTCAGTCACTCATTCACCTGCTGATTGGAGACTCCTTTGTTTGTCTTCACAAATGGCAGGGTAATGACATCCGCATGCAGCCTGAAACTGGTTTGAGGTGGTATGTGAAGCAATGTGGAGCCGAGTTCTCGGTACCTCGAGAACCAAATTCACCACAAACCAATAGAGAAGCACAGAAAATAACCCAAAAAAGCACAGTTTTTCTTTAGCAGCAAGGGAACAAAAAAGGGGTTTCGGTGGAGGGCTGCCAGGCGAGGGGTTTACCAGGAACAGTGCTGACAGAGAGAGATAGGGTTTACTTTCACAACATAAACAACGCCTTCCCCTCGGCTCCACCGCGCAACTGAAGGAAAAATGGGACCCGCGCACTGCGTGCGGAATCTGTCACATCGCCGGTGACACGGAGAAGGGGACCGCTCATCTTGATGTCAGCGGTGAGCGATGACAGCGTATTTCCCAGAAGTCTGTGGGGCAGACAGGCGGCAGCATTTGCCGGCTTCTCCCCGTGAATGATGAGATGGGTGCAGTCTGCATAGCCATCCTTCTCTGCTCTCCCCCCCCTCTCTCAGAGTCTGCCTTCCTCTTTGTCATCATCAATCCAATTATAGGATTACATCACGGATTATTGACGGGTTCTCCCGAGTCCATTTTGTTTGGATTAAATCCCTATTACAAATTCCCCGTAATTGCAATTTACTGACGGCTAGCTTCTCAATGTTCACTTTTAATACCATAGCCGTGCCTAAATCCCCAGGGCTGAGCGTGTTACTGTCTCTTGAGTGTAGCTTCCCATGCAATTAAAGTCAAACCCGTCAGAAAAATCCACCGTGCTGTGGCCGGCTTCCCGTTTTTTCGGCTTCCTTGGCGCTGATCGAGCGCACATCTGCTGACACACCACGGTCAGGCAGACGCAAAAAAACCATCCAACAGGTGAGGCCTCGGCTGTCACCAATCTTGTTTTAAAGAGAACAGAGACCAAACCTGTTGAAAGAACGGGACATGTTTGAAATACGAGTACCCTCCCCCCCACCCCATACCCCTCACTCGTAACTACATGTCCAATTTGGAGTACCCCCTGCCATCTTTCCTGTGATGTATGGGGCTCCAGCTGAGGCTTGACAAAGCCAGCCGACAGCATTAGGCCCAAAGAATAATGGGAGCGATTTAAGCCACAAGCGGGAGTCGAGTTGCTCAGTATTAAGGGCTGGGGAGTTACAGACAACCTGAGATTAAGTAAATGAAACGTCTCTCAGCGTTAAACGTGAATATTTACCCCCCGAGAACTATTTGCAGAGTCCTTGCTCGACTACTGTAAACGACACTGCGAGCATGCCGTAGCAAATCCCAGAGATAACAGATCAGCGTGGAGGCCTGGCAGACTGAGCGCTGCTTGCGTATCGAGATGCATCTTAATAATTCACGCCCGGCACAGCATGTGGCGTTCCCGGCTAACGTACCGCATCCAGCCCCGCTGATAAGCAGCGTCATCCCGCGGGTTTGATATCATGACACCTACAACAGCTCTGGATGGGTTTGTCACAAACTTGAATAAAGAGTGAGGAATGCTCAATGCGCTGTTACTACAGTTGGGCTCTGTCCTCCGCTCACCTAAGAATAGCATCCGGTGTTGTACACCCGTTACTATGCCACATCATTCACCCATTCTCCATTCAACCCAAAACAAACCCCCGTTTTCACTCAGAAGCTACTCCGGCAGAGCTCTGACCCAGTTTCAGCAGCAACGTCGTGACGCAGGAGCTGGTGGAAAACGTGGAATCAGATGTTTCATAGTGCTCAGGCACTCTTCAAACGTGAAGCTTCTGTGAACTGCACACATCCAACACCGTAAGCCTTTCACCTGCTACAATTAAAATCCTGTGGAACTGATCCAGCCTAAAAGCGCTATTCTTCCAAGATTCAAGCTAACCCCAATACAATTTAAGCAAATGTTGTAATTCTACCATTACTGAAACTAACAAAAACATTGCACAGTCAACAAGGGACTTTTTTTCCATATATAAAATGAATCACCAAGTCAAACACACCAGCCAGACCCCTCTGCTCTGCACATCTTGATGACGTGCTTTGACTGCTCTGCCCATCCTCCAGCACAGACTGAAATCCTACCTCTTCAGACTGAATCTTCACTCATCTAATTACGCTGTAGCTTTTAAGTCATGCTTTGGTGTGAGGCACTTGAAGGGTATAGCACTGCCTTGAATGTTGACACTTGAGCTAAATTGTTTTGATTATGGTAGCGCTTCACTGCAAAATCTGATGATACCATCTGGCCACTGATCTTCTTGAGGACTTCATGAGGACCTTGCCGCTTAGCGAGAAATGCACATTTAGAAGCAGAGTTCAGTGCTACACACCCTGGGCTGAGCGGTAGACCCTCCTCTGGGTCTCTTGAGCTTGTGCCGTGTCCTCCTGCACCACGGGCTAAATGGTCTTCATCCTCTCAAGCATCTCCTCCATGTGTTCAATGAGGCTTCTTTTCACAGACTTTGGTAATCTTC
The DNA here is from genome assembly GCF_013368585.1 of Megalops cyprinoides. Lineage (NCBI taxonomy): Eukaryota > Metazoa > Chordata > Actinopteri > Elopiformes > Megalopidae > Megalops > Megalops cyprinoides. The sequence continues at coordinate 4,234,331 of NC_050607.1, read as the reverse complement.
TCTTCTCAGCCCCATCAGGGCCTGGGGAACCTGCATTATCTGATCTGCCCACTCTTTGTCTCCACTGTGTTCCTACATTACAGAATCACAGCCCCTGTCCTTTCAGAACTGCTCTCCTGCCTGCTCTCACACTCCTAAATTGTTGCACTCTTTCAGTTAGAAGGGGGCGCTATGCCTGCATTCTCCGCCACGTGACCCAACGATAGGTTTGCCACCACAGAAGGGTGAGGTGTGCAATAATTTGGGCCCGGCGCAACAGCAGATGTGGTTCTCTCTGTGAATTCAACAAGGCGTTTACTTTGAAATGCAACTTAAAATTGATGTGTAAACAGTCAAAAAATAACAAACGCTAGCTCCTTGTTGAACCTAACTGATAAATATGCCCTTCCGATGCAAAGGCAAAAGAATAGTCAGGTCCAGGCAAGAGTCATTACACAGTTCGTGCACTCACACAGGCAAAGAGTCAAAGCAAATATTCAGGCACTCAGAAAAGGATCTTTCACGGGAAGGCAATCAGAGTTCACAAGAGTATTTTTCCCCCAAGGCAGTTCTCAACTCTCTACAGCACATAGACTTGCAGGCCTCTTTTGTGTGGCTTTAGCAAGCAGCTAATCCATTCCAGGTGTGCTCAAAGAGGGGAGGTGCTAAAACTGATTTTCCATTCTAATAACCGCTCCCCTTCCTGTGTTACATGTTATGTATTGACACTTTCATTCAAATGTGCTATTCTGCTTTTCTGTATGTTACTACGTTTCATGTTGCGTTATTATACACAGTTGTGTTCCTTGTGTTTTTTAAGTGGCTCTGGAGCATCTGGCAGATGAATTTAGCATAAATGCAAATAAAGCATGTGGCTTAAACTCCTTACACTGCAAGAAGGTCAAACCACAGTGTGGAGAGACTGAAGCCGGCCCACAGGCTCTGATGTAGACACAGGTGGCATGAAGTTGAGACTGCCGTTTTACAACAAGAGCAAAAAAAAAAACAGCAGGAAAAACTGCACTGACAAGAGATTTCAGGAATGTAGTTATGGGTGATATTACATTCATAGCATGACTAACAATGGGCTATATCTGGGGTGGACTATGTACGTCTACACTAATATTCTCTGATGCACTGCGATGACAGGCAGAGTACTGAATTATTAAAGCAGACTCTAATTCCAAGGGAGCAACAGAGAGCCAATAAGTCAAATAGCTTCTTCTTTTTCCGTCCTCTTCCTCCTAATAACTACCCTGATGAGCAGTGACACAATGCCAAGAGTCCTCCCTGGCTCTCGCATGCGCTCTGATCTTATTAGGAGGCACAGAATGAGGTTTCCAAGGCCAGGGGATGCTAAAAAAAAATGAGATCACTTCAGACTGTCTGGACTGCACAAGTTCTCAATGAATGTACTGTACTGCTTCCGCAATCCAGCACTCATGTCCCCGTTGTGAGCTGTGGAACTAGGAAAACCCTTTGGCTGTTTCTGTACACCTACACTCTACACAGTGCAGGTTTCTTTTTGATATCTCACATGAGTGGGTCTTTAAGGGGCTAGTGGACTGCAGAATGGTCATTAAATATTCCTGTGGCAGTCCTATGGACTTTATTTTGTGGATGTTATAATACTTTGTGCACACTGGTATAGGGCTGTGACGATAACCGCATCACCGCAACACCGCGGTCATGAGACGCCTACCGCGGGGTTGAGCTCATTACCGCATCACCGCAATTATTTATTTATTTTAGGGCTGTCAATGTTAACGCGTTAACGCTCGTTCACGATTAATCTGGAAACTTTAAGGCGTTACTGGTGTAACGCAAATTAATCATATTATCCAGTTTGACCGCAGCTTCCGTAATTCCAACACAGATATTTACCTGGCTGAATTACTGAAAGGCGTGGCAAAAGCAGATGTGCTGAACGGCAAATTTCGTTTTAACCCTTTTGCATGTAACTTATTTGTTATGGTATTTAGCGCGGGGGTTACCTTATATGGTTTGCTATGTTTTCATTTGCGTTATTAAGTTTCTTACAGATTTCAGTTAGCATTTGCTATATTTTTAGAGTTAAATTGCTGTTTCCTCAAAGCTAAAATTAGCTAGAAAATGATAAATAACAAAGGATGTTCCTGGTGTTTGACGGAACCTGTTGATAGTGACCGTTTAGACCTGCAGTGATCCACTTCCATGACCAGAGGAAATTCACTCCAGGAGGTGTGGCTTTTTCCACAGGGGGCAAAAGAGCGAAACCTGTGAAACCGTGTTTCTCCTTCAACATTTTCATAGACAGATCGTAATGCCACCCACAAGGGCACGTGGCCATCTCTGCCGCACTGCAGATAGGATTTAATTAGTTTGAGACAAAGTTAGCCCGGCCCTCCCTCAGATTGGAGAGGCTACAGTAGGCACCGATAAAAGAAACTTAATTATCAGAGACGAACCTCATGTTCTACCCTTCCCATCAATGTGTGAAGATGCACCATAACCGCCCAATACCCACTCTGTGATGGCAGAGAAGCTTCGGGCATTAATTAACATGGAGGATGTCAGGAGAATGACCTCAAGGAAAGAGCAAAGGGAGTACTATCTGTTTCATTATTGCAGCTTCTGTCCATCAAACATATTTGCTTAATTTGCTTCAGCACTAAGAGAGATGTCAGATCTGCCATACTGTAGTTTCAGAGCCAGTAATGGGTAGGGGGATCACGGCCTCAGAACTGGCCTTTCTTTTACGGATCAGTAAGGGAGCCGCTGTGTCTTATTTCTTCAGGACATTGGGTGGGCGAGTGCATAGATTTGAATAAAAAGACAGGATCATAAAAGCACATGCAAGTCTGCACCAAACAGGACTTTTTTTTGTCTATACTGCAGGAGCCATTGCAATCTAATATTCATTAATATGCCAGCATGAAATACCCAGAGGACAGACCAGAATGTCTGGTAAAACAGGCTATTATGATGTCTAGGTTTACTTTTTTGAAACGAAAACTCTCAGGAGACAAGGACACTGTTCATCTCTGTCAGACAGCTGAATGGTGAAGCATGCAAAAAAGAAATGACTATTATGGAGCAGCTCTTATTCCACTGTTCGGACAGAGTATCAATGCGGTGTTCAGACCTGGCGGTCCAACCTTGAAAACGCCCCGGTATAACCTCACTGACAGAATCATAATAAATTCCGTGAGGGATTATAAAAGTCCATCCAAGGCAAACTTTAAAATAGGAGAAGAGCTAATGATTCAGCAACACACTCAGTTCTACTTAGAGTCTATGACAAAGGCATGGGTGGGGGTGGGGGTAGGGGGGGTGTAGATGGGAAATTGACAATTAGGGAGGGTTACGACCTGATTTATAACACGCAGTATACCGTGAGAGCGTCTGAGGCATTTACGCCCCAATAAGGGAGAACGCGGACAACAGGAACAGCGCTGCATCGGTGATAAACGACCCGATGTTGCAGGCGCTGACACCGAGATTACCAATTACAGAGGTGACCTTCAGGTGGCAGCTGTCAGCACCCGGGAAATGGGAGCTGCTTCGCCAGGTCTTCCGTTTTGTTCTATAGATTGACAGGGCTGTCAGAGCCCTGAGCTTGACTGGTTAAAGAGCCCATTAGCTCAAGCGTACCTCTGAATTCAAAATAGTGAAGCACATTACACACAACTGTCTAGGCACCCTGCATCCAGCATAGAATATTTCCATATATATATAATATAATGTGTGTATGTGTGTGTGTGTGTGTGTGTGTGTGTAATCAATCTATAATAGCCAGTGAACATGGACATATCTCTACCCTGTCAGCATAGTCACAGTTAAGCATTAAATCAAAGCCTGTTTGCTGGGGAAATGGAGTGGGGTGTGGTTCAATTGTGCATAAGGGGGATAGGAGAGTTTGGTGATGCTTTTTTGTTAAATAATGAAAAGGAAAAGATTTGCATAAATGATAGCCTCCCAGCAGCCCCTGTGTGCATTAGTCAGCCTGAACTGGAACAAAAAATCCCTGACTGCTTCACTGCCAAGAAACAACCCAGACTGCATTTTGAGAAACTTCATGAAGCCACTTATTTCTGCCTCCACCTCAACAAGCCACTGTCTATTTCTGGCATTGTCATGGTAACCTAATAATAAAGGTGGTAAAAATGGATATGAGTTTTATATTTAATGTGTTTCTAACTTTTGACCTCAAGACGGTTAAAATCACCTGGAGCTGTTCAATTTAATTTTTTTTTTTTCATCCAAGTTGTTGTAATGAACAACGGTGTATTAAGCTTGTCCCATTCCAACAATCCTCCAATACACATGCAACTGCCAACTGCGATTAATTTTCACACTACAAGTCCCACAGTGCACCAGAAAGAACAGAGGATAGGAGCAGCCCTGATGTCATCTGAGAAACTCACAGGTACCCAAATGAGGATGCAGAAAGCAGTACAACCTAAGGGACTAAGGGACCTTAGTCCATATGCCCATCCATACCCCAAAGAAACAAAGCCAATTCTTCCGCAACCTTGTTGGCAGATGACATGGCCAGGGACAAACATGGGGCTCGGCTTACACTCCAAGTAAGCACTTTAAATGTCCGAATTGCATGGAAGCCCATTTGTTTGGTAGACTTAAACCCAGCTAAGTTATTTAGTTGGACACGCACAGTGTATGGAAATCAGTCATATACAGTTTGGGCATTTACTTTGTGTGTAAACACTAAACACTTTCCCTGTAAATTCTGAGCTTTTCCAGAAAACTTAAAACTAATTTCAGACTTCAGTGCTACACGCTGCTTGTTAAGATGCTGACAGTAAGGTGAATTACTGATAAATCTTCAGTGAGTTAAATGAATAAGCATATGCAGAGTGGTTGCTTATAATATGCACTTGTTGAATGAAAACTGATGGGAATGCATTTTGAAATCTGCTAATTAAATTCATGCTGCACGCACACCACACGTTTAGCATGGAAAAGGCAGATGTTTGCCTTTAACATTCTCATACAAATTAGACAGCTAATTACATTACTGCAGCTTAATGAATATTTGTCTGGAATGAATGGAAAACAGTCTCAGACCCGTTTGCTATAAGAATAAGATAAATATTTTGAAATTCTGCTGTGTATCCAATGGAGTCACTCAATGTGTCATGTTAGTAGCTTCACGTTATTAGGTCTTAACTTGTAACCGGTATTTCCCTTATCATCACCTTCAGTGGGTGTGCCACTGAGAGACTCCCACTGCTCTTAACCCGGCCTGTTAACAGTTCAAAAATTGCATGAAATTGCATGAAATTGAACTGATCACAGCCCCCCGCCCCCAACTTTCCCACCCCTTCAGCTGTCCAACAGCCCCGCTTATCACATTCTGTGCTCCCGTTACACATTGTTACACATAATATTGAATTAATATTACAATGGCAATGTTATTATTTACTATAAATTAATATTGAAACACTGAATCGTTCATATACTAGTGCAATGGGCAATTTACGTTTCTTCATCCTTTCAGGACCACGGACAGCGATCAGGGGATTAAGCAATGTTCTCATGGTTTCAGAAGCAAACTTACATTTTATCTATTCATCAAGAAGCCTGTTTGCCTGCTTTCAGTCAACAACAGACTTTTATTTGCAGCTGTCCGCTCGTTTTCCTTGCAGATCTCATGTGCTTTCAAAATGCAGAGTAAATTCCAGAGCTGCATTTTCAATGGATAGCCTACGTCCCACGTGCTTATTAGATGAACGCAAAGCAATGAACAGAAGCAATGAACACAAGCGTGTCTTTTCCCCTCTTTTGGAAATTTATGGCCAGGTACTCTGATTTTGAAGCTACAAACTGATCTTGCCGGGACCCCACCCAACCACTAATAGAAAATTTCTTGGGGAAACGCTGTGTAACAGACCCTACAGTGAATGCAATGTCAGCAACAGTGCAAATGTGACAACACTGTATCACCGTCAGCATAGAATAGGCAGACTACCCACGGTGATGGGAAAAATATGAACAGAGCCCATCTGAATTAATGGAAAATTGATCTTTCAATAACATTTTGGAAGGAGAGTTCTGTTTTTAGTTTCCGCAGTGTTAGTAAATGATGGCACCTACTACCCATTTTGTGAAAGATTCATTTACCCCCCCCACCCCCACTGATCACAGCCAATCGCAATGTTTTTCAACATAGAGCAGAGCCTCTTGATGGGTTCATACAATATAAATGAGTGATTGACAGCGCATGGTCATGGTAGATCCACCTGGCCCCTCTTTCCCATCACTCCAGAAAAGCTCTCAGAAGACTACATTTACAATTGGTACTGTTTTAGAAGGGTCCATTTCTTCTCTTAACCTAGTTCAAGTTAGTTTTTTGTTTTTTGGGGGGACTATACAAGTAAGTGAAGCAAAGTGTAGTAACTAGCTAAATATCGTTTTCAAGAGAATGATCAATACTGTTTGTTTTGCTCTCGGAACATAGCCTGAAGAGTAACCATAGCTTGGGTAGCTACAGAAGCTAGCTCGCCATCTCCTTTTAAGTCAGTGTTTTCCTTCCAAGACATGAAAGATGAGAAGTTTTGATCTTGAATTCAACGATTACCCCAAGTAAAACTGCAAACGTCAAACTTAATTTGACAGTAAAACAATATTTTTCAGCAAACAGATAGCATGGAAATGAAATGTAATGAGCTGATGGCTCCCAGGCTCCCTCTACTGGTGTAAAACAGCAGTGCGCCAGCCCTGATATGGCCTCACGTGCCACACTACAACATGCTGCGCTATGACCCCATTCAAGGGGATCAATCAGTAGCTACACCTGTACATTGTCATAGCAACACGTGGGATAATTGAGTGATCCAAGGTTTACAACAATATGGTGCAGGTACCACAACCCTCCAGAGTCAATACTGACCAGTCTGGATCTCAGTGTTATTGCTCTGACCTTGAAATAATCCTCCTGGCCTCGCCCTTGTGAACTGACTATATTCTCTTATGACAGGTGCTCTCTTCCTAAACCCCACATCCAACAATATCTCTAGCTGACACGCTTTAACATCCCTTCCCGCTTCCACATTGGAATGACACAGCTTACGCAACAGGTCACACTTTCTCGGACTGTCCATTTATCTTTCCCATCTCTCTCTCTGCACATTCAGCCCGGATCAATACACACATCATGTCTTTCTTTACCGTACATGCTACAGCACTCCTAACTGTCGGGCTATTAAATATGTCCTAGGTCATGACATCAGGTTCCATAATGGACTGACTTCACTCACTGGCAAGCTGAATGCTGGCTTCTGAATATGATTAGAAGTAATACTTCAATGTGCGGTGACTCTATTACACACAGATCGCTTTGCTGGATTCTTTCGCCTCGGTGTCACTGCCCTGTCGTTTAGGGCGATAAGGAGGGTGAAAAGGAGGCCTGTGAGTTTGAGTGACAGCTGACTCGCACTCCCCTCCCCCCGCGTTCATGAAAAGCAGCGGGGATCCGCACTGGGATGGGAGAAAAACCAGGGAGAAGAAGAAGTGCATCAAAAATCAAAGCAGTTGCCCACAGGTCTCTGGAGAGAGAGCTGGGAGACCCAGCGCAGTTGGAACGCCCCCTCCCAACCGCCCCCCACCCCTTTCTGCTCCTCCTCTAACAGTTGATGTTATTTTTACTCTCCGCATGTCAGAAATGACAAATGTAGACCCTGATGTGACAAAGTGACAGACTGGGGGATTGCTCGCTCTCTCTCTCTCCTCAACATCGCAATCTCAGAGTGAAAAGACAAAGATGCACCTCTGAGAGACAGGCTTTGCGGGTGGTCAGACCGAAGGTAATAATTCCATCACTCTCTGGGCCAGACCCAGCTCTAAAAGAAAAGAGCTCCCATAAAGAGAGTGTGTTAGTCTGAGTAGAGCATTAAACTGCCCAGACACCCGTCTTTAGCTGGCTGCCAAGCTGCACTCGGCGCAATTTGGAGAAGATGGAAGTGGTGATTAAGTGCCACTAATTGGAGTCTGCTTAAAATGCGGAGAGCGAAACGAGGGAACGCTCTGATGAACAAGCGGTCCTACACGTTTTGTCATTTCTCAAAAAGCAGCCGAAGTGGACTCTCATTGTCCTGGGTTAAGTGAGATGGTAAATGGATGGCATCCTCTTGTCTTGCAGAATACAGGCCGACAGTCTCAAAGTCAAAGAGGCAGGAAGCAGACTGTTTTGCCTTCACAAAAGCCTTGACTTTGATTTAACTCACCGCAATGATAGCAACAATGCAAGCAGAACTAACGATCACAAAACGCACGCCAGGGGAAATCAAAATAAATGAGGAAAAAAAACGTGGCAAATTAGGCTTTGTAAGTGTCTTCAGAGGAGTCTGCCTGAAAACGTGACATTCCTTTAAAACCCATTTTCAACAGTGATCGGCAACGCATGGCAGTGTCTCTGAGAAGTGTAAAGGTGTTTAACGGCGTAATGGCTCATAATAAGTCAATCTGAGCACTTACGGCATCACTCAGCTGAATCCCAAAAACTTAAAGAGCAAAGAGTGTGAGGCTGAACAAGGCGTAATGAGCACAGCGATGGGTGGATTAACCTTGCAGATTTCAGGGGTTTGCTCCATGCCGTCGGCACAACGTCTTTACTTTTTTTTGTGACCAGGGCATCAGCGCGTCTCTTAGTGGGCCTCGGGGTGCCCAACTGCCACCTCCACCCTCCACCCAGATGGCGCCTTTATGTAACCAGAACAAAATTATCTTCAGACCATTTCCTCTGTGTGACCTTCGTGCCTCGATTCCCATCCCTCTCGGTGACTTTGCCGAACCCCATCCAAGAAGCAGACAGGGCCACGGAGCCCCAATGTCAACACTGATTGGATATCTCTGGGGTGGCAATGTAGCATAGTGGTAAGAAGCAGGACTCGTAACTGAAAGGTTGCCGGTTCGATTACACACTGCTGCTGTACCCTTGGGCAAGGCACTTATCCCACAATCGCCTCAGTAAATACCCCGCTGTATAAATGGGTAACAAATTGTAACCTATGTATGTCCCTCTCGAAAAGAGTGTGTGCTAAATGCCAGTTATTATATAAATGCCAGCTATCTTTAGCATTAAATCTAAACGACCCCTTTCGAGCAATACAGCGCACCCAACAAAACGTAGGGCACACCTCAGTTTTTATGCCTCATTTTCTCAGGTATTTCTTTTTATTCCGTACGCTGTTTCTGGGGAGTAGAATCTTTCCTTGAATGCCAGGTCGATTTGTGTCTCTTGACCTGATCCTTGATAACATCACTGAATTCATTCATGTAATCCGATGAATAATTTAACTCATTTGTTCAATGCAGTGAGCTGAACTCTTGCCCTCAAGATGCAGAAGGCAATGCATCAATGGCACCTACTTAAAGACATCCAAGCAGCAGCACTTTTCCAGACTGTTACAACAGGCACTGTTAATGGTACTGAGCAATAAAAACACTACACAGCTTGTACACAGTGAACCCACTGCAGGAGAACGCAGGTTAGACTCCAAGACCAGACTCTGAAGAACAGTCAAGTACATTTGCATTTATTCATTTGGGAGGCGCTTTTATCCAAAGCGACTTACAAGTGAGGTAAAGTATAACACAAGCGAATAACCATAAGTAGTCAACAGTATTAGAGGCGCTGCATGACCAGGTTTCAGTGGTTGGTCAGACAAGGTACAAGCTAGCTGATAGTGCCACACCTTTACTGTGCAGGTGAAAGAGGGAGTTCACCAAATAAAACCCACTTGTTTAGGAATAACTATGTTTCCTGGACCAGCTGAAATGAATCCCCAAACATCCTCGCCAGTTTTTTCCCCCACAACGAATGGGGTGGAATAGTGTTTGGTAAGCTCTCCCTGGATCAGATATGTCACATAATGTTTGAGGTCAGGACAGCCTGTTAGGTAAGCTGATCCTGGATCAGTTTTTTCCACATTACATTTGAGGTCAGCATTGTGTTGGGTAATTTGATCCAGCAAAACTGCTTTCAGCACAGACTCAAAGCACACAGACACTGTAGCTATGCACAATGTGCGTGTTTGAGACCCACCTCTAAGAATCCCCCCGAAAAAGGGGATTGATTTTAAGTTACCCATATGACAACACCAGCGACGAACAGCTGGAAATCATGGCTTGTGAAATGGGCAAATGCATTTCATCAGCCATTGGCAGACAGGGTACAAGAGTCACCGAGGGGGCAGATCTTTCCCAGTTGGGACACACTGTCTGTGGGCCCCCGTGTCAGAGTGTGTGACATGTGACTGAGGAAAGCCTCAACGGGGACGGGGGGAGTTGGGGGGATCGATAGAATATTTAAATGAATTTGCTGAACTGACAGGAAGTCAATGAATCAGAACACGGGCGTGAGAAGGCTCTTAATGCGCGACTGCTCTTACCAGCTCTGCAGACGCAACAGGGAGAAGCGGAAATCCCCTGAAACAGCCAGACAGCCTCAGCAATTGCTGTGAATTATTGAAACTTGGCAAGTCGATCGCGGAGAGATGGACGAGAGCGGGAGTGCTTTACATCTTAACACAGGACACGGGTCCACTGTTGTGTGTGGGATCGCGGTACCTTTATGAGACAACAGTAGCCGTCTAATAACCAGAATCCAGAATCAATCAGCTGTGAATGTTTGATTAGATGAGGAAAGCAAAAACTGAGAAAGGCTGATATCCCTTGATTCTTACCTAACTTGGGCAAGGAGTACTTCACTTTGAAATAGTCTTCGTAAAACTGCAGGAGTCTCTTTGTGATCTGCAAAGCGTAGTCACCGGACCCCCTCTGGATGGCGTTGGGTCGGGCGTACAGCCGAATCTTCAAAGACAGCGGCAGGGAAACAACACAACAAAAGAAAGAATCAATCAATCAAAAAAAAAGTGGCAATCAAAGTGCAATGGTTCAATTGTACTTCACATAATTATTAATGTTGCTCTCTTTCAGATTCATTTTTACATTGGAATTTTCACTGAACTTTGCTGAGGGATTGTAACATTTGCATTGTTGGTGTATCTCACATCTCTACAATGCAGCGCAAGGTTCTCCCCAGAGCAAAAAAAAAAAACAAATGGAGCGTCAGTTGGTTGAAATGTTTACCTCCTGTGTGAAAAATGACCATTCTGACTCTGTGAGGAAAGGCTGACACATTACTTCCCAGTGTAGAGATCAATCTTAAACCCTACCTGCCAGTGGCTTTACTGGCCTGGGGTATGAGAGCCCCACCATGGTGGACAATTTCACATGGAATATCTAGACTTACTCTGACTGATTAATGTAGCACAGTTTTCTGCACTGAGCTGTGGATACAAGACCACAGAATGAGGGACGGTGCACTCACGATCTAAGGGCTGCAGAGTTCAAATCCTAGGGTGAAAACTGCTGTCCACATGCCTTACACTGAAGCATTTTACATGACTTATAATGCTTCAGGGAAAATATAGATATAGCTGTAAAACAGGGCTTTATAGAATATAACACTGTGAGATGTCCCGGATGAAGACATCTGCAATGCGGATAAATAATTTAATTCCAATCGGGCATAATTTTATAATAACCAGTAATTGAATTGGCTCAATTTTTAAATGCTGCAGGGAGGGAGACCGAATCACTGCCATATATAGATGCAATCCGAAGTCTGAGTTAATGAATTTGAAAGGGGATATTTTGAGTCCCCGGGGTTTCTTAACAAAGCTTGACAAGGACAGCACACAGAGTTAATGCAGGCTGAATGAAGTACTTTTCTGTGTATGATAAAGTGCATTAACGGCGGTACGGGAATATCCAAAAGATGGGCAACCCTTCCAAAAAGCACAGCAGGGGAGCATGTAAGCCTTCATCCCCAGCTTTCACTCAATCACTACACGGTACCGATGAAAGATCATTTCAGTGGAAGTGATTGGTTAATGCCTCTGATCATATGGCGCAGAATTAAAGCGGGCTCATCAGAATCAGTGCTTAAGGGGCTTGATGTATTGGCCTTATGTGTAAACAGCACCCCAGAATGCGATAAGACAAATTAATGAGCGGAATGATCTCAGTACGATTCGTTTTAATTTTCAGCACAGTGAAAGTGGAGTGGAGTGAAGTGGCAAAGCCAGGCATGACAGCAGCGTGGTCCACTTTCCTGCGGTGAGGATCTTTTGAGTTTGTCCCATCCCTACAAAGAGGTGCTTTTCTGAGTCCGCCGTGCTCCACATTTTTGATTTTTGCTTTCTTCACCTGGCGAGTTAAGACGAGTGTTTGTCTTTTATGTGGCATTGCTCTCCAGACGGGATTCGTTCCAGCTGCAGCTGTGAGATTACAATGAGGACTGTTTGAAAGAGAAGCGTGTTGACTTTACTGTCTGGGTAAACTGAAGGGCGTTTCAGTGGCTGTGTTCCGCACAGCTGGGAAAGGCAGCGGTACTGTGTGCCATTTTTAACAGTTTTATAAAAGTGTACCTCAACCCCCTATAAAAACCAGCTATCATGGACACTTTTAAACTCAGGCTCCCTGCTGAAGAGGACATCTTATCTGATAGAGGGTCTGAACCTTTAGTCTACCGGCAATGCAATATAGGCCAAAGCTACCGTTGTAGGTAATGCTTTAATACAACTCAATTTGATGTGCTTTGATTTAATACACTTTCGATAAGTAACAAAAGTAAGCCACGTAACAATAAAGTCAGTGCGCAAGTGCTTGACATCCTAGATTATAATCAACAAATTCTTAGTGAGCAATACTGAAACAAGTCTAATCGAAATGTTCATTCAAGCCAAGTCAAAGCAAATTAATTTTGCTCCCAAAATGTAAATGAGCACAAAAAAATCCTATACCGCATTTGCATTAGTTCAATTAGTTTTGGTTGCTTTTAGCCTGCATCCGAGTTAGCATCTGCACACTGATTTAGATGACCCATATGATTATAAGAGTGGATGAATCCATCACAGTGGTGCAATGCTGCAGTCCTTGCTGAGGCAAATAGCCATCCTGGAACATCTGTATGATTGTGACTATGGAATATCTGCATGAGTTTCACAATGACTGGCAGGTGATTGGGCAATGTTAGCGACAACGTGAGGATGGAGGCAAGGTGCTTCCGTGACGGCGGGATAATGAGGTGAACAGCGTCCTGATCATGCAGAGTTTTTTCTTCCCGATGAAGCTATGCTTCCCGGAACATCTAAATTGCTATCTGGCTAAGTTGGGGGAAATCTGCTGGTGTCAGGTAAATGTTTAAGTAACCGTATCACCCCCATTTACATAGCTGAACACTGCTGAGAGTCCAGGGCTGTTTGCTGAAAGTAAACGACTTTCGGTAAATGTGTGGGAGTGAGCAGCCGGCACTTCAGGAAAAACTCAGGGAGACTGTTTAAAGAGAGTGCAGGAAACCGCTGCTAAGGCCCGGCCTGCTACAACAGTGCTCAGCTCCCACACAGACAGGGGTCAGATTCCCTGCCGGGGCTGCTATGCTGGACTGTCTTACAGTTCCTCAGACCCCATCCTCACTTTCAGTGGCATGTCTCGGTGAAACCTCCCAGCCTTGCCGGGTTCCCACAGCTTTGCCGAACAAAATATGTGTTACTTTTTTAAAACTTCTTAAACATTCCGGAGTTTGTCAGTTGATGAAATAAACTGAAAAGGTGGCGTAAGAAAAAAAAAATTTAAATATGCCTTTTTGTGACGTCACACTGTGGTGGAATGAATCTGGGTCTTAGAGGCTGATTCAGTGCTAGCGCTTTGTGATTTGTCCTGAAGATTACAGAACAAATTTAAGCAAGCTTCACTTTTATTTTGACACTGGTTCATCCTTGCACCAGCGAACACTGAATATGCATTACCTGCTTGTATTCATTATCCACAGTTTAGGGACAAACTGTAAGGGAGAAAAATGGCATCCCCACTTAACTGTGGAAAGACTCAAGCAAACAACATGTTTTCCATCAATCAAAACGCGAATGATAAAAATAATATAATAAAGATAAAAGAAGAGTTGGCCAGTTGAAAGAAACATGTTTGCCCAGGATCTGCCACGCATGACAGCTGACTCTGCCTTTTATAAAACCCATCCTTAATTCATCAAAATGGATCAAAACTCTTTTCAGATGAGCTACTGAAAGAGCTACGTAACTCACGTTTCAAAAATCAAAGCAAGGGCTTTCCGATCGGCTCGTTGAGCGTGTTAAAATAGAAGCCAACAAATACCATCAGAGACAGAGTAGACAGAGCTCTCCTAACAGATACTCTCCCAGCTCGCTGGGTGTCTGTCCACGTTATGCTGATGGATGCCACTTGCTGGTGTATCTCACTGGCGTGATTGATAGGGCTTGCTGAAGTGTGAGGGATAGGTGGATGATGAGGCACGGTACAGGAATGAGTGCCCTGGACTTATCCGGTGATTAAAGGGCTGTTGGAGGAACTATCTCCTTGTAAGGATAAGATCAAGGATTCGATCCCTGCTTGTCCCATCCTGGGAGAGAATGTGAATGATGCCCTTGGACAAGTGCTGCAGAATAGAATCAGTCACCTTGGTATTTGACCTCAGATGATGCAGAATGAGGAGTCTAAGGTCAACACTATCAGAACAGAGACATTTCAAGACCTTTTTGGGTCCTGAATGACAATGACACAGGTAATAATGCTGACATAAATCAAAATTACAAAATTATAACATAATTATTACAATTTAACATGAGTAAGTACATCCATGTCCAGTCACTCCATGTGCTTTTAAATACAAGCCATTCTAAAGGCAATAATTGAATTGTTTAGGAAGTAAAAGAAGATAAAGAATTGCAGTAGATAAAAAAACTCCAGTGTTTGCCTACTAGCAGGCCAATCAATACATTTCTTGAAGAAACAATGAATCTGCTTACCACCACGCCGCTGTCAGTGAAGGTTTCCTTGTAGGTGAAATTACACACGGCCCAGGCCAGATAATAGGTAGACATTCGAGGAGTGCGAGAAAAATGGTTGGTCACCCATCCGTCTTCATCCGGGACGGACAATTCCACCGGCATGTTGGAGAGAGACAAATATGTGCTTTCGTGCTTCAGGCTGATTTTGAAAGTGGCTTTATAGATGGGCTCGTCAAAGCACGGAAAAGCCTTTCGGGCATGAGTGGGAGAGAACTGTGTTACTGCCAGAAACCTACAAGTAATGAGAGAGAGAGAGTGGGAGATTAGACAATAGGAAAAACTAAGTTGCAGCTGCAGAACAAAGCCATTAAAGCGGACCATGCATTCTTTTTCAAAATGAAGCCATTTCACTCACATGCACGCTAGTAGTTCCAGGAACAGGGCTCTTTCACAACCTGCTATAAACACTATGATTGGCTGATGCATGCTATTTGACCAACTTGAGTCATGCGTCTTGAATAATTGTGCACTACATTTTTAAACATGATTTCAAATCCACTTCAGGAAATAGTCAAGGTCACAGAAAACGATGAAAACACACCAGAATATACTCTTCTCGTACAGTTTAATATCTCTGTCATTGATATGCTAGCAATGACACAAGTGTGAGCATGTCAGTTTTTTGAGATTTCTATTGTCCTTTGTCACAATACTCTTTTTTACATAATATAATGCAAAGTCAACACTAGATTAAGAGTTTCATCTTGACCCTTAGCTCATCGTCAAGGAGACGGACACCATTTTCATTTACTTGACACCAGAGCTTAAGCCGGTTTATATCTGCCCTGGAACACATGCTTTGAGGATGTTCCAAAAAATCTCCAAGGGTATTAATAGAATTTAAAACACTGTCAGGGAAAAAAAAAATCAAGACTCTGTATCTGTAACTTGTCCAAGTGCAGCAACCTCCCTCATCTCATTAGCATTCTCAAAAGCTCTGCAATCACTGCATTTATTATTGCAGAATCATGATTTTGGCTACAAAAGATCTGGGATTTTGAATACAGTGAGTAGGAGGGAGGTGTGGAAGAGTGGAGGAAAAACAGGGCAGTACTTCCTGTGGGAGTCTTTTAGAAAAATCACAGGTATATCGCTGGCAGTTTATTTCCAGGCAGTCAGATTAATATGTATCAAGGCAACCTCAACTCTCTGAGAGGGGTGCAGCTCCAGCCTCTCGTGGGGCCTGAACTCACTCTCTGGCCCACTGATTCAGCGCCTCTCCTATAAGGATCTCTCTCTCCCCACTCCCTCTTAATGATGCTTGCTCATAATCACAGTGGTAATTTATTCCTTATGATTAAAGCGGTTTCTTTCAGCTGTCTGTTTGTGCAACACTCCTGAGGTGTTTTGATGATTTCTGAGCTCGATTAGAATAACCTGAAGGTCCTCACATAACCCTCTTTGTTTATTAGCGCTTTCGGCGCAGTGCAGGGATTGCAGATTTATGTGTCAGCTGGAGTGCCTCCTACCTAGAAATGCACTGTGGAGGAACTGTGTGACGGCTGAGGATGAACTTCCAGGCGAGTGAATATAATCTCACAGCATCTGATACATACTGGGTGTCTTTAT
The DNA here is from genome assembly GCF_013368585.1 of Megalops cyprinoides. Taxonomy (NCBI): domain Eukaryota; kingdom Metazoa; phylum Chordata; class Actinopteri; order Elopiformes; family Megalopidae; genus Megalops; species Megalops cyprinoides. The sequence goes on along the minus strand of NC_050607.1, from coordinate 4,217,892 downwards.
AAAAGTTACGTGCTGCGGACAGTGGTACCTCAGATGCGCCATACTAGAATAAAACCATTCCATGCATGATATTGGGCAGATATGTGGAAACCGATGGCTCTAGGCAAACAAACAGCAATGTACGACTTAGTCCACAGTCCGAACCCCTTCACCCAAAACGCAATTTGTCAATTGTTTTAAAAATTGACTTTAAATGAGGGTTATTTCATTATCAGTTCCATGAATTCTCGTGACAGGAAAAATGTTTTCACTTTCATTACTCAGTACTGAGGAAGAAAACCCAACTCTGCAGGTACTGTGCAAGATAAGCGATGTGTACTTTTTTACAGATAAAACCCAAATATGTATGCGAGTGTGTACGTGGCAGAGGAGAGTGTGCTGAACATTTTGAATCTCTGAGATAAGGAAATGCGCTGAAGCATCAGCAGGTCAAAGGAGCAGCAGCTGGCACCAGAAAAAAGACAGAGGGCTTGGATGTCGCAGGGGAGTGAACATTACAGATCGATGGAGGTTTTAAGAAATTCTGAAACAAAAAAATTTATCCCATGTGGCGAGCGGATACAGTACGTTCGGCTTAAAGCACAGCCACCAGCAAAGGCGCCTTGGAAGGGCTCCAACTTCATATTACCCGCCAAACACTGGCACCGCGCCAAACAGACAGTGTTCTCAGGAAAAAAAGAATGCCTGACAAAAATACGATGCTAGGGACACGAAGACCAGGGACCAATGGAGGCAGGATAATTGGCTGAGTCTTAAATGCATGTATGTCTAATATATTTCACAGCTGTGGGAAAAATCAATGTCATTAGCATTGTTTTCATATTGCTGAGGAAATGATTAATTTGCTGATAAAGGTAAAAAGCTGTTGTTGACTGAAATGCTGACTGTTTTACTGGAAGGGTACACAACCCTGCAATGCTAATGAACCGCAACCGGATCTGACTCAGGGTTAAATGCATGCAGACGTACAGTGATGCACTTTTAAAGTACCTCAAAACTGATGAAGACCATCTCAGAAAATATTCTACAGAGCATACAACAATGGAAATCCTCCAGAATTCAGTTATAGCTAACACACATGAGCTGGAGGGTTGTTGGTTTTGGACCAGCTAAACCCGCTATGCAGTGGACCTTGTGATTTGATCCATCTAAACATTTCATTTCTCACAGGAGGTGCCACTGGGAGTTAGAGATGAAGCCATACACAAACATTGCATGACAAACCCCAACAAGCAATGTGAAGTAGTGAGAAAGGGACTTCCATAACCAGAAAGTTGCATGTTTATGCTTGTGCCTTAGAGGACACTACCTGGGCTTGAATTTGCTCAGTATACTTCCAGTTGTATGAAAGGTTAATGAGATAAATACAAGCAAAGAAATAATGGCGGTGGTGTGAACCTGTGCTAAAACAATACCTTGTCTAAGCAGTATCAGGTATGCCTTCACAGTGCATTAAAGCAGCACTGTTTTTTTAACTTGGCAAACATCCCATGCTTGTAAAACATTCTGGGTGTGAATACATTTACATTTTACATTCTGTTGTCTAGCAGACACACCAACCCAGAGAAAGTAGGAGTGCAATATACAAGCGTACAGTATATATAACTAGTAGGATAAAGCATGCATGAAATTGCCAGCTATTGGTATGATGTACCCTTTTATCTAATGATGTGAGGTCAGACAACCGCACACAGCATGGCAGAAGGGTGTCAGACACATCTCACTGGGTGGGGTCACAATTACAAACCATTTGGCAGGATTGACAGGCTGACTGTTTTACAGAGTGACTAAAATAATGTCCAGCACTTGCTTGACTTCTGTCTCTGACCTTCCTGCAACTTAAACTTTCAATTCAATCCATGCCCGTTTCTTCCTGCTGTTTTCCATTAATTTAAAGTTTAAATGTTTAAACAGGAAACTTTGCTGCTGAAGAAAGTGCAATAATACTACATATGCACTGCAAGTACCAATCTGGGCTGTGGTTTGTTCAAAGCGTAGAGACAGGGATATTACTTTGTAACAGCTAAAGACCAGTTCCTTTATGCTGTAGTGTATTAGTGCTGACAGACGTTTAATTTCACTCTCAGATGAATTGCCGTGTGCACAGTAATCAAACTTATTGGAGCGACGTTAAGCCAAGCATGCGTTATACCCATGAACAAATATAAATTACATTCGGAGGGACTTTGATGCGGCTCAGAGTATTATGAACTAATCTCATTATTCCACAAAGAAAATGAACAAAAAAAAAACCTGGCAAAATATTACTTACGAAAATGCTTTATGTATTTTGCTTGATGTTTCGTTGTGTTCTTTAATATAAAGCCAGTCCTCTAGTTCAGCCAAAGGGAACTAGTTTTGCTGGACTGCCGTTCCATGCATACACAGTAGAATTATGCATGCACATTCTGTCCCAAAACCGGAGTATCAATGGTTGCCTCTTTCATTGCATGTCTCCCTACAGGTTACTTGTGTCAGGTAGTAAGCATCTGCGCAGTTAGCAATAAGAGATTCCTAATTCAGCGTGGTCTGAATTTCCACCAGAGAACACTTTTGGCCCGACTGAATAAGAATAAGCTGCTTGCTTTCCTGAACATAAATTTAAGTGTGCAAGACTCTGAGCTTTGAAGCCCCGGAACGGTGATTGCCCAGCCTGCTGGGAGCAGCGGAGAACTGATGTTTGTCTGCCTTTCAACGTGGCCACTTGGTGGAAAGTGGCCATGTCTGAGGTATTTTGACTAAAGGGTAAAGCGCCCTGGGAGTAAGCTCTACATGCGGTGGCCATTTGTGTTAGCCTTATGAAAATGCACTCGTCTAGCTAACCTAGCTGTCTTGTCTCTATCTAATGACTCATATTGAATATGGTTTCACGTTAGCTTCGCACACTCAGTGCACACGGATGCCGAGGATATTCAAATGGTGCGATTGTAGGTAAAAGCATTACACTGCCTTACGTAATAGACTCCTTATTGTATCATTAGTCACCACTATCTTACACACATTTTACTAACTTGCCTTACGTAATTTACACAGTCTAGGCGAACTACAAAAATATGTCTATTACTATTCATATTCAGTCACTATTCGTGTTGATACACCATCACGGCAATATTGGCTGTTGCGCCTGTATTCGAAAGTTTAGTTCATCCTCAGAAAAGTTATAACGATAACAGATTTTATAAAACACGAGTGACCAGAAGTACATAACAGCCTGTTAATAACAGTGAACAATTACATTATATCAGGTACATAACACTAGAGTATGTCAAATTTTCACCAGATAATTTTTCAATAGACTTTAATGATGTCCACCTGCTTCGTACGTCCAATTATAACTTTACCTTGTGATTGGTTTTCTAACAAACATTAAACGTTCAAGGGAACGCTTCCCTTTTGCCCCTGGTAATATAATGTTATAGTGCATTAGTGAAACAATAGTTGTACTTTCAGAAATTTGAAGTGTAAACACTTTTTGTCACCCGTGTAACTAAATATTACCACAGGAACTAAAAACCAAAACCTTAAAACTATACAGTTCGCTCGTCTGTACTGCAGCGACAAAACATACTAAATTGTCTGTACTGTTAACTCGGTTTAGAAAGTAAGTTCGTTTAGAAAGCATAACAGGTCCTTACTTTAGACATTACTTACTTAAAATGGTTGTGTAAGGCTGAAAGGGTAAATTTCGTGTACGCCTCTGCACAGGGTGTCTACATGTCCGTTAAAATTTGAACAGAAATTTCAATCAGACAGCACGTGCGTTCAGGAAACAGTACGGAACTGAACTGGCAGCTTCAAGCATTAGTTTTCATCTTTCTGACCAAAGTGGATTCTTCATAACCAATATTATGTAATTCTGAAGCGAATACGTATTACCATTGCAATGAAAACTAGGCTAAAACACATGATGCTAGCTGTAACAATAAATGCCAAAGCAATGCGACTTGAAACAACACTGAAACGGACACAGTAAACACAGTTTACCTTTTTTCTCCATGCAAAACATAAGAACTGCGAAAAAATCCGAGCAGTTCGTTTTCAATTTGGGCTTCGAATGTAATATTAACTTTGTAGATTCTTTGCGGCTTTAATTCCCGGTGTAAAGCGATAACATAAACTTGGTTTGATGGATAGTGAAACTGACGGTGAATTCTTATGACACCGGGCTTTTTGTTATCCGAGTACACCACTGCCTTTTCCAACTCCAGCCTGTCCGCGTGCAGCACTATAAACTTTGTGGAGTTCACACACTCAAATTCGATGTTAACTTCTCCGGAAAAGGTGAAGTTATCCATATAGACCGAGAGCTTTAAGTCGTAGTGTCGTGGTCTCAAAGACGTCGGTAACCTCAAATGACGCCAAGGCTGGACCTCCTCATCTTTGTGATTGGGGTGAGCATCCCGGGACTGGTTGAATTTGGGGTTGGAACCGTTGGCCGCGCGTGAGCTGCTCTCCCCCGCGCACTCCTCGAACCTGACGCTGAGTAAGACAGCGATCACGGTCACAACGATAAGTGTTAGAATAGAGACGGCAAAGCCCAGAACCAGTCTTTTGTGGACGGTGATGTGCTGTTCGGTTGTCCTCGGGCGGACCACGACACTGTCGGCCCACTGATCCGAGAGCCCTCTCCCGTTCCTCATTGTGTTATCTTCTATTCCCATTGGTGTGAAAGATAAGCCTTTTCCACGCTTGTCATCCAAAGCCATACTCCGATGAATATGACGTTTAGCTGGAACACGACAGGGGAAAGCAAACGGGTTTACCGGAGTCTCAGCTCCGGTAGCACGTATTGACCACAGTCATCGGTCCATCCCTACAGTACATTAATTTAAGCAGAAGCTACAACGACACGGCAAAAGTATTTAACGAACTTCCTTGGTAGGACGTGCGCTTCTCAGACTCAACCCGAACATGTGTTGAGTTTACTCAGTAGCATATTGCCTCTCTCCCTTGTTCTCTACGGTCTCTGAACAGGGAAAGTACTGCATAGAACACGATCCATTCCCGGGTCTGATACTGAAGCTGTTACTGCTACCGCTGCTGCTGCTGCTGTTGAAAGTCTCCGATCTGTGAGCTCTGCAGGCATATTGAGGCGACCTCGCTCTGACAACAGCTGCGTAACCAGACCGCGGTCTGTAAATCCCAACCTACTCCCGAGGCTTGCAGATGATTTTTTAGCCAGGAGAACACGAGCGAAGTGTGACTCATCAAAGAAACATTGCCGAACACCTTCGTCTCCCCGTGCCTTTGCGTCCCCGAAAGCGTTGAAAATGAAAAGAAAGCAGAAATTACTTCTTTGCAGCGATGCGGTCGAACGGCACTGAAAACGACGTCCTGCACAGTGGTGTCTCCCCCGTCTGTGACGAAGTAAAGCGGCGAACCCTGCAGAAGAGTTTCGCAGTCAGTTTCTCATTATCTGGACAGCTGGACCACTGAACACACAAAAAGAACGTGTCGATTGAAAGCGGCTAGGGTGCGGCTCCAGGATTACGCTTCACTGGTGCACTTTATCTGGAATATTGATAGGCTCTGTGCGCATACAGCCAATGATCTCGTTGATTGATTCAACCACACCCACCTCACACCCCTTTTTAAAAACACATTATGCACATCACAAACACATGTACTCTACCTAATTCATATGAGATTTATTTTTGTCTGTGCATTTTTCGTATTCATTAATACAAAGAGAACTGGCTACGAAAATAGCTACAGAAGAGAACAGTTAACTAAAATAAAGACAAGAGAAAAAAACAACTGCACAAAGCAAAAGAACTAGAAAGTAAAGGTGGGTTTGATAAATATTCAAATATAGTTAGTATTAGAAGGAGAGTTTTAATTAACTGTTTGCACCATTGCTAGCACAGTATGTATTCGATTGATGGCATTAGTGCATTGCCATTATATAATTCTTTGTAAAGTATAATAGCAGTTTTGTGTCAATTACTTGCAGTGAGGTAATGATTTTCGTTGGAATTTATTGTAGCACCAAACTGTATCTCTTGAGAGTAAGTGCTTCATTGTAAGTGATCCCGCGACAGAAGTGACCTCCGGATGTGATTTTAACCGTGTATCTGTGTCTGCTTTTTCTGGTGCCAGTCTTAACTATGCCACCCTGTGGACATTTTGCGAACTTCGTGTCGTTCCGCATGATGGAGAAATTGAAAACCCTTGCCACAGGATCAAACGCACACGTTTTCGAAACAAAATGCTCACGTACATCAATCTATCAGCCAAGAAACGCATAGAAATATGCAGCTAAAAGCATTGTACACTATGATTAATATTTGCCATTCGAACAAGAAAGTGGTCCGTACCTGCGCGAAAGAAAAACCCCTGTATTTGTCTAGAGAAGAAGGGAAGCATATTTATTGTACTGTTGCCAACAGTTCAGAGCGCACATATGATTTGCGGTGCGCAATAAACGAATAATGTTGAAGGTTTAGAAAATAAACAGTATCACAATACGAGGTATTCCGTTTCACTCTGGGGAGTTAGCAAGGAACCAAAGTATACCCTGCCCGTTAAAGGCAATATGTCATCGTTGGCATTTTTAATTAGGGAGATGTATTGGGTCAGTATTAGTGACATCCCTCCCTATTTGCGAAATGAGTTCTTATACAATACGCCTGACCATTAACGATTGACATAGCTGTTCTCAAACATTACCAATGGAAATGAGCCCACATTTAAATATAACGACCCATAAAATGCCACTATGCATTTTTACGTTGCAGAGAAGGGAAATCACTTACATCCAAATGAGCAAGTTAAGGCCCCGGTTATTGAATTTCCTCGCAAGTTACGCGTGTGTGTGTACATATCTCTATGAAAAGAGGTTGCCTCCAATAACTTCTGAACTCTAATAAAATTAAGTATTTGTGTTAATCGTTAAAATGCAAGTTTGTATCTAATCATCCTTTACCATTGGTCTCCTTTGACAATAATAATGGTTGACTAGACATTGTGGAAATAATGTCATTTTCATTTGCTATCAGAAAAAAATCAATACAATTACATTCAAATGTATTTTTCCCAATTTCTTAACCAGAGAGCCATGAGGCATTATCGGTCCATGCCTGACAATCATACTCTTGATCATAGTTAAGCCAGTGACCCTCTGCCAAATGGCTTTAGGAGTCTTTAAGTATAGTAATGATTTCAATAAAGCTGACCTATTAATGTAAGCCCGCTAATTACCATGACCTCAAGGGAAATGAGAGATTATTCTGGCGTTAACTCTGTAACTTTCGATCAATACCTTTAATTGATTCGCAGCTCTACATTAGATAAATATTATTAGATTATGATGGGGGAATAACTAAACGTAGAAAGACTAGATTGGAATCAGAAGACATGGATTATAATAATAGATGCAGGTGGATGTCAGAGAGAGAGAGAGAAGAAATACTGTTTATAAAAGTTTATATGGGCATGAAACCACTCACCGAACAGGTAATACAGGATTTTACATTTATGATATCATCTTCAGCCATGTGCAGCACCAGAGATTTAAAAATCTTTCCTCCATGGAAATCAGCATCGCCCATCGTTATTTAGACGGCAGCTGTTAGCTCAACAGACTACCGATGAGCAGCATTTTCCAACGGAGCTGATGGGATCTGAAGTCCCTGTATCGAGTATGTTGAAGCTAATCTCTCATCTGCGCCTCTGGGAAAGCGTTACATAGCGTTTTCACTTTTGAATTATTCCTATGGATAATATTTTATTTCTAAATGTCAAAGCAGATCATATTTTTTGCGACTCAATTTGAAGATGCAGCATAGTAGACCAATCAAAAGCACGTCATCATTCTACTGATTCCCTCAGATATTAAATTATTGATAATATCAGTCTTAACAAGAACGTTGAAGTCCACGTTTACATAGAGTAGGGGTTTTTTTTCAGACGAGGGACACCGTAATTAAACCTCATGCCATCGTAATCAATAACATTTTGTTTCCATATCCTCTCCGAAGAGAGTAAACTGCATGTGAACTCCAGATGACCACTGGCTGCCCACTGCCTCAATAACCATTGACTGTGATTAAAATCGGCATAAGTGTTTGATATGATATCATTATAGCAATGTTACTGTGTAACTTTGAAATATCGTCCTGATTACTGGCGCGTAACCTTTCCTTGACAGTCGTAGTCTCTCGCTGGTCGAGTTCTGCACCTGCCTGCTCAAATGGAGATTTCGCAGAACGCTGCTCCAGACTGCGCCGCGCTGCAGTGTCACGTCAACACAAATATCGCTCGATCAGTCGGCGTAACAGCCGACCTCCATAGTCTGGTTTCATAGAAATTATCCCTAATGAGGAGAGATGGATTTGCCCTCACCCATTCAAAAATCAACAGCAATGCGCATTGAAGTAAACACAGGCGCTAATTTGAAAGGAAAGAAGTCTGATCGATGTGCAATTTACTTACACAACACATGGTCACACAGAAGAGGCTTGATTGATTTGCTGGAGAAAAACGTTGATCATTTTGGTAGTTAATCTGCTGATATAAAACTTTGTTCCCTCTTGGATACACATCTTATATTTTGGTTTTTATTTGTGTATTGTTTTTCTCTTTCTTCCGTGAGTGTATTACGTTACATGAATATCATAAAAGAAATAATGCATGTTGTACTGACCACTGCCTTCTTTGTCACGCGAATATTCGCAAAATGTCAGCCCCTCTGACACAAGCTGCTGTACGCGTGTCCCACATGAGACACGGCAACTTAACACAAGCGGTTCTGAATGTGTGCATTTAAGCATAATGGAGCCACGACTTTTTCTTGAAAAACACCTTTAAAGGAGCCATGTCATTGGATTTGAATAGTTCCAGATTCGACTTGTGTAGGACCAGTGTAGTCTGATTTTTGTGTTGTCTGGACAGGCAGAGGATGCTGTTTTTGCACAGATCTGCAAACCAGAATTGATCTAATTGACCAGTCCCATCTGAGAGCGTGTGAGGTGGTGGTTATGCTCTGATCAAATGGCAGCATTTAGTGGATTAAAGTCCCACATTCATATGAAATTCATATGAGTCAGAGACTACAGTGACTGAACAATGTGTGTCTGTTGTGACACACTTGAAAGAAGGTGTGAGAAAATTGTCTGGTAGCACATTGGCCAATGCTGGACCTGTTGGCTGTCTGTTAGGTATATTTTAATATGGAATCTACTATAGATATCATTTCCATACTGAACTCAATTTCTCAGCATGAACATATGATACTCAAAATCATGAATTGTATGAGCTGTTACACACCCAGCTCACTGAAGGCAGATGTATTATCCTGTTGACCAATGGGACCTCCAAAACCTGAATAACAGAGGAATCATGGTTACTCTGCTCCTTGTGTCCAGGCCAGCATGAAACTATATTTCGTTATACCCAATCCGTGCCAATGCTAAATGTTGGAGAATTGGAGTTGAGATAAACAGTGTGCAATTACAAATTCCCTTGTACCTCTTTAGTTATTAAGATAGACCCATTATCCTGGTGAATAGAGCAAGTAATAATCCACAGAATATTGGCAAAAAAGTCTAGCAATACTCAGACAGAAAACTTTTTTTTGAAGTTTTATTGAACATCTGCACACCAGCTGGAGAGATGAGTGGGGAAAGTGGAGTCACGGGATTGTGCTCCTCTACAAGATAAATCCCTTGCTTCAAATGGACTGATTGGTTTGATTGGACAGGATCGCAGGCTCTAGGTCCTCACCTACCACGAGGATGGTGGACTGCAGTATCTCCTGCCTTTTGATTCAGGATCAGTTTGGAAATCCACCTCTTTGGGAGAAGACTGGCAACTGAACGCCAGAGATTCACTCAGGGTTCATATTAGTCCCAGTATCCACATTCTGAGAACAAGGGGAAAAGGGCTGAAATGAGATCTCATTTAGAAGTGCTCTTAGATAAATGATCTTCTCTGTTAGTTAAAATCTGTGTTGTATCTGGAGAAAAAACTTTGGAAAGAGTTGAATGAACATTAACTTCAAAGGAAGTCTTGTTTAGCCACAGCTGGTGATGCACAAGTTGACATTAACAGTGGGTTTTGTGCTTTAAACTTCTTCAGTAAGAGTGAACCATCCCCAAAAGCCAGTGAAGCGTAATAAGAATATGTCACCATTCCCTGTAGATTACACAAAGCATAAAACAGGGACTTAAATCTGTCAGAAAGTTTACCACCACTGTGTTTAGCCTGTGGTATGTCTGACTTGGCAACTTCTGTGCTTTAGGACTTGAATAATTGATCCTAAATTAGAAAACTAAAACAACCAGTAGAGATGTCAGATAAATAGAACAGCATGATGATTGGGTCCTATCTGTGTGGTATGTCTATCACATTGCTTGAACGACTTCAGATCTGTTGGAAAACGATGCCTCTCTGAATACTTCAATTGATTTTATGCTGGCAATGACAGGCAAGAACTAACTAGACAAGGCAAAAAAATCAGCAGCTCCTTTGATGAATTAGTGTATTCAAAGCCCAGATAACCTGTAGGTAAAGGAGAGATAGATTAATTACCGCCTGATTAATTGGTCTTGTTATGCTTGACGAGTTACTGGAAAATTCAAGGCAGCGCCACAAACCTCATCATCTGGAGCATCATTTTTTCCAATCCATTTGTGCTTGTTTCCACACTTCTCCACAATTCAAATGAATTTTCATCCCACTGCAACAAGGTTCCTTTGATTAATGGAATTCAATTTGTTATGTCTGGAGCCAGAGTCGTTTATAATGCACAGAATTACTTTTCTTCTTTCAACGGACTTCAATTTGAAGGGATTCGATGTTTTTATAATCCTGATTTAGTAAATGATATACTCCATGCAGTCATCTGTCTGTGCTTTTTATTACCGTGGATGATTTAGGCACTGTATCATTACTCAGGGGCAACGACCAAGAGGAAAAAAATGCAAGGAAAAAAACAATTATTTAATGTAATTTTATCTGGGGTTGTGTTGTTGCATGCCCATAAATAATTCAGAAAACCCGAACATGGTCAGAGTTTCAGTCTGTCCAAATTCGACCATATTATTCTGCTCCATTGCATGTGAAATCGCATTTTATATTCATATTGTATAAAGCGACTTTAAATAATTCTTCTATTGGTTGTACAGTTGAACAAGGTAGCAAAAACAACAACACAGCCGAAGGGTAAGGAGAGGTTTCTGTAGTTCTGTATTTCTCTTCTCCATCAATACAGATGGCGACTTGACAAGTCCATCCCTTTTATTTCAGTCTGCAGAATCACTATCTGAACACATCAACACAGTGACTACATAAGGTTCGAGAATTCAAAGATGGAGCTGGAGTCAACTACTTGTTTTTGTTGTTTTTTATGTATTGCTTGAGGGTTGTGGAGAGTTTGAGTTGTGTGTCTTAATTATTTACCATTTCAGAAGACTTTAAATCAACAGTGTTTTTTTCAATACTGTATATCTGATGGAAACAAAATAACAGGGCTTCTAAAGTATTCTAAAATTTGATAAATATGTCACTTTAATTTTATTCAGTATATACGGTATGTTTTAAAAAGTATGTAAAGCAGTGCACACCAAGTACATTTCCCTCTCAAATGTGACTGATACTTTGTTTATGTACCTACCTGAGATTTGCAGAGTGTAACTTTAGGCAGCCAAAACATTGAATCATAATCTCACAGGTGCCTGTTCCGTGAGGATTTGAGTTTGCAGGCCTGGATACGACATGCAAAGTTCATAGCAACCCGCCTGTTCTTCTGCCAATCTGGTGTTATTCACTCTCTCTCACACAAAAAAAAAACAGAAGCCCGTTTGGCACAGGGGTGCCGGCCTGGCATTCTGTGGTTGTCACGTGGGAGAGAGCAGAGCTGCACCTTTCTCATGCCCACCCATCAGCCAACCACAGGCTACCTCCCAGCCTCCAGCCACTTTACAAATGAAGGGTTCTCTACAGGATGCAAGCACAGACTGCCACATGCATTATTCATGGGAGGCAAACCGGGGCTTTCGAGTGGATGTTTGTCACACTAGTCAAGGACTGGCCCAGGCTTTGTGTTTCATCACAGGATAGATCATCCCCGCCAAATTACAACCTGCGCAAACAGCAATTTAAGAGGGATGTCAGCCGGTAATCCCAGCGATGACCGTGTGAATTTATAGCGATTCTTAATGCCGGGTGGATGAGGGATTAAGAGGGAGAGGGTTTGAATGAGTCGTGTTAGTCACTTTGCAGGGAGGACTGCTGCTGATACAAGCACAGCATGAGCTGTGGAAGGCAGTGTGGAGCTGTGTGGTTTGTGTAATTAAACAGGTTGTCTCAATAACAATCCCTCCCCACCCCTTATTCTAACCTAAACTTAAATCTTAGCTGTACCCCTCATTAAGTGAAACATTTATCCCCGGACCAAAATCTAACCACATCCACCAACCATATCCACAGCCAGAAATCAATGCTAACCTTTTATGCAACCGCACAACTTGTAACATAGTAAAATTGCATATTAATAGTGTTAATTATATTGTATTTGCCAACAATGTAATGATACAGGCACATGCCATTTTATTATAAAGTGTGACTGGAAAATACAATGAGCAATTCAACAGAAAACGGAGAGCTCCCCAAGGTGAACAGATTCCATATGCATTTCAAAGCACTGGCCTATGCTGTAAATTAAGGAGTAATTCAAATCACAGTTATGGGGATATCAAGAGTATACATATCCATGAGGAGCATCAGTCACAGAGTATGGTTAAGTTGCCCATTATCCAAGTTGTCTTGACGTGTGTTGACGTGACAGTCAAAGTCAAACAGGAGGATCATTTTAGTAATGGCTTGGATTCATTGTGTAGATTTCTTCAGCTCAGCTCAGTTCAATTCAATTCGGTTTTATTTTTAAATAGTGCGCTTCACATAAATGCATCCCTGGGTGCCTAAGGCAGTTAAAACCCATAACAGCAAATGGAAGGGAAGGGCACAATTCATTCACTTGCAAACAATTACATAAAGGCTCAATTTCATGGAAGCGTTTTCAATATGTGCCGATAATTCCTGACCAGGACGAATGAGGGGAACCGGAAGTTTCCATTGCATTGACAGGTATCTCATCAATGACCCTTTGCACTTGATGCATGAGCAGTGAGCAACGCAAGTGATTGGTTGTGCTGTAGTCATTTGTACTGTTCTGCACCTGGAAGGCAGTTTGCAGCTTGGCATGCGACAGCAACTCCACTTTGTCTTTTCCATTACTCATTCAAAATAAATGAACTCTAAATTATGTTTACGGAATCCAAAAACTCTTGTCGCTCAATCAAATGAATACTTAAATGCACCGTAACTCTCTCATAGAAAACATTGTAAATATGGCGGAGCTGGTACCTTCTTAATGGATCTGCTAAACACAGGTCTCTCCTGGTGCTTAGGTTTTATCTTTAAAATGGTGGGGTGTGTTTTCCTGAGGCATTGCTGAATAAGTAATACTCTTTGCAGACTGTTTTCAAGAAGTTTAAAATATTCATGGCAAAGCATGTTGTCTGAGAACAGCTTTTAAACCTTTTTAGTGACCATGCTCTTTCTCTGCATGGTAACCTAATTTTAAACCTGAAAACACGCAGGGCACTGGACTGCACCCAGCGGAGAATCTGCAGCTGATGGAAAGGGCTTTCCTCTCATTGTTCATGCTGGGAGTCACTGCTCCCAGCTGGTATTCCTCACTAGACTCATCACTAATGAAGGGTGGACCTTTTTCCAGGAATATTGTAATTACTCTAGAAACAAGGGTACAACAACATATTATTACATAGCAATTCACGTGTTATACCCACAAGTTGCTGAGATTTCAGAAAATGTGTGCATTCCTCTCTTCAAAAGCATATGGTGTTAGATTTAAATCATTAAAAGTTACATAGCTTAGCATGTAAAAAGTATTAAGTAGTTTGCATTTTTGTTAATGACATTTCATTTCATGTCTCTTAATTTCCCAGAAGCAAGCATTATTGTTAGTGCAGTTATTATTGTTGTTATCATCATTATTATTATCAAATTGAATAGGAGCCACAGTGCTGAGTGTCTGTCAGCTCAGTCTTACCACACCACAGTGCAGTTTGTACTTCACCTTGAGTACATTTTTTTGCATCGTAATTTTTAAACTTTTCTCTCAATATTTGTCATGATTATCAGCAACCTCCAAAGCATTGAGAAGGTGGCAAGTATAAAAACAAAGAGGAGCTTGCTTTAATCTGTAACTCAAAGGATGAAGAACATTGGATTGAGTGCTGCTGCATTCTTCATAGGCCAACCAGTTGTAAGTATTCAGCACCACGGACAGCACCAGACACAATCTCCATGCCTGTCTTGACAGGCAAAGTTTCTCTCTCTCTCTCGATCTGTACATATTGTACATGCACACACATACAGCTACCATCTAAGGGCTCTTGGCTTCCTGATTAATTTCAACACAGCTCACTCAGAAGGAACCAAGAGAGTGAGGAAACACAGATAGCAGTGAAAAGGTTGTTGAAATCTGGGCTGCTCTCTGCTGCCAGAATCAATTGCAGGTGATCTGACACAGGAAGAGGTGGGACGTGGAGCTGAGAGCTTTATTACCTGATAAGGGATTCAGAGCACATTGTAGGCTCATCACTATTGTCCCCAGCTTGTGTTTTCCTCATGTTCATGTTCAGTGCTCACTAAACGGTCCAGACACCCAGCAGCCTCTGAGCATCCCTTCCAGCCTGTTAGTGGAGCAACAGAAGGCCTTGAATCAGTGCTCCTGCAGGCCGCATTCGAGCGCAGAGGCTGGGGGTAAATAAGGTGAAGCAGCCAGGTACACCAGAGCTGGCCAACTGCCCGGCTCACCGCCCCGAAAGAGACCTGAGAATTTCAATCGCCGGAACGAGGTCACTTCAGCTTATCCATCAAAAGGCCAGTCGAGGTACACTGTTTGTGTTCCATCGATCTGTGCTTGTTTCTGCAAATCGCGCTAAATCCAGGTGCCCAAACACCATCCTCGCTGTATCCAGGGACTTGACTGTACTGAGTCCAACACAGCTCCAATATATACAGTGCTCCAGTGCCAATCCCTATGTATTGATACCTCTAGATGGTAACAAAAACATGATATTTGGAGTAAAAAATGTACATTGGATCACTTTTCCTGCAACTTTTAACTGAACTTAATGATATTTTGAATCCTCAAGATGCCAGTTGTTTTGGAGAACACCAACTGTAGCCTTTGGATTTACGGTTGTCTCCCAAAACCACTCGTCCTGCAGCTCATAAATGCAAGACACATTTGTGACCTTTCCCCAGTGGGCTTGCCACTGTACCACTCGCCTTCTATTTCTTAATAACGGACACCGCGGTGGAAAACGTTCGATTACTGCACAGCCAATATAGTGGGGGGCTGGGACGGAGGGTAGCTCACACTGGCAGCAGATGCCCGCCACACTCCATTGCCCCCACACCGCTGTGAGGATGGCTGTCGCCAGCTGGGGTGATGTCTGTGGTGTCACTGTGCGCCTGAAAAACATGCCCATGTTTTATTGATGTCATTATATCGGCGGAGCCGGGGAACAGGTGCAGGGTTTATACTGAGTATTTGCATGCAAATCCACTGTGGTTTGGCCGGCGTCACACTGAAAATACTGCCTCCCCTCAGCAGCTCCGATGTCGTCCACTCTGTTGATCCGGTTATCGCCGAGCCCGTGGTCCCTAAAGAGCAGGCTCTCTCCAGCATTAACGTCAGCTCTGCCCAGATCCTCTGCTTCTGCCTCCCTGGAGAGCTAACCGATAAGTCCAGAGGCAAAAGTGGACTGTATCTGTCACATAAACAAAATGCCTCTTCAAAAAAAAAAAAAATCTAACTAAACAAAAAAGTCAGCCAGTCCACTTGAGGGTGAGAGCCACTTGTCCAGCACTCTGTGGAGTGAGGGCTCTCCTGTCTGCATCTCTCAACACCCCCTCCCCCCCCCCCCCCCCCCCCCCGCCAGCCCTCCAGCAGTTCCACCATCAGACAGAACCACTCCGCTCCAATCTGCCATAGACCATGCCCTGCAGGGGCTGGACCCCCTCACAACAGCACTTCAGTGAACCAAGAGCATCACCCCTGGTGACGCAGATCCGAGCTCACACTGCCTGCTGCCCTGTCTTTTCCAGTCTGCCATGCCTGGACACACCACTTGCTCCCCACACACGCTGCATACAGCCAGCCCTTCTAGGCCTTCAAGGAGACGGACCCCTTCAGGGTGAGAGGGGCCTCTTCAGGGTGAGAGTCCTCTTCAGGGTGAGACAGGCCTCTTCAGGATGAGACAGGCCTCTTCAGGGTGAGATGGGTGAGTGTCATTTCTTCCACACCCATCCATTCCCAGCACGGTTTCTGCCTGATGCCTGCTCTCCACATACTGTAGGCCCAGGTTCAGTCTGATGTACTTTTTTTGCTAATGGATGCAATTTTTCATGACTGATCTGTTCTGTAATTTCATTGAAAGCAGAGCTCTCAACTTTGTGAGACAGAAATTGTTTATTGATATTCAAAGTTAAGGACAAAGAGCATTGCACTTAGATTGAATGGGTGCTTTGTCTTCTACCGCAAAGATACTACACTATTCCATATACCTGCCGGTTTAAATACTTCCATGTATACTGATTTCAGCTGGCCTTCTCGTCTTTTATTAGATGGAATGCACTTGAGAGCTCTACATTAAAAGAAAATTACTAATAAACTTATTAATAAAAGTAATAATGATTTTTTTATTGTAATAAATATTGTGAATGTTAGTTATGTAAAGGTTGACTGTAGAATGTATATTGTGTGAATTTTGATACAACAGTGAAACAAGCTTCTTTTTTGCAGCCCACTCTGGAAGAACAATGGCTTTTACTCTTGTGCTGTTTTGATACTGGTTTGCTTGCTGCAGAGTATAATTTTCACTTTAGAGGAACTTGACACCAAAGTGACCTTTTATGTTTGATTTTTTTCTGTCAGCTTGGCTGTTTTGAATATCATAAAACAGAAAGACTGCACTAAAAAATAGGATTTTACCTTGGGTGAAGTTGCCGCGCAGTTGTTTTGGATGTTTACCTTGCGCAATGAATCTCAACGAAAGTCCCTTTCATTCCTAAACTGTCAATGGGATTTGACAGATGTGAGCAACACAAAAAATCCAATCATCCAAAACAAATAAATAAGCGGGCTTTTCAGACAGAGAACACAATGTGCCACAGGACCAGAGGGAAAGGGAGCTCCACTACAATTCGGCGTTCACATTTTTATCCGTCTCTCTCAACACCTTCAAAATTGACCCATTTTGTTCAGCGACGCCGAGTTCCATTACCTGGAACAAAAGATCAAACTTATGTTGCGCCCGCATCATGACTTCAGATGAACAGTACAAGACAGATGTGTTCTCGTGGAAAGAAGAAACTGTGCTGCCCGCCTCCTGCAATACTACAAGCAGCAGAGCCCCACCATCCAGCTCTGGTGTTATCTCCTTGTCTCTCCTTGTCTTCCTAATCCTTGCGAATACCAGCACATAAATCTGCCGTTTTTTTTTCTCTTGTTAGGGGAGTGCATGCTGCTCACATTGTCACTGTGATAGATTTTCATCTCTGAGTACATTCTGTTCCATTTACTGAATAAACAGGACTAATTCATTGTGAGTGTTTACTGCTGGCTTTTACGTTCTGATACCTCTGTGACCCCAAAAAAAGAATCGGCCCACTGCGAAACAAGCACCTGTTTTTCCTCCCTTGTATTACATCATAGTAAATAATTGTAAGCTTTCCAAAGATTTTAAATGAGAGCCCCGCGAGATAAAGATATCAGTTTGGATGCCAGGATGCACGGAACGGTCCAGCTTACAGAAATGAGTATCCTGAATAAAACATGAGCTGCACAGGGCTGTCCATGCATGCTTTGTTCTTCATCCATGCTCTTCCAGGTTCTGGATCTTTCTCTGAGGTGATGTGACATGAGATCTCACAGTCCATTGTCTGACAGAAACCTGAACATCTCTCTTTAAAAACAGACTTTCCGATGGCGTGATGGATTGGACTGCAGTCCGTCTGCCAGCTGCTCTCACCTGAACTCTCCTGGGCGTTTGATGCCCATACGCCATCGAGCTGTTCTCTGGGCATCTCCACTGGCTAATGGAGACTTGGCAGCACAGCTCAGAACTCGGTCCAATCCAGCAGGGAAGGCCTGCCAGCCAAGGTGAACCACTTCCTGTTCCTCTGCACCAGGACACAGCTCACAGGTAACACTCCAGCCACATTTCAGTCACACTGTGAGAATTTTAGGCCATTGGGATCTGTCCAAACACAAAAAAGCTGGAGGTTTCCCATTGGCTAATCTCTGAACACTGTTCAATCAAGTAGCAGTATTCTTCTGATCAAACAAAAAGCATATATTGGTGTTTGATGCTTGAGACGCTTCCACTAATTCACTGCTGACACTTCAGACTGGTCTGACTGCTGCAGTGTGTCTCAGCTTCCTCTCACAACATATTTTGTCATCTGTCATCTAGTCTGAAGCTAATCACTACTTAAAAGTATGAAATGTATCTGAACCCATAATGAATGACTCTAAGTGTTGCTCAACATTTTTTATTACATCACTTTACATATATGTATACCACACAATCTCAGGAAGGCTAGTTTGGCTTTAAGTTTAACACATCTGATGAATTGCACTCCTTTTTTTTTTACAACAACAAAATATGTTAATCAACTAAAAGCGAACACAGAATCAGAAACCGATGTTTATTTGCAACAATCCAGAACTGCAGTGCATCGTGGGAAATTGATGAGACAGACTCGCGTGCCTCAGAGAGACTCCTGGCACCACGGGCTCTGACAGACGCAGCTAATGATGCTGGGCTGTTAAGATCACCCATGCATCTAAATGAAATTTGGCCGTCCTATCGCACTACAAATGAGATGATGAGTGTCAGGCCGAGGAGAGCCGGCGACAGCAGGCAGGATGCTGCTTTTTTTTTTCCTCAGCTGAACTTTGGTACAGCAATATTCACCACTGTGGATCAGCAGACGAAGCCACGTCACAGGGGCTGGGTACACACAATCGCTGGCATGGCACAGCTGAGCTGTGGCAGACTCACTGCGTTGATGCTACTGTCGGACATGACTATTTCACACAGGCGGCTGTTGTTGTTCTCAAAGGGTACCTGGGGTGAGAGTTCAGCGTGCGATTCGAATCTTTAGGTTTTCCTCACCTCTGATATCGAACATTAAATCATCCACCATGATAGAATAACAAAGTCAGTACATTTAGTGGTCCATGCTTCGGGTTGGCCCGTCTGCACTTCAAAATGAAAAACAAGTAAAGAAGCTATTGGCTTTGTCATTTTTTTTAATGGTGGGTACACTGATGTTTGGATTCAATACCAGAGATAGGGAAAACCTACCATTGTTCAATGTTTACCTTGGTGCTTTCTGAAAAAAACAAAAAAAGTCTGTTATTCTTCACTTTCATATCCTGGAGAAGCTTGAAATGATTTATTGTCTCTGTGTTGTGTTTGTAATTTGAACCCAGGAATAGTGCTTTGTTGGACATGATAGCCTCCCAGTGCATCACTGAGAGGCACTTCTGTGCGATGAGAGGAGGAATCCTGGCCAAAATGAGTCCCCGTACCCCGGCGCGGTGAGTCAACTGATTGATCCCAACTGTATTATCTTCCCCTGGTCACAGCCAGCTGACTCATAGGCCAGGCTAAAGTGCCACAGGGCTCAGCCTGTTCTTAGGACACGGTCCTCTATACCAGCTGAGTCGCTTCACAGCCCCAAAGTCCCCATTTATGTTTGTTTCTAACCCAAGGTACCCTTTAACTGTGTATTATCGAGCAGCGTTACGGAGAGGTCGAGGGGCGTTAAATGCCGAGGTACTTGTTCATTTTCCCCAGGGCGTCGCACACTGTCGTCAGGTCGCTACGCAGCTCCTGCACCACGTTCTCGATGCTCCTGGTGTCTTTCAGCAGGTCCACGCTCTGGGTGTAAGGGTTGTAGTACACGGAGAAAGGCCGCTGGATCGTTTTTGCAAACTCCCTGCAGCGGGGGGGAAAGGGGGAGGGAGAGAGGGAGGGAGAAACCGTACCAGACAGAGAATGTTCCTTTAAGCAAGTTCCTTTAACACAGCGGGAGCTACTGGCAGTTCAAACTGCCGTCCCCAAAACAGACGCTCTGCGCCAATTAGGTGTGCTTTACAAGAATCTGACTGCAGCTGAACAAGTGGAGAGATATGCAAATGAGCTCATCTCAACCACACTAATTGGCTCTCCTGCACCCGCCCCCCTGCCCCCCCCCCCCCCCCCCCCTTTCTCTCTCTCTCTCAGTCTCTGTCCAGAGGAGCTGGAGTGCACAGTAAAATGACCATAATGTGCGACAGAGAGAAATACAGAGAGCGAATCCACGATTGAGGAGTTTGTCAGCGGGAGTGCGTTTAAATATTAACATTTAAAGTGTCACCAGAGGAGCCCAGGGAGTTAGTTTGCCATTCTGCCCCTTTTTTTGTCATTTTTTAGTGCATATGCTCAGACAGCATCTCAAAAACCATAATATAATGGAATCATCTCATGCAATATTAAAGAAAAAATCTTACGTGGAGTTCTGCCCATTTTGACTTGATTTAACCCAAAACTGCATAATATCATAATGGGAGATTGCACTGAGTGCTGAGAGAATTTCACTAAAAGAGGTCAAATTAAAAGGTTGACCCATGGGACAATAAAAGCATAGAAGAGTGTTTGGTTAAATGTACCCTGAATATAACAATATAACAATCTGGCTTGAACTGAGTTTGACAGTTTCTCTGGTTAGGGCTCGGTGCTGTCTCTTCAACTGAACACTGTACTTAAGGTTTATTCCCAGATATCTATTATCATTTTGCATAAAAGCTGGAATTAATTTTAGATTCAAATGAGACTGACAGATTAATGGAACCAATATCTCTAATAACTAAACTACTGATGATTCAACAGCAGTAGGTAACCTTTTGCCCAATGTTTGGTCAGTTGGTGATTTGCATACTGATTGCAAAACCAAAGAGCTGGTATTACTCCCCTGTTACCTCATCTTTTCCTTGGCTTCCTCGAAACTTTCGGAGACAAAGTAAACGTCCTGGAAGGTGGTGATGAGGCATTCCTGGTAGCAGGTGCTCCTGGGGTCGAACATCTTGACAGAGGCTTTCTCAGACAGAGCATGCTAAGGGGGAGAGATAGCGGGAATCACCATGACGATACCCCACTGGGCATGCTCACTGGATCATGTGACGTATCTGTGAGGAGGCCAAACCTTTAGCTCCCCGATGGAGGACAGCAGCCCCGCCCCATACGCCCGCAGCTGCCCATCCTGTTTGCACAGGCCGAACTCGATGGTGAAGAAATAGCACTGCAACAGGTAGAGAGCACAACAGCCAATCAGAATCGAGATCTGAAACCATGTGACCGTCACCTGACAGCAGCAAGCCATTAAATGTGAACCTCTCTCTATTTGTTTTGACATCATTTTGGCAGTGGCAAAGAGAGTGTATTTTTTTCAAGAGCGCTAAAGTCACCACCGCTGAAAGTGCGATTTTAAATGGCCACCTCAATCAGCCAAACGGAGTGCTTTCTGTCTCGCACAAAGGCCGTTTCCAACAGTCCGGGCTTTTTCCCGTTGTTTTGTGTTTAAAAGGGTAATTATCCGTGGCATTTATGCGCATAGGTACCTGTTCAGCCCTAATTAGAGTGATAAATGTCTGCCGCGGTTCTGCTTCAGGGGCTCCCTGCTGCATTAAAGGAATCCGCGCGAGGCTATGGCGGCACAGAGGAGCTGTAACTGTGTCAGTCTCCCTCTCCTCCCTCTCGCTTGAACCGAGTCGATGCGCCGTCCCATGATGCACCTCTCCCCGCCCGCCTGCCCACCCACCCACTCACTTAACACTCCCATCTGACAATGTAATTATTCATATGGCGATGTCAGACAAGTCTCCTTTTTATTATGGGTGGCTGCTAACATCACCGGTATCAACCAGCCTTGAGGCTGTTCACACACATTTCATGTGCTTGTGTTTATGAATTCATTTCACTTAAAAAAAAATTGCTTAGCTTACCTTAGCTTAGTTGCTTATAATGGCCGGAAATGAGCTACATCTTATACATTTGAAACAGAGTCTGGAGCTTAGTCACAGAGCTGCTCATTAGCTTGTGGTATCCCGTTCAGTATCCTTGGCACTGTATCTCAAGCAATCACACTTGTACAATTTCTGAGCTTACATATCACATACTTCAATTAACTCTGTGCCTGTATGTGTGCCTACAGTTCAATTCCAAACACAGTGATAAAATCACCAGTGTATAGGGGTCTAAATATCATTGATCAGCAATTAATTCAAACTGTCTGCCTGCTAAAATGACAAATCAAGACGGCTATCATCACAAACATATAGGTAATCAAAGGGTTTACTGCGAGACAACCTTTACACTTACACATGGACGTGAGGAAATGGCCAAATGCCCAGCCTGTCAAAAACGCTGAAATCATTTCTGTCTCTAAATCGATCTTCTTCCTCTCAGTCTGTTTCATTATACAGTACGCTGGAGATTTGGTCGCATATCGGCCCTACTAATCACATTCAAAAAGGTGTTGAGCTCTACCTTTAATACTTAGGCTGCGGTGTTTGACACACCTTGACACTTTGCTGAGGTGTGAGTGGGTGAAGAAAGGGAATGAAGTCCAGCCTGACTGTAATGAGCTGCTTTTCACAAGCCTGTGAGGAGAACTGGAGATGCCTCACACTACAGAATGTAACCTCACCCTAACGTAGGCGTGAGGAGAAAGACCTCATTCTGACAGCTCCCCTCTTCCTCACTTACCCTAATGTGCTTTCAGCTGTGTGGCTTCTTCTCATATCAAATACTGCTTAACTGGAGTCATAAGAAGTTAGGGTCCTTTTTTTTTTTTTTGAATGACAGCGATATATTTTGAGTGATCTCGCTTTAGTGAAGATTTGCATATTCTTTGCAATGATTTCATATGTAGAGTCAAATGCTTTAAAAATTCTGCAAGCAAAGGGTAAGACAATCAGAATAAATCATCAGTAGGGGAAACACAGTGGTCTGCTTTTAGGGCTCTGCTTTGCATTCTCTTTCCTCTGTATACCCATGAAGTGCACTGGCTCAAAGTTACATTTCTCCTTAGACCAGCACACAGGATCTGAATTTTGACTTGAATTTTTACTTGTAAGGAAAGCATTAATAAGAGAATACTTTAAGCAAGCGAGCTCTCAGGGCGCTTAATATCCCCGTAGCGGAGTGCGGCTGTCCTCTCTGAAGCGAACGGTCCCGCCCCCTGCGGTGATGGATTGCGGAGACTCTCAAATCAAATGAGTAGTTTTCCGAACTCCGAACATTATTTGCATAAACACCGGAGGGCCGAGAACGTCTGTATTTATTAGGGCTACGGCTTGAATAAATGTTTTCTCAGCCCGAAACGGGGAAAGCCTGTTTCATTTCTTTGTTTCTTTCATTTCATTTCTTTCCTCCGCGCGAGAGCGTGTGGGATGGAGGGCCATTGATCAGAGCGTGACAGAGAGTTATTGCTCGCGTGTTTCCGAGGGCCCCGTTGACCTTCCGTGTCTCGCATTCTTCATTTCGCCTTAATGACCCGTCACTCAAGCCGCTGCGTTGATATGATGCTTCCGAGGAGACGGCACACCGGCGCTTCATTACACAGCGTAAGTTAGTGTGTCAGACAAGGCAGGGAGGTGTCTGCTATGGTTTTTCTGCCTCTCGTAAAGCAGCTTTTTTCTTGTAATGTTCAATGCTGGGGGCTCTCCCGTAGCAGCTGGGGCACCAAAAACAAGAGGAAGCAGGAAACTTAAGCTCATTTAATAATCATCCTGAATCTGTATTTGATTTTGTAGCATGATTAACAAGCCATGTCGCTTTAAATTAGGATCACCAATCATCATCCGATTCTCTTTCACTTGATTGCATCTAATGAGCTGCCACTATGCCTTTGTGCATTTCACATGAAATCGTTTTATTAAAAATAAAAATAGCTGTGAGTTAAAAAGCTGCAATCTGTTATTGTTATAATTACAATTACCTAATAACACAATTCAGTAAAAAAAAAAAAACAAGCTGCTATAGGGTGATTCTGGCCGAAACCTGGAAGCGTCTTAGCTGTGAAGTGAAGGTTCAAAACCAACTAAGTCTTCTTGTTTCTTTACCAGCACTGAAGTTCTTCTTTCTTTATCTGCATTTTTAAAATGAACCTCTTATCGGTCAGAGAATTTGACAAATATTTACGTGAATTTTAAAAACACATGACAACAGTGGACTGAAAATGCACTCCTTACCACAAACATCAACTGTCATTATTCATAACTGCATAACTGCGTCATATCAGCACACAATGATCTGTGAAAGTTTACCTCTTTTATAATCAGAAGCTATGAATATCTCTGATTATGAATTTCACAACATTGTCATATGCACCACTTAATAAGGTGTTATGAATGTTGACATAAGTACCGTTGGAGCAGTGATACTGACAATGGTGTCCCATTTTTTGGAAAAAAAAAATACATCCATGGCCATTTTCCAAATCAATTTGATAATGCTTTTGGTTGATATCATTTCACTGGATTTGTACCTGTACTCTGCACAATGACAATAAAGTTGAATCTAATCTAATCTAATTAAAAGGTAAAACATTACTTGCAAAATATTATATTATTGTGCTTTCGTTGTTGTGCTCCGTATTCACTCAGAGTTGCCTACTTGTGAGGAGAATAATGATGGCACAAATGCCATGTGTGGTATTTATCTCCAGTAATATTCAGAATATGTCTTGATATATTTTGGTAATTAACCTTAATTGGACATTTCACTCAGCTAAACGTCCAGGTTCTGATGTTTGTCCACTGGTGAACCAGTCCAGTATCCCGCAGGATGAGTTATGAATCATATCATATCTTAGTCCCCTTTATCTTATCTAAGTACACCCAGCAAACCGATTACCCTGCCAAAGCTTTTAAAGTTAAATGGCATTATTCATGAGACGTTAAATCCATTTTGCAAAGGGCCTGACTACTGTATCTGTGAGCCTGTGCTGCTCCGTCCACGAGGACTTTGGGGGGGGGGGGTCAGCTCTCAGATAAACACACAGTAAAAACACTTGACTTTCAAGCCTGCTGTCGAGAAGAAGGCAATCTGCCGGGCACGCCTGGCCCCGCGCTCTCCGAGATGAGCCTGACATTTACTTTGATTGCCAAAAGAGTGGAGATGAAATTGTACGTGTTGCAGATATCAAGGACGGAGCTTTCATTCATGGGCCGTGCTAGCTCGCTGTGACCAAGAGGAGAGGAAAAGAGTGTGTGTGCGTGTGTGTGTGTGTGTGTGTGTGTGTGTGTGTCTTGTGTGTCTTGCGAGCTGGGAGGGCACTGTGACAATATTGAAAATATTTCCACTATAAAAATAACCGTTGCATTCTCAGGGGAAAAAAAGCTTGACTCTGAGCTGAGGGAAAGACACTGCTACGCAGTTTCATTTAGATGTTATCTGTTCTAAAACAAAAACATTTCTATGATTAACAGTGAAAGGATAACAATTCCTATCAACCAAACTCATTATAAGGCTTTGTTCTTCCTGTAACTGCCAGAAACACTGTACAGTGCACTATGAATTATATCAAGTTATGTGGCATTATTTGTAACAATTATTAAAAATTCAAGTCGTGCAATAACAAGTCATCTCCCTAATTTATAAGCACTCATGAATATTTCAATATGCATTTCTTCACGTTGTAAGAGAAATCATAGAGATTACTAAAACTATGTTTTCTTGCAATAGTCTGTCTGGCTGAAGCAGTTTCAGGAGACTCTAGGTATCCAGAGAATCATTTTGAACAGAATTACCTGCAAAGGTGATTTAGTCCACAGACTAATGAGCTGTGACCAGTCATTTGTGATTGATGGACACGCTGTGGATCGGCCACCTCCGATATCACATTTGAACATCGCCAGTGTTACATTTGGCCCTGCATTTTGGATTAATGGCAGGTAATCAGTTTACAGCAGGCGCCTTTCACTTCAAGGGGTTTTACTGCACGGTTCATTAGTGATCTTATTTCAGAGATATATTAGAATCCTGCCAAATGTTGTATGCAGATTCACTCAGAGATATCATTCAGTGGCTTGCTTGCATAGATGCGCGCACACACACACACACACACACACACACACACACACACACACACACAGAGGAAAGTGGGATGTGTGTGCTCTGTCTGTGGGTGAGCTCCCCCATCCTTCGCCTCAGTGATCAGACTGGCAGCTATGAGTCATTGCAGAAGCAGTGTGCCTTACACAGGTCCCCCTCTCACTCTATGCTAATGATCGGCCCATTAAGGATTCTCTCCGGGGATGCCCCTGTGATCCTCCCCGCTGTGCGGTACTGCTAACAACCCATCCCGGACACCAATGCGCCGGTTCTGAGACAGCGCGGCAGTGTGAAGACTCCTCTATACGAGGTTTGAGCTGAATGAATCTCTGGAGCTACAGTATGTTCACCAGCTCTTAGTTTCACCTCAAAAAGCACTAGCAGGAGACAGCTGTCAGTGGCGACCCCTCTGAATGTCTGAAGTCTGAATGTAGGGGAGGAATTCTGGTTCAAATCCCAGTTTCCCAGGACCTCATATGGCTGTCTTTGATGTGCCTGCTATCATTAAACTCAGCTATGTCAGCTTTCCTTTGCCACCTGAAAACGCACCGTACTGTGTTCACTGCATGTATGTTAATACGGGG
This sequence comes from Megalops cyprinoides, assembly GCF_013368585.1. Lineage (NCBI taxonomy): Eukaryota > Metazoa > Chordata > Actinopteri > Elopiformes > Megalopidae > Megalops > Megalops cyprinoides. The sequence continues at coordinate 4,191,104 of NC_050607.1, read as the reverse complement.
AAGAACCTCAGTGAGGAGATTCAGTGAGGAGAATCTCCTGCATGATCACATCTGTTCATTCACTCACCCTCAATTCCCCCTGACTGAAGTGAGCCAGTCTGTAAAGTAATGCAGGAAAATCCACTGAACATCCTAGAATACATGTAAGTGACATACTCTGGATCAGAATGGATAAACTCAAGCACTGAACTGTCAGGTTAGAGTAAAAAATTCTGTTGACTCTTATAACTAGTCTTTACGCACTCATATAATGCCCTTCCACAAACTGCAGGCAATGACCAGGACGAACCCGGGACCTGGGCAGGTGCACTGTCATACTACTTATCAGGAATTTGCTTTTTGGCTGAAATATTGCCGGCAAATCGTCAATATTCATTTAACACCCCTGCACGCGCCATGTGAAGTTAAAGATGGATGGGATGCAATCCATTCCCACAATTCCAGTGGGGTCAACAACAGTCACCAGAAAGGCACCTCGGCCTGTGATTAACAGCAAGGCCTCTGTGCTTTTGCTATGAGCTGTGATTTACACTTGAGAGATCGCCTCGGTGCTTCTGGAATCCGGACTGTTATGGGAGGGAGGGGTCAAAGTTCACAACAACACAATGGGGTCCCCCCCCCTACATCCGTCTTCCTAGAACAGACGATGGAATTCAAGTAAAAGGGTTAATGCGATCAAAGGTAGAGAACTGACCCCCGGTCAATGGACTCTTCGTGCGGGGGTCACGGGGTTCAAATGACAGAGAGCGCACAGCTGCTGTACTGTAAAGCCTTATTCACGCTCAGACCTGACAGCAGCGGTCGAGCACATTTTTCATCTCAGCTGTTTGAGATGGTCTCCCATGTGCCACACGCTGTATCTGCTTCTGTGCAGGCAGAGCTGACATTTCAGTCTCTGGTAAGCTGTCATACACGGAAGCTCACATTTCAGGTGTCAGGTGCCCTCTTTAAAATGTCTGGACCAGGAGGGATAGGGTTTCTGCTGCTGCTTCTTGGCTGAAGGAGAGATGGATGATGGGGTACCGCCGGTAGTAGGCTAATGATCTCGACAGTGTCGAGCCAAGAAAATGAAGCCCATAAAATATCCAGGGAGTGTGGTCACAGACCTCCCCCTGCATCTGTTCTGGCTGGTTCCCTTGCTCCCCCTTGTACATCCGGCCAAGATCTAATAGACAGTCTGACCATCAACTGCTTTGTTTATGCTGTTAAACTCTTGGATATGCCTGCAAGGAATTCTGGGAAATCATATGTTGAATGGGTCAACATATACAGAGCTCAGAAAGTGAGCCAATCTTTGAAAGAGGCTCTGAATTTCCATCTCCTTTCTAGATATGATGTCGATTAGCAGTATCTGGATTATGTCACATCTTTTCTGGCTGAGCACAAAGACACTCGCCCTGGCAGCAATGCAGCCTCTATCACCGTTCCATATTAACGCCCCTCTAGTGTCTATGGCAACAGAAATGCACACTTTCATACTTAATCGACCCCGAAACACAGCACGGGGGCTCCTGCCCACGCGTGAGGTTAGCCAGGTCAGGATTTCCGTTGGTGCGGCTCCAGCGCATTCCCGCGGCGAGCGAGAAAGCGCCCGGGTTCCACAATCTTATCAGCCGCGCACAGCCGCGTCCGTAATAAGAGAGCTAATCCACGCCGCGGCGCCCTGATCTGGGCCAACAGCCCCCCCCCCCCCATAGCTGAGATCCGGCCTCTGTCTACGGTGGCACGTCCCAGGGGCTCAGTGGCGGGCGACACAAAGGGGGAGCTGAGGATCCGGTGTAAGACGGCGGCTGGCGCGGAGGGGTAGCACAGTGAGGAGGCTCTGTGAGTCGACTGTTCTCCGCGATAGCGCCTCGGTACGCCCTGAGCCTTTGTTTGCTCCCGGGCAGAGGGGAGCGGAGGGTGACTAGACTGCGTTCCCGCAGACGCGGCCGCTTTGACACCTGGGTAAGGTGCACACCGAGCCCTTCGCCGTGGATCAGGGGGATACAGCCAGCATCGAATGAAGTTAAGCCTCTTACTACCTGCTCCCAGCACTTCATATACCTGATCTCTGAGACAGGTTCCCTCTCAGACTGTCTGAGTGACAGCGTTATTCTGGGGATGGGACCATACTCAGCTGCTGCTGGGGAGATGGAAACTAAAGCCCCCCTAGCTTGACTATTTAGCTTTATTATGGTTGCATCTTTCCTCACTGCAACACATTAGCTGGACTGTTTCTATAAAATCAAATAGAAATGCACCTTCTCCTTCGCTAAACATTAAGTGACACAGCTGAACTAAAGTGACACATCTCAGCAAGTGTTACGTTTTTGATCCCTTACATAACATAATGAGTTATGAGGTTTCAAATTAAAATGCTGTCTAAGAAAGAAACCAAGGTAATTCTGGCTGAAACTGGTATACTTAGGTAAAACCAATGTGCATCGCGGTTAGACTGAAATAGCTGGCCTTGTTTCTGCTGTCGGAGAAGCCCATTTGTGGAGGAGGACCACTTTCAGACATCTGCAGTGCTCTCCACATATCAGAGCCTGATTCTGTGGTCACATTCTGCCCAAGGACTCTGAGTTTCTAATATCCTCTTTTCAAAGAGACTGTTCGCCCTTTTTTTGATGCAAGTCAAAGCAGCTGTGGCTTTTCCTTTTCACTGGTACTGGGCTTCAAGTAAAACTTTGCCCTTTGATTTGTCTCATCTACTCCCTGGCTACATTTTTAGCTGTCACAGACATCCACGGTTCCCTCAGCTTTGAAAAGCTGTTTCTGCCCTGCTCAGATCCAGCAGAGGAGGGCGGGTTTTGAGCTGAAGAATGTGGGGAAAATTAGGGCCGGGGAGTGAGTGGCAGCTTCTTTATATTAGATGTTGTTGCTTCAGCGGGTTGACTGTACATGCACAACGGAAATAGGATCGGGTATGACAGGTATTTGATAAAAACAAGCTTCCCAAATTGGGTTTGGTACATTGACTTTCCCATTGCATTGAGTCCAGGTTATTAACCAGCACACAGAGGGAATCTTGAGTGAAAGCTGTTGTATTACACTAATTGCAGCACGGCTAGCTGAAAGGATATTTTCAGGCAATTAAAAAAAAGGTAAAAACAAGAGTAAGCAGATTCCTAGACATGATGATCGCACAGAGGTACGGCTGGGTTTAAACCACTGTCCATATCGTACATGCATATATGGATACACAGATGGACATGCAGACACACACACACACATACATACGTACATACATACACTTGCACATACACACAGACACTCACATGTCACACAAAGTGAACACACAAAGTAAGCACACACACACACGCACACGCACACACACACACATACAGGAGTAGTTCCTAGCCTGCCTGAGTGAGCTCGGCCGTCACTGCATCAGCAACATTTCAGCTCCTGCACCTGAGTCCACACCTGTGTCCGTCTCCACTGGCCCCTGCGGTCATGTGGATCCAGAGCCACTCCACTGCGTCTTCCTAACACAGCGCTGTCGAAGCGTTGCTGCACTCGGGGTCAGTGCTGTAAGTGCTGTTGTAGCTTCAGAGCGCCCTGGCTAGCCTTCACACTGCCACCACGTCAGGTTACTGGGGTTTAAAGGCTTGTTGGGTGTGTTGCTGCTGTGTGCAATGCTCTCTACCCCGACTGCCCCACTGAAGACTCTGTCAGCTCATGATTATGGCTCCTGCATGCTGTATGACCATGTGTTTCTCAAGTTTTTCATGTTTGTAATGTGATTAGTTCATTTGTTATTTTAGCTATGACTCCAGCAGTCCATACCAGTTTGAGGTATTGCACTTCCTGAACTATTCACCTCAACTGTTCAGTATTAAAATGCCCTGGACAAAAAGCCTCAACTACTTCTCACCCTTTTAGAAATTACTACAGAGAGTAATTAACACATTATTGTGTTAACACACCCTTAAAATAGAGTGTGACCGAACAATAATTTTGAGATTAAGGCCCAGATCCCAATCCAACTGCACCGGGCTTTGGCCAACCATATTAATTTGAACAACCAAATTAAGCAAGCATTCCTTTCTCTAGAAGAAGAATTCTGTCAATGGCAGTCACTAAAATGAATGAAAACTATTTCAGCAACAGTGAAATGTCACATGTGCATGATCGCAGTGTTTTGACAGGGCTCAGGGTGAAAGGAAGTGTGGTTTTATTGAATGTGGGGGTGGGAGGGCTGGAACACAGCTGGCGGGGTAAAGATGGCGGCTCTCTCACCGTGGCCAGTTTCTGCACGTCCTCGTCTGAGGCCCCCAGAGACGCCAGGCCGATCTCCTGGGAGAACTGGGCGAATTTGGAGTCTGCTAGGAGGGGAACGTGGCCCAGAAGCTCGTGGCACGTGTCCCTGGAACCAGACACAGCTGTCACAACGCTGCCCACACAGCTCACAAACATCACATGCACACACAAACACACTCTCTCTCACACACACAGCACACAAACATGACACGCTCACACACACACACACACACACACACACACACACACACACACACACACACGCACACACTCACAAATCACACAAATCACACCCTCACCAAAGCTAAAATGAACTTCCATACATGTGAGGCTGAAATGAACAAGAGGTTAAGCAGGGCTAACTCGAAAAGACACTCGCGTTTCCTCATTTTAAACAGCTGATTTCTTTCACTCTGGCAGGAGCAGAAACTCCCAGAGGGAGGGGCTCGACTGGCACATCCATCAGCTAATGAGAGGTGTAATGAGGATGCCATCCACACTTCACTCCGGAGACGTGGGCCAGCAGTGTGGCAGAGCAGTTAAGGTATGCCGCTTTTACCCAGAGGGTTGCTGTTTCAATTCCCAGGAGACAGTCTGCGGTTAACCTTGTGAGCAAGCTGTTTAACCCAGCTTGCTTCAGTACCTATTGATGGATCGTACTTTAAAAGTAGAACAGCACATGAAAGAATTTGTATAAAGATTCAGCACAGTAAGTCTCCCTGGACTGTCTGCTAGGCAAGGAAGTCAATGATCTGGTAAATAAGTTACAAATAGAAAATAAAACAAAGCAAAGCAAATAAAATATTTGCATTACTGCTCAAAGAGCCAAAATTCATGTAACAAAGATAATAACTAGCTCTGAGATGATGAATATGCAGACACCTGTCAGTACAGATGCTGCTTATATACATGTACTGTACACTGAAGGTAGAAAATCATATTTTCATGAGGTGATTTATGCAATTAAGAATCAGGTCACTGATGGTTTTACCTCAGAAAGCAGAGAGTGGCAAAAATAGATGCGAGAAACAGTAATGGAGGGAGATTCATAATTTAATACAGACCTACACAATAAGAGCAGCAATCTAAGACTGACAAGGGGAGATTCCCTGAATGGAGACCAATCCCAAGACACAAAAGGGAACAGAAAGAGGAGCATATTATATAATGATGCCGATAAAAAATAAACAATGCAGGCAAACAGGATTAGACCCTCAGACATGATCCCCTCAGGAACACAGGGACTGGGACATTAAAGTCAAGGGGGAGAGGAATTATGAAAGACACAAAACAGGAGATGTTTCTACACAAATAACTGTCAAACAACTGAAAGGACCTGTTACTGTTGTGTATAAATCCTCCACCATTCACACATTAAGAGTACTCCAAAAGTAAAATAAAAGTCATCACCTGAATTAAGGCCCAGCGTATTATATTATGTTTTATAGTGTCATACATATTCAAGACACCTTGAGGGCTTCTGTTTGCACTCAACTTGTTCAAATAAAAATTTCAAGGCCAGGCATTGTTTATGACTGTGAGTTTCTCCTGACTTCACAATTCTTCAGTCAATTTCTCTGTCCCAAGGCTGCACATTCAATGAATTAACATTTAAATAGGAGGCACCCAAATTAAACAGGGTTAAGGGGAAATTAATTACAAAGACTGGATAAGAATAAATTAATTTAATTTTCAGCAGCATTTTGCAACTCAAACTTAGGGAGGCTAAGAATCCCTATTCAGCTCTGTAATGGTTTCCTGTGTTTTTCAGGCATTTTAATTGTAATGATTGGAAATTGGTTGAGATAACTAGTTTAATGAAAGTGCTTATTCTCATGTTTATGACACTTGATGTGAAGTGGTCATTTATCCCAACTCTGTATTGTGAAACAGTGTTATTGTATTTGTTTAACCAGAAAACACTCTTTTCTTGGGCAACTTTCAATGCTCAGCACTTTATGCCTTAAGTATTCTGTAATTATTTATCAGCACACTCCTGTTATTTTTCTACACACACCCACACCATCACCACCACATGCACGCATGTATGCACACCACATCCCACACATACATACATACATGCATGCACACATACCCATTCAAACACATGCCATCATCCACACATACACCCATGCATGCATAAATGCCCCTTCACACGAAAATACCCACGCATGTACAGCCGCACACATTCACGTACACATATTATCCACGCATGGCCACACACACACACAAATACATACACACACCTACCCACCATCACCTATGCGTGTACACACACACACACACACACACACAGGTGATTCACAGTGCACGGTGTTAGATGCACTGATCCACTCTGACACTTTGGCGCTGGCTTGCGGTGCGGCACTTACGGCTCGGGTGTGTAAAGTGGGTCAGTGCCGTGGCGCACATATTGGGTGCAGTTAAACACGCGGTACGCCAGTCCAGCCAGGAAGTCCCGCGGCGACAGGTACCCCGCCACGGGCCGCACCACGAAACCCGACCTCTCTGCAAAAAAAGAGAAAAAAAAAAAGAAAAACCAAGTCCAAACAAACACGCGCTCGTCCACCGCGGTTCACCAGCAGGGCCTGCGTGCTGAAAACATCACTCTGACACCCGACACTGATATTACATTATGCGGCTGCATTATTCATGACCTTAGTGCCCAGTGCAACACTCTCCATGTTCTGTCAGACGGCTCTCAGCAGCTCTGTATCTCAGAGAGAGTGCTTTCACCACTGCAGCTGCCGCACTCCCCTCCATGCACAGTTCAAACACACGTTTGAACCCGTGAGGCCGCGGTTCACTGCTCTTACCACTCCCTCAGAGAGCTTCTCCGAGGTGCTCCGCGTCGATGATCGTCATGAGGTCTAACTCACTCCACATTAATATTGAACCGCCTCCCTAAATCAGGCATGCACATTGTAAGACATTTAGCAATTCATAAGTCCAGATTTACGCTGGGAGAATTAAAGTAAATGATCTTGCTCGAGGGTACATCTGCCGGGTGCCACACGGGATTCAAACTCATGACCCTCTGGTGCTGACTTCATGTCTCTTCACACTTGATTATGCAGCATGCAGGTGTAGATGTGAGAGTAATAAGGGGCACAGAATCACACCTGCTGGCTCAGTAATACAAGTGTTGAGGTGACAGGGTCAGAGCAGAGTCAGCTAATGCCAGCAGCACTGCGTGACTCCTCCCCGGTCTGGTTTTAGGAGTTTGACGAGGTGTGTTTTTTAACGCTAGCATAATCCGTTGCAGAGAGCACTCCGCTCAGGCTCTGGGTTCGAGGAAGGCAGAACCCACGAAAAGCGTTCTCCGTTTTCCTCTCTCACTCATTCTCTCTCTGTCTGACACAGCCCCTGCGTGTCAAACGGCGTCATGCTGAAACGAACAGAGCTCCAGTGACATGTGTTTGTGCAGCTCCGCACTTCTCACCAGGCCTGGAGGCGCCTCCGGCTCAACGCTGTGAGCGTATAAAATAGCTGCGACACGACAGGGGTCAGGCCTGCTTTAAAGGCAGCCTGGATGCCTCAGCTGAATAAAACATTCAAATCCACACTACGTACAAGAGCAGGTGTCGCTTCAGGGCATCTCTGTGTTTACAGACCAGTGCAGCAAAAATACCTCCCACAGTTTCAAATACAAACAGTCCAGGGGATCTGTTCTGCTTGCTTCTGTATTCTGTCACATCTGCTTCTGTTTTATATCTTTCAGAATTTCAGAATCTACTTTTTAGTAAAGTGGTAAGTGAAATTTGATTGATTGATTGTCAGATTGATCACTTTTCCATAGAAATGAGTGTTGCCTCCTGAATTATTATTTCCAGTTATTGACCAACTTCTTGCCCGCTCAATTCTCAAAACTGATGTGTTGAATATGAGTAAGGTACTGTCTCTGAAAGAATGAAAACAGTGAAATTCACCATCATCTTCTTACAGTGTAGCACCAATTGGTTTTTAATCAAATTTTCTCGAATAAAATCCAAACACCTCTCAGCAAAATCAAGTGAGAGGCTAATATGTTAGTCACAATTTTTTTTTTTCCCTTGAACATATTTAGATACATGTCATGTTATCAGTCATGCATCAGTCACTGAATAAGATGGCACAGCTGTGAATAAACCAGACAGCGTCCTCCTGGCCTCCATCACACTGTGTGCTGAGTAGTACATAACGTTACAGACAGCGCTTCAGTGGGGACGGCTGCGCGCTGAGCGGCGGTCACCGCCCGTGGAGGGAATGCACAGCGTGACATCTGTCCCTTAAACTCCAGCATGTGCCGGTGTGACAGATGGAGCCTCAGGGACCACTAGAGGGGACGGACCAGGGACAGGAAGTACGGCGGGGGGGAGGGCTAAAGGTGGCACACAGCTGGTGAAGGTCACAGCAGCCAGTGGGAAGGAGAGAGGCATGCTGGGACATGATCCAGGCAACGGGGGGGTTGCCTGACTGGATTATTAGTGCCAGCCGGGTAGAGTCGCTTCCCTAGAACCGCGGGAGACCGGACCACAAGGTGGGTCGCGGTTGGAGGTGCAGGGACAGCGGCTGTCAGCTGCCCCGAGTCACTCCTGACGGCACAGATAAATATTCAGAGAGTATGAGAGCACATGCACAGCCAAGGCCTTGGGCTTTTCCCAGAGAGCCCCACAGTGGCCATCCGGATTTATTCAGGAAGAGCTAGCCACAGGTTTGTTCACTCTGAGCTACAGTCCGCATAGACACACACCACTGCTCCCACACTTTTCACACAAGTCAAGCAACAAGTCTTGCTGTGGCTATGTCACTGAGGGGCGTGGGTTCAAATCCCATTTTAGACAAATCTGGTCTTTGCTAGAGCTCCTGTACATTCCTGCAGCTCACCAGGCATAACGGGTGACTTAGAAGCTGGACTGTATTGATAGACTCCCTGGGAAGGGGGTAGGGGGGGGTGGGGGTGGAAGAAAAATAATTTTAGACTGTGGTTTCTGTTAGGTTTTTGATTCCAGGCTGTTTTTTTCCCAGTGGAAAGGCATCTATGATAAAGAGGATGTGGAACAGTTTCCTGTTTATAATAGCTTTGGTTACAGCCTAAAGTGCCCATACGTTTGGGTGATGACCAAAAATCAATGACCGCATAAAAACCAGCACTTGTTTCTTTCAGGTATATCACTGCAACACTCTACGCTAAATATGAAATACTGGGACCAGCGAGGTAACCTCACATGGCTGAATTAAACTGGATTCAGATGAATGATTTGCTGCGAAGAGAGAATGTAAAAAAGTGCTTAAAACTCCTACTTATTTCTTTAAATTTCCTTTTCTTTCTACCATTCACCTGCATATGTATTTTTCCACCAAATACGGATGCAGGAGTTTCTTCTCTTGAAAAACGACCCCAGAGCATGGGCTGAATCTATGGTGCTAAAATATTATATAGCTGCTATATAGGACTATATCTAACAATTACTAGGTCCCATTGTAAAACACTGATAAAAGCCAACAGCTTCTTGCTTTGTCCTTCATGAGTATTTAGGGCTTATTATTGCAGGCAGGTCAAATGGTTCTGGAATTCTGCCAGACACATGCATCTCTGCTTTCAGAGAGAACGTGTCCAATCACAGAGGAGCAAGTGTCACACTTAGAGTGTGTTTTCGAAGACACGACCCTGTAAACCACATTAAGATGTGCCACTTTCAAGCATCACATCAAATGTGCTTCTCTTGTTTGGTTTTTTTTTTTTCTTTCTTGTGTTTGCTTGCTTCATAGCTTGAGGAATGTTTTTTGCGCAAATGCTTTTAATGTCATTCACAGTTCTGTGACTATTTCTGATCTAACGCAACACAACAGTCTCAACTTTTGACCTCAAAGAATTTTCTAGCGCAGAAACCTCAACAATAGCACCGCGGCAGAGCGTTGTGAGACTGCAGTGAGGAAACAATTACACACAATGCAAGATGATATTTCAACATTTAAAGTAAGAATATGGTTTAGACAATACAAAAACAAGCTGAGTGGTACAAACAGCAATATAAAGCACAATAGAGTGACTACAGACATTCTCCAAGGCTGTTCTATTGAGAAAGATTCCCTTTAAGCTGTTTCTCTGCTTTTAGCCAATTTTACCTCGACAGTGAGATGCTCTTTCAAGAGATGCTCTTTGTTTAATGTCACTGGCCTTAGGTACCCTTTAGAGACGTGTCTATCATGCAATGAGTAGCCATTCAGCTGTAGGGCTTTGTGCGACTTGTAGTGCATTACTAGATGATAGTCTATCTGACCATTCCTTGAACTGTTCAAACTATTCCTCGACTGGTTTTTGCTGAGCGCTTTCTCAAAACTAAGACAAAGCACAACTCGGCTGTAACCGAACTCTCAGCTCAAATATCTATACGTGAACCTAAGGTGAAATCACCAGGATGACCAAATGTCAGCCTCTGTCACGGACAGAATCATTTTCCAGAGGGGGGAAAATGCAAGCACTTGCAAACCCGCACTCTCACACACTCAGACAGAATGCTCAGGGCATGGTGTAACTGTGCAGGTTTTTCACAAAGAACGCTCTAATCCTTTAAACAAGAAGAGTCCCTCCCACATCCCCAGCCATCTGCCAAGTACATACAGATGGTCCTCTGGCCTGAAAGTAAAGCTACAACTGAAACTGCAAGAGGGAAGAAGGAGCTTAACGCCGCGTGATCTGCGCAGACACGGCCCTGCTACACACATCTGCCAGGTTCGCTTTGCATCGTCTCCCTGCGCGGGCGCCAGGCGCGTGCGGCCACGCTCCCGCCCTGCTTTATGATGCGTATCCTTCCGCAGAGGCGAGCATGTAATGCTGACATCATGCTGGCAGACAGCGGCTCGGCCGGGGCCGTCGCTGGGGCCCGCGGGGTTGACGCTCGTTTCTGTGTTACCGCTGCGGAGCGTGAGAGGCCCCGTGCAGGAAACGGCTCGCACCCGGGTTTGTAGGGATTGCGCTCCGTTTTAGAGAAAGAGCAGGAGATAGGCGGCAAGACCGTCGCTAACGCTAACAGAAGTGATCCATTTCGCTGCTTCGTCTCGTGAGCTCAGGTTTAGCGTTCCCTCCTGAGTTCCCTCTCAGAGTGAAAGCATCTTCTGACAGCAGTAAAGTGGAGTGATTAGTCGAGGTTTGAGGAGAGGTTTGAGGAGAGCAAGCCCCTCATTTAGCCCGGAGGGATGTCAGAGGTGTCAGATGCTTTCAGGAGGGAGAGAGAGAGGGAGGGAGTGTGAGAGAGAGAGAGGAGGCACATCTGGGCTTTTGGTTTTATTTGTTTTTGTCTTTTTTGTTCTCTGGCTTTCCAAGCATCATTTCATGAACATTTTGGGCTTATTTTTAGTGGAGTGATTTTCACTGATGACCCTCTGCTTTCCAGCACATCACACTAATATCTCACTAATGGAGCGCTTGGATTTAGCTCCTCTTCAATCTTAACTTCTGCATCCCTAGTCCCTAGTCTGCATTATATTACAGGCAAATGATAACAAATACACCATGCAACTCTGAAATATTCAGCCAAAGCACCAAGGAGAAAATTTACACTTACCTAGCCTCATATGCAAAAAAGAAAACAGTAGTACTTATGGGAATCTGCTAGAGGTAAAATATATCTTATATGTGGTCACATGCTAAGCAGGTGACAGATATTCTGTGTGAGCCCACATGGGCCACAAAACAGACACAGCCATCCTACAGTGGAAGATATGGCATCAGCAAGACCAGGCACAGAAAAAATGGACTGGAATCAGGCCAGAGAGAAGAGGTTGCAGTTGATTGGCGGACCATTGCCCCTCCCACTCCCCACGTCTGCAGCTGATTCACTGATTACCTTTGAGGAAGCGAGACACGTCCTCCAGCTGAGGGATGTTGTCCTCTCGGTACCCACAATGCTTTGTGAGGAGGGGGAGGTTCTTCAGGTACTCGCGGCAGGCGTGGGTGGGGTACAGCTTGGTCAGCTCCCGGAACACCACGCCCCATGTCCTCACCTCCTCGGGTGTGTACTCGATGCGGGGGATGGGCTGTCCGCTGCAGGAGGGAGAAGCAGACAGGTGAGAGACTGAATGGGGGGGGGAGCCACGCCTCCACGCAGCTCATCCAGTCCTCTCCCAGGAAGACCCTCTGTCACATTCCCCTCACTACAAAACTTGGCTGGACACATCTGCCACAGTCTGGCTCCCTCTGGCCACCGTTTATTTAAATCAGCACAATCTAATGATGGAGAGACCATGAAGGGAGGCAAAAAGAGGAATAAATGGATAGAGCGTGTGGTTCTTAATCCCGCTAGGGTGCATATGTCTGTGATAAAGAGGGCGTGCCCAACGCTCAGGGGGACTCAGACTGGCACACACTCTGCACTCTGCTTCATACCTTTCCTTCCCCACCGCCATGGTATTAATCCTCTGAAAACCATCTCAGCTATATGAACAGTGCACTTCAGGTTAGCACACGGTGCACACACACATACAAACACACACCAAGCACACAAGCTCCACAGAATCACACTGGTCTGTACACGGAAAGAAGATGACACAATGAACAAAAGGCCTAATTCTTAAAGATCTATAAATATGCTACTTTTTTACAAGCAGAAATTTTAACTGAATTTTTATCACTGATAATAAAATGCTTGAGTCAAATCAGTCAGATGACCTTCAAGTCGGATGGGTAAATTGCTGATAAATGCTGAATATACATTCACAGACTAAAATTAAGGGGCACACAAAATCTAAAACAGAATTCACTTCTTCAGAGAAAGTGGTTACGACTGAGGTTTCATTTGCAAGGTCTGGATCGCTGCGCAAACAATATCTCGCATTCTATCCTCGCTTATCCTAATTATTCCCCCAGTCATATTCCTACAGCAAGGGCTCTCCAACAGCCTCGGGATGTCTGACAATTACCATCTCCAATCTATCTGTGCACTCCCACAGAGCCAGTGAGGGCCGGCTTACTCCCCTCAGAAAGGTAAGGCACGCGTGACTGTGGGGGCTGTGTTCTTTTCTGAGGGGTGTGTTTGCTTCCAAGGAAGATTCCGGGTAAATATTCATTAAGGGCTGAGTGTTGCTGAAGCAGCTGCATTGGCAAGCTGTTCTCTGGCCCGGCAGGATCATTATGTCTGTTCATCTGTACCAGCCCTTTCATCACTTCAAGTAATATATGATTTTTTGTTCTATCCAGAAAAGCGTTTCTGGATTTCTCCTTAGCCTAAAGTCAGCTATACTCATTATTTGCCCCCACCCCCTTGTTTTTTACAACTCATCAACAAATTCATTTTTAAGCAACAGGTGTAGCCCCTGTTTTTTTTTTTTTTTTGCTTTTGTTGTTCAGGCAAAAATGACAGCGAATGCAAACAGATCCGCTAATCAATCACCACATCATTCTGCTCAGTTCAATTCAGTTCAAATTCAATTAAATCAAAGCGAGCCTTATCACAGGCAGTGTTTTCCCTGCGGCATGTTCCTTCATGCTGACAGGTATTAAATACGCCGTTTAGCCCTGACAGGGGAGGGGAGCCGTTTGGATCAGAAAGTGGAGGGCTCGGCGCTGGCAGGAGCTTTTGGGCAGGATGCCGCAGCCATCAGGAAAGACATGACTAATATGCCATTTGCAGATAATCGCTGGAGAGAGAGAGAGGAGAGGCGACCCTGAGGGACGGAGGCGTCCAGAGACCCCACCGGATGACCACGGGTGAGTGAGTAATTGCGGATCTCCGCAGTCAGAGAGGGGCAGTAGGTTCCTAATGGCCCACGCAGCCACTACACAGGTGGTACTCTGTGTGTTAAGGGTCATATTACTCCTCTTCCCCCTCCAAACTCTCACATGGCATTGGTATTCCAAGCCAACACTACTGCCTGATGCTGTTCAAACACACGCATACATGTGGAAAGAGCCAGAACATTTGGAGCTCTCTGGTATGAATATCAAAACCCTTATGTACCTTTCTCGTCTGGGTGTGCTTAGCTTTGATTAATGATTTAATGCTGTAGCAGAGCTAATCCACCAGGGGGAGCCACTACGCGTTTGGGCACTTAGCTGGGTACAAACCTGGCTTTCATGGAGCGAGACTAATTTGGTAAGCATAGTAAATGCACCACAGTAAAGATGTGAAAGTGGACACGAAGACTGTTCATGCTTAAGGTTAGAAGCACGCAAGAGAAGGGTGTGAGCAACCCACGGCATTCGGTGAAACGGTTAGTTAACAGTCTTGGGGAGCGCTGAGGGCCTGCTCATGAATATGTAGAGGAGAAAGCCTGCAGGAAACGAGGGCCAGAAACAAGAGCTGTATCTCAGAGCATATTTAAAAATGAAATGAGTAAACCTCGAAGGGAACACGACAGCGGCGGCGGTGGCAGCGGCAGCGGCAGCGATCTCAGTTGCAAACAGAAATTAAAAGCGCATATAAATATGAAAGACATTGCTCAGGGTCTCTGGCCATTAGGCTGGTGATGTGCAGCTTCCGATCTTTCAGCCCCTCCTGCCTGACGTATGAAAGGTAAATGAGAGTGGCTAGGAAAAACGCTGATGATGACAGGAGCGAGTGTGAAAATAACCTGAGGAAATGGAGTTTACGAGATTACTGCTCGACCCTCTCTTCCACTCATCGAGACACTCTCTCTCTCTCTCTCTGCAGGACATGAGAGGTGAGCAGTGACCCAGATTGCTTTGTACCTACACTTCTAGGACAACAGACTAACTGTACAGTTAAAGACAAGCTGTAAGAAATAACAGACCTAATGATCTGTGTGCCGTGATGTCGTATTTGGACAGCCTGATAGAGAAAACTTCCACACTATAACGTGATACAGAGTAGAAGTTGTACAGAGTAACATTTCTGTTTGAACAATAACATGTAACTGATCAGATTACTTAGTCTCGCTGGCCATGTAAAAGAAGCAGGATCACTTCAACTGGTTCTGTAAAGAATAGAGAATGAGGATCCACATTACAAACCCTTAAATAATTTATGTTCTTTAAATTTCCTTTTCGACAGATCACTGTAATTAAAACTAATTACGAGGTATTTTCCGCGTCTGAATTCTTTTCCAGAGTTCATACCACTGCATTAATCTTTCATAAGGCCCCAGTCGTCATCGTCCGAGAGGCAGACGCCTTTTTTTTTTTTTTTTTTTAAAGCTATAAAAACATGGTTCCTCCATCTGAAGCGCACATTGTTCAGGTAATTTCTCGGCAGACTGCAGCACACCGTCTAAATCTGGATAATCTCCTCCTGGAGCTCCAGCAACAAGTGGAAGAGAAAGCGGGGAGTGAAAAGCAGCTGTTAGCCCAGCGAGAGAGTGTAAAAGGGAATTATGGGGGATTATATCAGAGAGCGGGCGTTCCTCCACGCGGTGGAGGGAGCTGATGTGGGGGGGGCCGGGGGTGTCCGCAGGGCCGCCGCGCCTCCTTCCCACAGCGTGCGCGGCCTTAGCAGGGCACCCCGCTAACGAAGAGCTGCCCTCGTTATCTTCCTCAGCCTAAACGCGCAGCCCGCTCCTCTGCAAAGCAAAGCATTCTGATACGCTCCCCTGTGACCACCCCCGGCTCGGAGATGATGCTCCTTAGACTGGATCTCGACACCAGGCCAGGGGGAAAAAAGGCCGAATTTGTATGCTGCTTAACAGAAAGGGGGGCCCGTGCTGTGAACCAACACAGGGGAGCATTAGGCCGGCCGGAAGAGAGGCAGACAAGGTACTCACAATTTGTAACTCATGGCGACCTCCACGAAATACTTCCTCCTTTGGCGGTAAACGGCGTCCTTAAAGCCCTGGGGAAAAGGAAAAGAACAGCCGTCACATTCCGGGGGTTTCGGCGAGCACGGGCGTCACACCCACTGGCAGCCGGTCGCATGCAACGTGGACGCAGAGGGGCCTTGGGCTTCAGCTCCTCGCAGGGACCGATGTCTTAATTAGAGCACATTGACTGTCCCGGCCTCCACCATGGGGCCACAGAATAATTGGACATTCATTCTCCTTCCTCATTTCTACAAAAATACCCCTGATAGCTTATGAAAAGAGGTGACACGCTTTTCATCTCCGAAGCCTGTGAAGCTGTAATGATGTGGGATCCAGCTGTCCGCGTAAGTGCGTTAATGACGCTCTGAGGGCCCGATATTGTAATCACAGCCGCAAACAGGGTCTCAGTTCTTCATACACCGAAAGGTCCGCTCATTAACTCGTGGGTAGACCGCAGAGTCTCACTGCCTTAATGCTGCTGTGATCACATCAGGTGTGATTGAACTGGCTTTCATTCACAACCACCTCCGCTAAAATGGGTAGTGTGGGTGAGTCACGTAATAGCAAGGCAAAATATAAAGAGGGACCAAGCAGCAGTATGTTTCATTTTGTATCCATTAGCCCAAATCTGTTGTTTCTGCTATTTAAACGATTTATCAGTGTATTTATCTGAATTATGCTATAATCAGAACAGAACAGAACATGTAACAAAAGAGTAGTAAATCAGTGTCACAGTTCCAATGAGCTATTATGAGTGTGACCCATACACAGCTTCCTGTGTTCTCTGAACCGTTTGACATGCCCCGGTCTGTTTACAGTAGGGTACCAGATGAGGCCTTCCCATTGCATGGTAAATAGGCAAAAGCCTATTTATTCCCTTTTCTGGAGCGAGTGAAACAAAACTGAAAACAAGGAAGTAATAAAAGCAAGCACAAGTGAAGATGTCGATACTGGTCTCGCATAAGGTGAGCTGTCCTGTAAAGATTGCCGGGCTGAAAGCGTCAGGTTTCGAGGAGAGTCCGACCGCACATTGGCTGCGTGTTTAGAGCACACCTGAAAAAGACAGCGGGCAGCACCTGGGCTGGTTACCAATCACTGGCAGGTGTGCCTGTAGACCAGGCGGCCGCTGTCCAAGGTGCTGTTAGAGACAGCCGTAACACCTGCCAGCAGCCAAAATGAGGGATCGGCCCTCTCCGTTCCCACATCACCCCCCCTCCCAGCACCCCATATCCTCTCTGCCTCACCACCAGACCTCCTCACAAGACAGGAGCTCTTTCTTAGCAGCCGGCGCTGACAGGGAGAAGCACTAACAATGCGCGTGAGACAGGAGCTGGCGTGTATCATTCTAACACCGCGGAGGAGCCAGGAAACACAGAGGCCACCGTATGCTTCGCTGCTATACCTGCGGCGTCTAATCCTGTGAGAGAGTGTTTCATCCGGGAGCCGAAAAGTTGTGGTGGCCTTGTGTCTTCATCATTGAGCACGCCAAGCTACGGCCACGTATATTACAGTATAACAGTTGGCAGGACATGGCATGTCACTGCTAGTCTTGAACAACATCGTTTTTGGAAAATTGAGGCCAAGAATGATTTTGTACAGCACACTGTAGACTCTTTTAAAAGTACTGACTAACCATTTTTAGCTTCTTTTGCATGCTGAGCTACAAAAGCAAGAGGCTTGTACATGACCACATTGTCGTTTGTCCTTATCTTTGATGGACAAGCCTATTTTCTTACACAACATTTTGAGGTCAGCAGTATTGCTGAAAAATGTTGTTCAACTAACTAAACTTTTAAAAAGTGTTCTTCAAAGTTTAAAAAAAAAACAAAAAAAAAAACAGAATGTGATAGGGCTGCAGTCACACCAGAGGGTACACATAGAGAGCAGCTAACCGTGATAAGGAAGAGTGTTGCTGGGAAAAATAAAAATGAAAAAAACATTCTGAAAACTCGAACCCAAACGTATTTATGCTGTTCCAATGAATAGAATTTACCATAAACAAGTAACAAGTAAAAACAGTACTTGTCTTGATTTAAATCACCAAAGGGCCAAAAATGGATCCTTCCCAGTTTCTGTAATTGACAACCAAAGCCACCCTGTCTCCAAAGGGAGGGGAGTTTATCCAGACGCACAAGAAAACACTGGCAGAAGGCACAGCAGCAGAGGCGTAACACCAACACCCACTACCTATTTAATGGTTAAACGGCACGAGAGAAAAGCAGCACACACAGGAAGCACACTGGAAGTGCTGCTGCCTCTTAGAAGCTCCTGGAGTTCACGCCTTGCACCATCTGCGCATTAATCTTGATGTATATAATTCCATCTGCAATTACTGTCCCCCCCTTTCATATCACACAATTAAGCCAAATTACAGCTTTTGCGTCAGCTGCGTGCACGCTTGTTATGACTTAATTACTTTTTTTCATTCGCTGCTCTAGTTTTGTTTGTTGTAGAAGTGGTATTTTATAATGAGGAGTTGTCATATTCAGGGAAAATTGCCTGGGAACTAAATTAAAATAATTATTTTACAGTCGTGATTTTTCAGCAGCTATATTCGTAAAAGCTCTGTGCTTAACGTTTCGGAATAAAGACCAGGCTAAAGATTTAATTGTTTCAGAAAACAGAAGCTTTCCTCATACCTCACTCTAAAACATCACCACAGGGGTCCAAGTTAATCAGAGAGGGCCTCTCTACTCAGCTTATTGGCTGAAATAAGAGAGCAGTTTAGTGGTAGAAACATGGACCACTGTTCTCAGAACACACCTAGGCCATTTGCCTGGAACACCTCAGAGCTGGCAGGGTGGTATGGGAAGGGGGAACAGCACTGTTCCACTGGGCAGACCTGGGTTGTGAGCTGTGGGGTTGCCTTAGCAGAGGAATAAGGCTACACTCACCGGGTGATCAGCATCCAGTTCAGAGCCATACATCAGCACCCGGTGAGCACACTGATCGAGTTCCGAGATCTTCCGTGGAAACCACGGCACTCCGTCCAGCTCTGGCAACCCGTGGAAAAACACAAGGAAACACACACATGCACATGCAAACACACACGCACACACACACAAAACACACACATACACATACGTACAGTTGCTGTGGTAAGAGCTGACACAGTTGCAAGTCAAATTAGTATCATGAGTTATCATTATCATCAACATTGTTAATATAATTATTACAATTATCATCAGCAACATCATTCTCATAATATTCATATGTAGTTATTCACTGGTTGAGTGACTTTTTGCCACTATGAACTGGGAATAAGTTCAAATATTCACAGATTTGTCCAAAATCTATACTTCAGCTTTCAGATTTCATCATCTTATAAATTATACATTAACACATGGAAAATTCAAGCGTGAAAGTTACACTTTAAAATATCATTGACAAACTCGTTAAATATGAATAAGGTGGGGGGAAAAAAAGTGTTGCACTGAAACATTGTGGAGGCCATGACACTCTTATCAGTTTTTAAAAATCCATGGTTGCTTGGAATTTATTTTTCTCACTTTCTGATGTCAGATGAAAAGTTCCCCAGACTCTACTGGACACACATTGCAGCTGAAAGCTGTGCAATAACATGCTGATAAGGGTCCACAGAGTCCGGGATTTGTCTGGAGCAAGTGTAATTTTCACATAAGCCAGAGAGTCAGTCAGCACTTAGTCTGAGAATAAACCAGCTACTTTCACTGTAACTTCACGCAATCCTGTGAAATCAGGCGCGGCTTTTGAGACACATGGTGTGCAATAAATTGAATACTGACTCTTCTGTAAAACAGGCGTTCATGACCGGGATCAGAGGGCAAATTAAACGGAAACAACCCCAAAACAAACGTAACAAACTTGACATTTAGCAACAGAATGGAAATCTTCAGATGCAAATGATTTATGGATTTGAAAGTCCTATGATTCTCGCTGAGCTTCTTTAACTAACTTAACACAGGAAGTGATCGTGCATTGCTATTAATAAAAAGGAGCTGTGGGCCAAATGCAATGATTATATATTCATACACCTCTCCAAAGACCTCATTTCTCCAATTTGAGTGTTGCACTTAAAGTAATCAATATTTACTAAAAACCCATAGCTTATGGAAGCTCAGTTATCATATTATATATTACCTGCTGCTAAATCCATCAGCTTGTCTTGTAAAAAGCTTTTATTTCAGCTTTGCTCATTGAAAGGAAATTCTTATATTGACAGACTCTGTACTTTTTTGCAGCTTGCAGCTATAATTTTGCACTTGCTTCCTTAGCACACTAGGAAGTTTCTTAAACACAATAAAATACTGTTAAACTCCATTTTCTCACTACAATTTCCCAGTAGTCAGTCTACAGATCCAATATACTGTCTCATAAAATGTGCTCTAAACAGCACTGGACATTCTTGTTATTGAACGACTTCACACATGTATTTGATACAAGGCTCTAATGGGTAAGCAGTATTTGGAGCAGTGGAGGGCGGGTCAGCTGTTTTAGGATTGTATTTGGGGGGAGTCAGAAGTGATGGAAGAGTATATTTGGGGTTGTAGAGGATGAGTTAGCAGTGATGGAACAATGTTTAAGGAGACAGGGGGTGGAGTCAGCTGTGTTGGGACCTTATTTAGGGTGGTAGAGGGCAGAGTTAGGAGTGTTGGAACAGTATTTGGGGGGGTAGAGGTTGGACTCAGCAGTTTTGGGACTGTATTTCGGGTGGCACAGGGCGGAGTCAGCTATGTCAGGACTTTATTTGAGGGGGGTAGAGGGCAGACTCAGGGGTGTTGAGACTGTCGTTGAGATTGTGGGGGACGGAGTCGGCATCAGCCTGGCTCAGGGCATACCTTCCTCCTCGGACAGTGCACTGTCGGGTGAGTTCAGGGACAGGATGTTGAGGTTCTGTCTGAGGTGCTGCACCAGATCGTTGAACTCCGGCTTGCTGCAGCTGCAGTCAGCATAGATCTCTACCTCCGAGTCCCTGCGCTTGGACTTCCGGGACTCGATGTGAACCAGATTCACCCGCTTCTCCTTAAAGAGTAAGAGCAAAGATACATTACTGCATCAATACACACTACTCTAGTCCAGGCTCACTTCTCATTCACGATCAGCACATAGACTATAGTAATACAAATGACTCTAATATATGCTACTCCTTCAATGTCAAGGGCAAAAATACATTACATTAATAAACCTTATTCTCATACATGCATTGTTCTTTTTTCACTTAATGGGTGCAGATTACATGCATAAATAGCCAATGAGATGTGGAACTTAAATTCCCATCTTACCCACACACACACAGGCTAAACCTTTCTTGTAACCCAATTGAATCAACTGTGTACATGCAGTGCAGGGCCATGTTTTGAAATGATTAAGACCCGGCTCTAATAACATGCACCAATAAGCACATCTCCAGGGTCCCTGGCAGACCCACAAAGACATTACATGAACCTTGTATTCAATTTCAAGCGACTTTCTGTTTTCCGAGAAAGGAAATGTCACAGCAGACCTTGCTGAAGTGTACAGCTCGACTTCTTAATCTGAGCCTCGTTTCGGGGGCCGCGAATGCAAAGCCAGGGACAGAAACGGCCTCAGAGGGGGGGGACACGGTCATTAATAACAAACAAGACTCGGGTACAGGGCCTGTAATTGCAATGGGACTCTCCAACTCACAGGCTCGAGTCACGGACGTCCTGACATCCAAATAAACAAAGACGCAGGTACCGGATACGCTGCGCTGTAATGGCCCATGGGCCACTGCCTCTCTGAGCTGCTGTGTGCTTTCATTTCCCTTTCGCCTCTCATCTCTACCGTTGCGCCCCGAGGTTGAGTGAGATTGTGTGGGGGTGGGGTGGGGTGGGGTGGGGTGGGGTGGGGGGGGGGGGTGTGACACAAACCTGGAAGAGCCGCAGGGCCTTCACCAAGCATCCCACCTCGTTCTTGAGGGCGAACACCACGGCCGTCTTTCCAGACTCGTCCGTCTGGACCCGGCAGTCCTTGCCCGACTTCTCGTCGATCGGACCGAAGGACGGCCGCCGTGACTGAACGGAAGAGAGAGAACACGAGCGAGAGAGAGAGAGTGTCACATTGATGAGGAGGCAGAGCCGCGTTCTCCACGGCACGGCACAGCAATCTGTCATCCTGTGAGATTAAACCGCTCCCCACTCAATCTGCACGACTCCCGGGAATCTGGTCTGTGCATGAGATTCCGCATCTCTCTCTCTCTCTCTCTCTCAGCATAATCACCGCGCGTAAACCGCAAATAAAGACACCATTACAGCTGACACCCGCTCTGAAGGAAATGCAATTCAACCGGGACAACGGAGCCTGTGAAGAACATCATGTTTGTGTTTCTTCCCAACATTTTAACAGTGCCATTCATTTAACCTCCTGGTATAACCTCATTACACTCTCCGCTGATATACTGCTGTGTGTCCCCTTTCCCGTGGGTTAAGCTTCTTTATGGAGCGCAAGTGTCGCCCCGTGTAGGTGTGTCAGTGCTATTTCCAGGGAGCAGCTCTCATTGTCGTCGCCGGCCAGGGGTGGGGGTTTGCAGGAAGAGAGTGCAGGCAGGTTCAGCTGCCGCCCAGTAACCTGCACTGCAGTGTGGGCTTGGGTGTCTGTCCCCACTCAAGACACAGGAAAGAGGATAGGGCCCTGTTAGGGTGGAGTGTCAGGCCGCAGCTGGGAGGAGGAGGCGGGGGGGGGGGGGGGTAGGATTGCACAAGGTTCTGCCCTGCAGCCCTGTCAGAATCCCTCCATGCCCTTCCACCATGACTGCATTAGACTCATGGGTATAGGAGCCAAACTCATCTGTATATGTAGGTATGTGTATGCATATATCTGTATGTATATGTATAGGCATATGTGTGTTTGTATGTCATAGGGAGAAGAGGAGCTCATGGAACGATGAGAGAGATCTAGCGTGCGAGGGTGAATGTGCTGCCTCCTAAACAGGGGTAAAGGTGCACATCCCCTTCCAAACCCTTCCCCCAGGTCCTCTACCTGCGGTCAGCATTACTGAACCTCACTCCTCCCGGAGGGACCTGCTACTCTGTGCTACCATCCACCTGTACGTGCTTCAGAGCAAAACTGCAAGCAGACATTCTGCACCTTTTACAGACATCTTAGTAATGCTTTATAATCATGTGATACACACAGTTAAATGTAACATGTATGAGATACAAAATATGACAAAGCAATGAGCTTTTGAGCAATCTGCAGACTTGTCATAGCATGCAGCGCAAAAATCACATTGCAGTATACATGGACTCATTTGTATATTATATAAATATTGTCATAATTACTAATGCAAATCTGAGTAGTTCTAAAACTTTAAACAGCAAAAACACTTTTTTAACGTTTTTAAAAAACAATTAAATACATACCTTACCTATTTCATAAAATCTGCCATTAGACCAATTGGTCAAAGAGCTCTCTAGATACCTGCTAAGTACCTCTCCAAAACTATTCTGTCTATTACTCAAAAATAATGTAAAGGATCAAGTATCATCGTGTGATTTACAGTACTTTATTCACACTACACTGTTTATTACGGTTTATAAACCTCACAAAAGCAAATGTGTCCCAGTACTGATCTGTGGTTGACGGTGTGATGTTTCACGTTTTACAGCTAGCCTGTGACACAGGTAAGCATCATGTCACGTCCTCGTTACCAGCGGCTTCGTTATGTGGCGCGATTAGAGGAGTCACTCACCGCTTGGGCTCCGACCCGCTGCTGGTCCAGCATGGCCGAATCCAGGGACAGCCCCCTCCGGGCCCAGTACTTACTGGAGAACATCATCATGGCAGGCTGCATCCTAGGAAGCGCCTCCTGCCTGGTCTTCTTCAGCGGCGAGGCGGCCATCGCAGCGCTGTCCGGTAGGTCTTTCCGCAGAGTGCCTCCCGCCGCGAGCTCGTGCGCGCTTTATATAGCGTCCCGGAAGATCCTGATAAGAACCCCCCCACCCCACCCCACACCCCCCCGCTCCCTCCGGGCGACGCGCGCTTTCAGATAAACCAGGCGCGCCCCCTTTAAACACACGTCTCCCCTTGATTTGTAAATGCAGCCTCCCTGCACGCCTCCTTCTGATAACCCCAGTGTTAATCCCTAATCTACCTGTTGAATGGCAGTGCTTCAGAAACACGCACACACAAGCCTAACCACAGAAGAACAGACAGTAAACAGCCCAGAAAAGACACGCGAGGCGAGAGCGTCTGCACCGTTTTTAAGGAATATAACTGAAGAAAGTACAACCATAATGAATTAGTAAGCATGATGGATTTATGAATCGGCATGGTGTTCAGAATATAACACTTACTGTGCATTCTTCTCTGCAGATTGCTTTTAGTACAGTATGCATGCGTCTGCTGGGATCGCATGCACATTTATATTCAGCTTGAATACAGTGTGAAAAACAACGTGGCCACAATGCGGGTTGTATATACCTTTCGATATGGCCACTGATTGGGTCTGTAACCTTTTTTCCAATGTAATATTGGCATGCAGGACTGTTGTTTTTGCAGACACGTCTTGAAACTACTGCAACTGTTGTCAGTTCACACAAAATTGCAAAAGGCTGCAAAATGCAATTTTGGAATAAACAGTCACTGCAGGTTATTAAATTTTCAGACAATTTGACAGTTTCATCATAACAGACAATCACAGCAGGATACTGCAAGACAAAACATAACTAAATATGGAGACAGTTGGGGCTTTCAGTTTAAGGCCCTGGGATGTGACTGGCCGGCCCCAGAGTGTATTCCGTCATAAACCTGCATCATATATAACAGCACTCAGTTCTGAGAAAGGGCTGGCTGAAACCCTCAACTCTGCAGGCCTGATGGCACACATTTTCATTTACATTAACAGCCATTAGGTTACACGTCATGAAGTGTACAGCTCGACTTCTTAATCTGAGCCTCGTTTCGGGGGCCGCGAATGCAAAGTCAGGGACAGAAACGGCCTCAGAGGGGGGGACACGGTCATTAATATGTACAGGCAGCTTGGCTGATGAATATGTCACATTTCCTCACAGAACAAACCACAGGACTGACTGACTGACACGCCCATACCCGGTGGGTGTGCGTAAGAGTTTCTGGCGACCGTCATCACCGGTATACGCAGCTTGCGATGAGAAAAACAAAGCTTCCCTGATTTCCCCCCCCCCCTTTTCCCACAACTGATAAACACTGCTTTACAACTCCGCCCAAATACATGTCTATTCCTGACACCCTGAATGCAGGTTTTTAATAAAAGCAGTGAAAGATGGGAGATAAGTCACGGCTGTGTGTAGAAAGCTATCGGCTGACTGTGAGGCAATTTCCTGTTGGACAGGAAATGAAAGAGCATGGAGATGGAGGCAGGCCTCTGATACTTTGTTATGAATGTGACGCTGGCTTATGAACAGATGAGAGATATTATGCTTGGAGCAGCTGCTTTTTTTTGCTATTTCTTCAATGCCTCCATGCTTCAAACATCTCCAAATGCCTTCTGCGAAAACACAAAATAGATGTGCTGGGAACGGTCAACGAACCAGCGGAAAAAAAAAAAAGTCACATCACACGGTTTATCAGGAACTTAAAAGAAGCTAAATCCAAATGCCACTCGGAACAGAGCGAGGCGTGTTAAGCAGGGCAGTGCAGCGGCCGTGTGCAGGGACTTCTGTGAATGACAGCAGCACCGCCTCCTATTGATCCATCAGGGTTGCCTCACCTAGTTAGAAATCCTCCAGTGGCAGCCCCTCATCTTTTAAATGCAAATGTGCTACAAGCCATCTTAAAGTGAATGAATTCTGGGACAGGCACAAATGATGGACAAGTATCCAAAACACACTGACTCAGGATTCGCCTAAATCTGTTATTCAAACGTAACGACAAAGCGCTACAGCAGTGAGACTGAAAAGCACCACAGTTGGACAGAATATTCTCCACAGTCTTCAATCACAGAGAAATACACGTTCACATTCCATCCACCTGAGAGCTAAAAATTCTATTATTCAGCCAACAGGTGGAACGGAGGCTCTTTTCCTTCTGTTATACTTAGGGCATATAACAAAGGTGTCGTCATAGTTTGTAACATTCTTCAGTTTCCAAATTTCTCTTGCTGAAGACAGGTACCCAACTAGCATGCACAAGTAACGGCTCGGAGTGTGCCCAAAACATATAATGAAAATTATTTGAATATTATATTGAATATTATTTGTGTTATTAAAACAAAAATTAAAAAAATAACAAAGTCCAATAGTATGAGCAATGTTATTTGTATTTCAAACAAAATTGAGCTTGATGATATACAACTTAGAAACTTCAATCATATGCAGAAAACAATTTTTTTTTGCATACTTAAAGTTGCAGTTTGAAAATAATTGCAGTAACTTCTTTTCTTCTTTTAAATTTTCAGTTTTCTTTTTTTTGAGGGGAAAAGATACAGTGCTCTGTCCAAAAAACAAAAAGAAAACTTAGAGAGGTTATACAACACCACCCGTTTCACAGCTAAGGACTGGTAAAGTATTAGGCAAAGCATGAGTCAGGTAAAATATGGTGTTATGTTTCAAGCATACGTATTTATCAAAGTAATTATCAATACAGTACAATCATTGAGAATATACAAATATGTATATGTACACACTGTATAAACACAAGTCACCCTGTATCTCATTGTACAGCTTATTTGTCCGACACTGCGCTGGATCTGAGCAACGAAAATGGAAACAGAACTCCTTAAGAACCTTCTGGGTGTCTGGTCTGTTTTAGGTTCCTGCTGGAACACACAGAGGGGCAGTTTTGAAAAGGATCTGAGAGGAGAGGTTAGTGGAGCAGACTCAACTGTGTCTGTCTGAATTGGCAAAGGGGATCAAACAAAATAACTGAAGGCCACTTTTGTTCATGCCATTTTTTTACCCACGTGTCATTGCTTTGGCCGGGGCTAGTGACAGGCCCTTCCAAGCTGACGGACACGAGTTTGCTTCAAAACTGGTTCTGGGTTTGGAGCCCTCTGTGTGGTGAACAGCACTCACACCTTGAGTTGGGTGGTTTGCACACCTGAGGCCACCCGAGTTAAAGATGGAAATTCACTGAGAATAGGACTGCCCTTCCACTTGGGCCCCGCCGATCTGTCCACAACGCCTTCCCCCTTTTTTTCTGAACATTTAAACATGTCACTTTTTAATCCTTTTCATTGGCCTGTCTGGCAGGTTCTACAGGAGTAGTGTTGGTAGCAATGGCCAAATTCTGTGTTGAAGATGAACAAGCATGTATATATACGTGAAGGTACTGTCAATCACAACAAAGTCACGCTCTGCTGGGCTACATTTTTCAATTCACTGTCATTTAAGTTTCACCCATGCTGAGATAAGGTAACCAAGGTAACCACGGTATAAGGCAGGGTTTGGATGTTGTTCTATCGCTTCCTAAGACATGTGTTCTATTTCCAGAGAAAATATAAAGCTGTTTTCAATGGATCTATCCATAAACTGACACTATAAATTAATGCCAGGTACTACACATTACATTATATGTCACCATCATCAGTATACCATCGACTTTTATACGAATCTCAAAATATGTAATCATCTACCACAGCCTCTGTTTGTCTGATATACATCAATCAGCTAAGTTAGATCCACCATTTTCAATTTCACTTGAATAACTCAGACATGATTCAGAATGTTTAACTGAAAAAAAACTCAAATCTGTTACAGTTTAAAATTAAAACTCAACTTTATGCAAGTGAGAAGGAATGATCATTTTGAACGAAAGACCAATATGGTACACGGAGTTACAAAAATAATTCAGTTTGAGACCTGTTTAGAACTTTGTTTTGTTTTTTCCCCCACACTTAGCCATGATAATGCCATACCTTTCACCAAATAAGTAATTCTATCCCAATACTCTTTCTCTCTTGGTGGCTGAGGGGCTGAGGAAAAAAAATATCTGTGTTGACTGGATTGTTTACTACGATATGTAGGCTAATTTGTAAACATCGTGGGCTGCTTCTCGTAAATGTCCGTTGCCATTGGAGATGAGTTCCGCCACGCACTCCTGTCTGTGTGCGGCCCTGGGGGGCTCTGGCGAATCCAGCATGCCGAACTCGCTTGTCTCCAGCCTTGGAGCTTCCGCTTCTGAGTTAAAGCCCAAAATCTCGCTCACTGAACTCGGCAGATCCTAAAAGACAACCAAAGGCACAGAGGAATTTCAAGGATGAAGGCTTGGAGTCATACTGTACTGAAATGAATCTTATCACAATGTATCACAATGTCACATTTACTTTCAACATGTACTTGCAACAGCGTGATCAACTGTTCTCCATGCAGACATGTATATGCAACAGCATACCTTACAACTTTTAATCTGCATACAGATTGCTTCAGCTTTGAGGAGGATTTCTTCAACGTCGAGTTTCATTGAAAGTTCGTTTATGTGCTGTTGTAACAAATACAATAACATTAACTTGCACAGTAAATCATGAACATTCAAAGCCCTAACACTGCTATAATGATAAGAACAACTTCAATATAGAAAAACAGTGTTGCTGTCTGGAACTGAAAAATATGTGTGAGAGAAACCAACACAGATTGCGCTGAGAACTGCCAAGCGTCCAAATTCTCATGTTCAATTCCAAAATACAATTATTTCACTGACGTTTCAGGCTCTGTTCCAGTGTCATCCAGATTTAGACTTCTAATAATACTTAAGGCCAAATGCTGAACATTTGAGTTTTTTCATAAATCTGAAAACTAGTGCATCATGATCCGTCAGGCGCTGCATAATTTCCATGGTAACAGCCATTGGTACCTTGGTAACAAAACTGTTACCATGGCATAATTACCTTATCAGCAACCTGATACGAGGCAAAATGAAAAAAGTTAAAACTAAAATTAAATATGAATGAACCTCAGCTCATATGAATAAATACAACAAGTGATAACCTTGCTTGTATCCTTAATCCCTCATGCAAAAAATTTCCATTAAAAAGAGCAGAAAAACACATCGTGAATACCACATCTACATTTTGCCATTTATTTTACATAATCTGCATTTGAATAATCTTGTGTCAACACTCAGCAGGGGGAAAAAAATAGGAAGATCGATGCTGAAAGAGTATCAACAAGGAATTAAGGTGGCATTAACAGTGGAGCCGGGGCAGAAGCCCAGTGGAAAGTCTTATCTTCCAACCCCAATGGCAGAGATAGGAAGCCCCGGCTCTCAGGGGTATCTCATTACCAAACGGAACATAACTCTGAGCCAGATAAGGCTGCCATCTCTGAGGAAAACTACCTGGGACGCCGCTGAGGCTCCATTAACATTACCTTTAGGATCTCATTGAATCCGTAATGTTCCTCCATAATTTTCTGCTTCTCTGAGTCCAGAATAGCACAGCACACCAGCAGGTGAAAGTTTTGGCACGGCAACCCAGTCCACATAACCTAAACAGCAGAGAGTACAACAAGACATGGTCATGTCAAAGAACTAATTATCATAAATATAATTAAAACCCCTTTAACTGAATACATTTTTTTCTTTGTTTGTTCTGTTTTTTCCCTGTTTGTTTGTTTCATTTTATTTTTTGGCTTTGCTTCTGGACAAATGCCCAAAAGGAAAACAAAAAAAAAAAAATCCCACCCGTTTTATCTGTAGTGTGATTCATCTCGGAGGAGTTTAACGACAGCGTAAAATGAGGAGATACGAAAATAACCACAAAACGAAAAAAAAAAAACAGGGGAACAAACACTTCACTGGGCGCAAGCAGCGCCGGGAGCGGCCGCCTCTGTGACGAGGTGCCAGACACACAGGGGGAAGAGGAGTCTGGCTGCGGCCCAGGGGTGGGGAGGCAGGCCCATTATGGGCGGCCGAGCTCACGCTGTCAGCTCTGACTAATGTGCGCAGCGCGGCGCATTTTTACACATTCAGGACTCCTGTCAGGCGGGGCCGGGCGGCGGCGCCGGGCTGAACGAGCCTCCGTTGCACCCGCGGAGCCAGAGAGACCCGGAAAGGCCCCCCCCCCCCCTCCCCCCGGACGCGCCCGGTTGGCTCAGGAGCAGTGCGGGACCAATCGGATCGATCGGACCGACCGCGGCGACTCACCTCCCACAGGCGAAGGACGTCCTGGAAGCTGAGCTCCCTCTTGAAGCGGATCAGTAACCAGCGGAAACAGAAGTACAGGTAACCCGAATCCTGGGACTCTGTGAAGTGAGAGTGGGTGGGGGGGCAGTGTTAGGGGAAATGCCTGAGGCCTGCAGGAGGGTCTTTAAAACAGCTGTGCTCTCCTGCATCCGCTAACACCACAAACATCCACAACTGCCAGGAAAAGCAGAGGCCAAATACTACCACAAACATATTGACTGAGAAGGTCAATTATGATGGTGGGATGGGAGCCCACAGGCCCAGAACCAGCGCCTGCAACACCGCATTAAATATACAGGACCTCCTGAAGCTGCTCTCTCCCTGTGTGCAAGTTTACAAAGTTCGCCTGCTCAGCACTCCAGGCAAAGTTCATCTGACCATCAAAGGACAGAGGAAGGTCAATAAAATGTTTGCGATTATAAATTGCACCAGCAATTCCCCCAAGGGACACTGTCAATCTCCCACCAAAGAACAATTATGCTCTTCACCTTCTTCATTGATATTGTCCTAAACCTAACCTTTCCTGGGTAATAAAAGCAATAAAGAACGTGTTCGCATTTGCATAGTATTGGATTTTCTTTCTTATTTTCCTAATATTCACTCTAAATTCTGCTCTGGTTGTTATAAGTAGCTTATGTGCCAAGGTTGTTATCAGTAGCGTACTTGGTTGCCGCTGCTGAAGTGTAACTGATGAAAATTAAAGAAGTAGTGACCACACTTTTTTGTAATACATCATTGTCAAAAACTCCTCCAGAAAGGTTTCGAAATTAAAGGGGTACTCCTAAAAAATATAACCGGGTTCATCAGTTCTTGTCCTTTGCTACGATATTTTGAAACGATTTCCTATGTCTCCTGACTGAAGCTGCGCATTATATGCATGACAGAGCAGTTCACTAAGGCCCTAATAACTAGCTGTTCAGCGACACGCCACTGTGAGAGCGACAGGCCACTGTGAGAGCAAAGACCACTGTGAGAGCGACAGGCCACTGTGAGAGCGACAGACCACTGTGAGAGCGACAGGCCACTGTGAGAGCGACAGACCACTGTGAGAGCGACAGGCCACTATGAGAGCGACACACCACTGTGAGAGTAACAGGCCACTGTGAGAGCGACAGGCCACTGTGAGAGCAAAGACCACTGTGAGAGCGACACACCACTGTGAGAGCGACAGACCACATGCTCGAGACATGTCTGCCGGCTTGCTGTTTGCAGTCACTGACAATGAATGCGTTCATAAAAGATGGGACCTGCGTGATTCCGCAAGACAATCAAAAGCAGCGTCATTATTCCTGCAGGTGTCTTCCGAATGTGCCTCGGCACCCTGAGCTCAGTTCTAACGTCATGTCCGTTTAATCTGGTCGATGTCAGTGAGAACTCTGCTTTTGGAGTTTCGGAGGAGTGCCTCTGCTGTAAAGCAGAGTGTGTTTTGGGACAATGATATATTACAAGAGAGTCTGAGGTTATTAATAATGAATTTTCATCAGCTTGAAAAGATCAGCACAAACGACAAAATAAGTAGCGTAACTGTATTTGACAAATTGCACCCACAGAGTACTTGGAGACGCTCACAATAACAACAAAAGGAGCCAGGCCAGTAATACAGTATGCAAATGAAATGAGATTTGCTATAACTTTAATTTCACCAGGAAAGCTTAGATTTATGAGAATTTCTGTGAGGGAGACACAGACTGTAATTATACTTTCTGGCAATGCAGTGTCAAATGCTTCCAAATGCTCCCAGGGAACCGATATAATTTATTACCACAAAACAGCACTGACCTTTAGGTGTCCTCTAAAAGTTAGTTGGTAGAGTTGTCCCTTTAACAATCTAATTATTAACAATCTTAATAACATTATTTGGCCCCTGCAGTATAGTGCAGCTATGACAGAAATTACTAATTGTATGCAATTGGTTTAAGTGCAGTACAAAAAACATGTAAAAAATAAATTACGTGAATTTGCAGAAGTCACTGCATTTTCGTAAAATTCAACAGTGCTTAGCAAAGACCTATCCTTCACATGTGAGGAATGAGCAGCCGTGCTGGAGAAGCTGAAGAGACAGCATTACTTCCAGTGCGGCCGTGCCACAGAGAGGGTCTGAGGACTGACTGCAGAAGAGCCTGCAGAAACACAGACATCTCTGGGGCGGGGACAGAGAACCAAGCGGGACCAAGAAGGACCAAGCTCTCATACCAAGGTAGTTCCAGAACGCAAGGTCCAGTAGCCGTAGCAACGTGCTGAGCTGGATCAGCTGGGTCTTCATGCCCTGCATCTGCTCCTCGAAGTTCTGGTGCTGTCAGGAGAACACAAGTAAGACAAGCGTGTAAACCAGGGCTCTTCTCTTCATTGCTACGTGTATTACAGCAGAAGCACTGCAGTGGGTGAGAACTTTTTTTTTGTTTACCAGGGGGCTGGTGGAAACATAGGTCTATCTCTGCCTTTGTACTTAACCTAAGAGTAAACTTCAGAAACAATGCCGCAGTACAGAGAGAGACTATGTTTAATGCAAACTATGCAAGTCGCCTTCACTTCAACAACACTGCCATGCTAATAACCAAACAATTACAATAACAACAACAACAATAACATTATTAATAATCACAACAAAAGCCATAGCTCTAAGCACATTCATCAATATATAGGCTACAGGATCAGCAGCAGGATTATGGCAGGATTATGTATTTAAGTGTCAGAGGGGAATTTTTGCACGTATACACATTATAAATTGATGCTAAGCATTACCAGGCTGGAGCTGGAACAGAACGACAAAGGTTCGCATTTCCTTGAATAATGAGGACTTAAAGGGTATCAGAGTACTCATCCAGCCACCGATGTTCTGATAGGAGTTTAAGGCTGCAAATCTGCCTGGAGCTGCAGTATTTGAGAACTATGAATGGCTCAAATTCTAAATCTCTTTTGAAATGCCTGCAGCAGCCTTGTGAAAGAGAGAAAGAGAGAGTCAAGACTTGTGAATACTGAGCCTGGAACTCAATCATCATTTGTCCTTAACTTTGGCTGGAAATTAAATGCAAGAGGAACGTCCAACTTTTTTCTTAAAAAAAAAACACGCTGGTGAGTTTAGTGAGTCCACCAAAATAATTTAAATTAATTTTTTTTTCCTCAATAAAAACTTAACACCTTTATTTGTGAGTCAAAACTAAGGATGGATGTCGGACGAATCCAGACCTTAATCTGAAAGTAAGCTATGGAAGATGCAGTGCAACTTTACACAATGCAGAGAACCAGGAAATCGTGAAAGGACAATAGCCTGGTGGGAAGCATCCACAGTGTGGAAGGCACAAGGGCAGCCCTGATAGAGAAGGCCACTCCACACTAGAGGGTCTAATTTCTCACTTGCTATTGGTGGAAATGCGAGAATTCCCCCCTGTGACTGATGTGGCCCTGACGCAATTCCATTCACCCTTCACTCCTTCAGCCTTTTCGAAGGAACCAATCAACAGTCATATAATCCAAAAAGCTTTGCCACTCCTCCTCACTCCACACACCAGCCACTAACTGTGTTTACAGGACAGTACTGCACAGATGAAAACCACAGAGAGAAATGTGAGGTACTGAAGGCCTCACCATTTGATCCATGAAGGACACAAAGCACCAGAAAGCATCCACTTCATTCTCCATCACGTAGAGGATCGGGGACAGCAAATCGCTCATTCCCTGGACGTACCCTGGTGGGAAGCAGAGAGAAGATGTAAACCATGTCATCTCTGGAGTGTCACAGGTACACCAGAACACATCACACTGCTGTATCAAAGGATCTTAAAATATCAAAGGACTCAGGATAATCCACATTCAGATTGTCTAAAATCTGACATATACTGGTGTCTTTAAAGGACAATAATAAGAATCCTCTGGTGTTTGTCAATCATTGAAAGAAGTTGTCTGAATTACCAGGCAGTGAAAAATACATTCTATTACAGGACACATGACGTTGGACCTCTGCATCTCCAGTTCCCTCACGTTCCACGTTACCAGAAAAACAATCAGGAGAGAACCGAATGGCAAAGTCTCTCAAACAACCAATTTCCCAACACTGTGCAGCCACTGGAAAATCACTTCTGTGAGGATACATACAGTGAATGAAATGGAACGGATATCTGCAGGGTGGAGGCTATATCCGAAAACACAGTGTGTGCCTGTTTATTGGGTGGTGTGGTGTGCAGGGCTACGTGAGGCCGGGGGATGCTGCAGGCGCTTACCCAGATCAAAGTCGTACATGCAGTACGTCATCAGGATGTCGTTGAGCAGGATCAGGCCCGGGTTGTCTGGACCTTCGTAGAATTTGTTGGTTCGGTCAGTTCTGTTGACATCCTTTTCTGCAGAAGCATTACACGTGCAAGTCAGGGTGGAGAAGCCAAGATGACGATCAACATCAAACCGCATTCGATACAAATACATGGTGTTTTTTCTGGATTCTTCTTTTTTCCTGCACCACTTTTAGGGTTGTGAGAATCTTCTCAATGACACAGCTGGGCTCGAACCCGGGCCACAGGGCTCTGTTTGCCCTCCTGAAACCACTGATCCACTCAGGAGCCCCAAACAACAACTTTAATGAAATTTTACAAAGACCAATGGCTGAGCCAAACTTTGTGGTAGTTGTGTTCTTTTGTAATGTGGCTGTCAGAGACATTCAATGCACATTTGATCTTTTGTAATGATTGTTTTGATGAGAGAAGGAGCCCCCTGAGAGCACGCTTGAAAAATACAGAAATTTTAAAAAGCAAAAAATAAAACCTGAAACCTTCAAGTGCCATCATTAAAATGTTGAGTGCGGACAGCCTCAGTGGAGACTTTCCATATTAATTTGATGGCATTTGCAGAAAAGCAGGGCTGTTCACAACAGAACCTTTTCAACTTCAGCGAAAACTTAATAGGGTGACATCCAAAGTGAACTGTATGAAGAGTGAAATGCCAAGTTAATTCCACACTAAGCGATCCAGTCAGAGTCATTACAGGGGGAATCTCTCAAAGGGCGGAGGAAGCGTATCAGCACCTGACACCACCTCGGTGTGTGTGTGTGTATGTGTGTGTGCGCGTGCGAGGGAGGAGCTGGAAAATAACATAAATGAAACATGCCACATTCAAAGGCCGACTGATGTGGACCTCTTCTCTGCTGCCTGATTTTACTCTTTTGTGTTTCAGGAGGGTCTGGATAAAGCCGGTGTGTGGCTGCACACAGAGGAACACGGGAGACG
Source organism: Megalops cyprinoides (assembly GCF_013368585.1). Classification (NCBI taxonomy): domain Eukaryota; kingdom Metazoa; phylum Chordata; class Actinopteri; order Elopiformes; family Megalopidae; genus Megalops; species Megalops cyprinoides. The sequence continues at coordinate 4,155,813 of NC_050607.1, read as the reverse complement.
AGGGAGGCGCTTGCACGTGCCGAGCGCCGCCGTGGATTCTGGGAAATTACCTATCAGGCTCTTGTAGTCTCGCAACCTGGAGTTCCTCTTCTCCTGCTCTTCGCTGACCGACTTCCACTGGAGCTTCATTCTGAAGTACTCGTCCCTGATGCAGAGCAGAGAGGGGGAAAAGTGTCAGGAGAAGACCGCCGCCCGTCAGGCTGTGAGGACCCCCCCACTCCCGGCTGTGCACTCTGACCTCACACTGCCACGCCCACATCTACAGCCCCACCTCCTGCACACCACTCTGCGTCCCTTCTGAATGTAAGTCAGTAGAAAACGGCAAGAAAACCATTAAAGCTAATACCTAGCTGAAACACCAATGACACACCTCAACCCTGCTATTGAGTCAAGGGATCTTTTTATGCTTAGTGGAGGGGCTGATTAAACACTAAACCATGCCCGGCTATGAATTCTTCATTTTGGTGCACGCCGCATATAGAACAACTATAGAAGATCAATGAAGCAGCACCGCTGTAAGGAATTAAATGTGTCATGCTGTATTTGTAATGTGGGAGCTCCATTATAATAGATATATACATATACAAAAGCTTCCTTAAGACAGTCCAGACTGAAGCCCATGTTTTCTAGTGCATCTTCCGAGATCCCTGTGGACCAATGCAAGTCCCCCTGAATTAAAGAGCATCTTACACATACCGCAATAATTATCACCGGAATATGACAGGAGAAACATAAAGCAGGCTAATGTAAATATCACCCCTCCTGAGCATTACCGCGGTGCCCATAGGGACACGGCGTGTCAGTGCCAGGCTTATTTCATCCTGACAATCGCCTCCCTGCCATCGGCTTCCGCGGCCCGCAGCCAGTTCCAACGCTCTTATGTCTTTTTTAAGAGCGAGTCAGAAACATTATTATCAGTTCAGTGTTGTGGAGGTGTAGCAGCAAGAAGGAAAGGAAAAAAAAAACCAGACAAAACAGGGCAGTAAGAGCGTGTAGGCATGGGAGATGAAGGCGGGTAATCAGCTGCTAACGCAACTACAGCCAAAGCAGAGGAGAAGGAGTGATGTCTCTCTGCGCTACAGCCCAGTGAAAGACGCACAAAACGCCCAGAGTCTGAGCCAACAGCCGGCCTTCAGAAATGAACCCGAGCGCATGAGCGATCCTCAAATGCCTTCAATTACTGGAGCCAAGGACAGTATGATCAGTCTGGAGTTGTCCGTACAAAGTCAGTGATAGCTGAAAG